>NW_028145671.1:115000-182500 GCF_977016875.1 Pavona decussata | reverse complement strand
GCCGTTCAGTATATGGCAGGAGATTCCGCTCGCTCAGGTCTATTTTAAGAGTGTTACATGATGCACGTATTGGAGGCTTGGTAACCACACGTAATGACGTACACCCCAATTTTCATAAACATGGCTGAAGAAAGGTTGGTGGATGATACAATTTGCCGTTAAAAAGTTATTTATTGCACCCGAAGAAGATGACTTTGCTGCTCGCATTATACACCTTTCTTAAATGCTGGATCTTGTTTGTTTTTATAGCGGAGGTGCTGGTTGGTGGGGCGCGTGGGGTGCGGAATTCGTGGCAAATGTTCGTAACAAGGTATGCAGAAAATGATATTTAAGCTTATTATTTCAAAGAAAAAGCACTTTCATTATACATCCTTTTCAGTCCCAAGTTCAAAATAAAGTAGGTAAGTTCCACTCAATAGCTTTCATTTGAATGGTCATATTTTTTTGCTGTATATAAAGCTATACCTGTATAAAACAGCATCCCGGGAAAGTTGATTTTTTTTTATTGTTCATGGCTTTCGTTTGAATGTCCTCACTCTGGTACTTTATCCACAGACTCAAAGGTCCGAGCCATCTTCTATGTCATTAATTACAAACTGTGCAAGAGAATTCAATATCTTTCATTTGGCCATACTTCAGTAAATTTTATGACCCACAGACTTTGAAGTTTCGCAACTGCCTTACATCGTTATAAACAGTGCCACAGGAAAGTACTGCTCAGTAGCTTCCATTTAAATCGTCGCACAGAAGGATTTCACCCATAGTCATGACATGATGCAGCTTATAAAACAGTATCACAGGAATGTACTGTTCAATACGTTCATTAGAACAGTCGCACTTTAAATAAGTTTTCATATGCATACTCATACATGTAAGATAGAAACCACCTTTCACAGTGCATTTAAAACTGCAGCATCATCTGCTCACTGTATATTGGAATAAAGCGCCAAAAGCAGGCCTGTCTGCTGTCAGCTCATCAGTCGACTAATGACTTTATAGATCAATGAGGAAGGTATATGTTCTGGTGGCTTAGTGGACTGTTGGCTCACCAGTGACTGATCCATGACAAGTTACCTGTTACCTTCTTTCATTATTTCTTTCAAAGGGTTAAACTTCTTATTACATAAAGACATATTACATGTAGTTATAGGTAAAGTTTTAAATGGAGCCTCAGAATTCAGTCTGCTTCAAATAGAGTCCTAAAAGCGAAACCCAAATTTATGAAATCAGGAGATTTACTGAGATGTTCTTGTAGAGCATGATGTAAAATGCCTACTTGCCAACAATCAGCATCTTATTGCAATTTGTATTATGTAATCACATGAGGCCAAGTAGAATTAAGGATTAATTTTCACGCATATTTTCAAATTTAGCGAAAACTTTAAAAATACAAGTGAAAATTAATCCTTAATTCTACGAGGACTCATTGGGATTACCTGTTTATAACGTAGAGGGCAACATTTTCTTAAAACTATCGAGGCACTTTCTAAAACAGTCAGCCCCGGCCCAGAGTAAAACATTCACCCATAAGCAAAACAAACAAACAATTCACCTGTGTTTTAGCGTACAAAACAGACAAAATGAGAAAGTTGATTGTTATATTTGTGTAATTAAGAGAAAATACAAGTTTAATTCATGAGCAAACTATTAAACAACAATTAAACCAAATGTCAGACAGCAATAATTTTAATTCACCTGCACTGTGAACCTTTCTACTGCTTGAAAATCACGCGTTACTTGATTAATAAAAATAGCAAACCATGGGTCCAAAGAAGGAACTTGCAGAGTAATTTCTTCCACTGAATTAGACCTTCTCCTTCCTCCCATCAAAAGGGCACTGTTAGTATCATTCGGTTATCATTGGTTGGAAGAAGCCGTAGCGAGGTGAAAGCTCTTGGTCGTGGCCATGAATGATTTCAGCCAAACAAATCTGATCAAGTTTTTAGCTTATGACACAAATAATCTCTTGCTGCTTTCTTGTAAAAAACGAAAGTTCACCTTTAGGGGTTTCCTTTGTAGCTGTAGCACTTGATTTCTAAGTACTTTTGGCACAAACTCCAAACTCCAAAGAAAGAAGTCGTTGTTGTTGCGGGACAAATTGAAGAGACTATTAAACAAAATGTAGAAATGGCATGCTCAGCCAATCAGCAGCAAGTATTTTCACCACTCAACCAATCAGGAGTGAGTAATTTTTCCCTCAGTGAAAGGAAAATTAAGAAAAAAAATGCCCTCTGTTTCGACCAATCAGCATTCAGTAATTTTGCCCTCTATGTTTAAAAGCGGGTGAAATATGAGCTCTGTTGTGCTCCATAGAAATCCTTCTAATTTTGTCTCAGTTCCAAACGTTTCAACAGTATTGCAATTCAACTTGATAATAAGACAATAGAAGAGGATGAGCAAAAGCAACAACAAATACATATAAATTATAATTTGCAGTTTCAGAAAATATCCATACCCCCCACATGGAAGGTTTTTTGTTTTGCATCCCCCCTCCCCCAGGAAATTCCAGTTTAACTTCATACTTTGCTTCTAAAATTTTGGCTTTTAGGACCCCCCTCCCCCTAGGAATTTCCAAAAACCTTCCATGGAGTGGGTATGGACTTTTTTTGTAAGGATACAATACATGATAGATTTAGCATGCTTTCACAATTCATTCAAAATGAGCCTCTCTCAATTATTGCTTTTGTTGTTTTTAACAGTCTTCTGAAGCTATGAACATGGTGAAAAATGACCTGTCTGAATTTGTTTGTACCATCCAACATGATACATCGTCTGTGGTCGCTGATACTGCAACTGCTGTTAAAGAAAGTCTAAAGGTACCTTGGAGTTTTATTCTCATCTAGTTCAGACTTGTGTTATCAAAAGACAGTTTTATTCAACTGATTAAAATTTGAAAGTGATACAGTCATTCATCATTTCATTGATGGCAACCCTGTCTACATAACTAGTGTTTTCAAAATAAGCTGTCGGCCGTCGCATGCGGCGGCAACTTCTCTATTTGCGACGCCTATTTTCACTCTGATAAATTCCCAAAATAAATAAAGCCATTAATAAGTAACTTACTAGTCTACCAATGAGTTAATAAAGTAATAAACAAACAAGCCTGGCTCACATTACGCAGAAACAATCACATAAAACTAGAATGAACGACGATCGAAGCGAACGTCGAGTGAACGTGGAGTAGGCTCAGTTGCTGGGCAGCGGTTTCTTTCAGACAGTACTTCATGCAGTACTCATTATAAGCACATGGCGAACTTCGCGTGAATTGAGTTGCCGTAAAGTTGGCGTGAATTTTGCACGTAAAGTTGTGACGCAGAGTTCGGTCAAAGTTGGTATAGATTGCGTAAAGTTTGAGTACAGTTCGCGTACAGTTGGTGTAGAGTTCGCATACAATTAGCGTAGAGTTTGCGAAAAGTTGGAGTAGAGTTCGTGCAACGTTTGCGTAGATTTTGCGTAAAGTTTGAGCGTAAAGTTGTTGTAAATATACAGGAAATTATTGTTTAGGTTGATAACAACTACGTTAGTCATCGATTTTTATCTTCAGCACTGTTGATGTTTTGTGAGACTGACAAATGTGTATGTAGTCAAAATCTTCTCAAGTGGAGGCAACAGCCACATGAACATTTTGAAGAGTGACGTACTGAGACCCTTTGGTTTTGCTTTCTGTTTAAGCCTGTAATAGCTTTTTTATAACTAATAAAGTGACCATTTGCCATGTTTTCAACAAGACTCGAACTGACCGTTTAGTGCTTCAGAATGCAGGAAAATGCATCTCTGAGAGTATAACACGTCAAAATTTTCTGCAATGACTCTGTGTCTGCAACGTCTACTTTAACAGGTCCAACTTCTACTTGAAAACTTACTGAAAACGCTGATATCTTGTACATACGTGTACAGATGTCCAAAAACAAATTATGTCTTAAAGTTTGCACAGTGCTGCTTGGCAGCCATAGCTGATAGGTTCACCAGCAGGGTCTTTTGAGTGTGTGAATTTGGCACTTGTGGCACTAATGTTTTGATTTTAAAATCTAGAGAGAAAATAAAGTTACTAAATAATAAGTAATAATTAAAATTGAGATTTCTTCTGCCATTTGCAGAATATATGTAAGAGATGCTAGGCAAATGGGATTCATTGTGGTAGAAAAATAGTTGGATGAGCCAGTGTGGTTGTGACAACACACGTTTCATCACATTGTCTCAATAAAATGCTGGGGGGGGGGGGGGTGGGGGTGGGGGGGGTAACCCTGTTGTGGCCTCACAACCAAGAAGAAGTAGTACAGCTTTAATAAAAATAAAATATTCCTAGTAGCTTAATGTTAAGGACAATGCCTACTTTTGTTACTGCGTATACGTTCTGCACATCTCCAGATACTGAGGCCGGTCTCCTATGGGTGGTGCCTACCAATACAGGAATAGTTTTGTGCTGTTTAAAACTAAGCAGAGAAAGCAGAACTTAGCAAGTGCTCTTGCCATCCAAAAAGAAAATTTGGGGTAACCGTGCATTTTTCAGAGATAATAAAGCTTCAAATGCCATACATTGCTTTGTATTAAAATTACTGGTTTTTTGAATTATTGTTGCTTAATTATCTCTGAAAAATGCATGGTTAACCCCAATTTTCTTCTTGGGTTCTAATAGCTCTTGCTAAAATCTGCTTCTCCTGCATAGTCATAAACTGCACCAAAATACTTCTGTATTAGTAGGCACCATCCTTAAACTGGGTTAAGCTATCGACTGGCAGTATGGACCTGGAGAGTGGCTTGACCTACAGTGTACATTTGGTGTGACTAACAGACAGCTAGGAATCTTCTGTAAAGAAGGAGTCTGAATGTACTTTTAAGGAAAGTAGGAACTCCTGTGATAACATTCATCCAATGAGTTACAGGAATCTCTTGCCAACTGTAATACCTGACCAGCAAAAAAAATTAATTATTTTAATATAATTATTGTACCATTCAAGTTACCACTCTGTGATGGCCAAAGAAACAAAATTGTTAGTCACTTAGAGAGCACTTCCCTGGCACATTTGTGGCCTAATATGCCTCACTAAGGGCAATAAGGATGAGAGAGTGAGTTCTTTTCACATAAGGAAATGTTCATGTATATTAAATTATAATAAAGTTATTATGAGTAATAAGTATAAATTATTTTACAGGTGGAGGAGGATGAACCAGAAGGAACGTCAGCTCGTTTTAAACAAGGTCAATATTATTACAACTGTAGGTTACAAATGTAATAATTATGCATGTACGTAGTTCCTAATGTATTGATCATGGTCAATTCCTATTGCCATCATCCCCTTTTCAACATGTGCCTGAAATGTCTTTTCTTCTTTTTCATCTTTAGGTGTATCCAAATTTTTGGGAACCCTGTCCAACAGCTTAAGAGAGAACATCTCTCATGTTGCTACTGCTGCTGCTGCAGTCGCCTCTGATGCCCCTGAGCCAGTCTTTGACAGAATGCAGGTACACTGGTAAAATTTCCAGTTAAATTTTCGTACACTACATGTGAGTTGGAGACTCACATGACTGACTGGCATTTACTGTTACTTGTAATAAATGTTATTTTTTTTAGGCACGACTTCATGAAATTCAAACAGATCCAGCCACATTTTGTTCAGAGCCAGATGGTATGTTACTGATAATTCTTTCTTTTATGAGTCTGATAACTTCTATATAATCTACAGGAGACTCGTGGGAGCTAAGGCCGCTCAGTGGTAGAGCATCCAAACTGGTAATCGGAAGGTCTTGGGTTCAACTCCTGATAGGAGCACTCGGATTTCTTTTTTTCTGAGTATGCCTGTGTCACTTTCTAGAATAATACATCATTTTCATTCATTCACCAGGCTGGAAATATACCATCACATTTATTTCATATACCACATGTTCGACACTCAAATCCTAGCAGTATGCAGGATGTTTGTCCCATGAACCTAGATTAATGGCCTTAGCTCCCACGAGTCTCCCGTAGCTTAGTGGTAGAGCATCCAAACTAGTAATCGGAAGGTCTTACGTTCGACTCCTGATAGGAGCACTCGGATTTCTTTTTTCCGAGTATGCCTGTGTCACTTTCTAGAATAACACATCATTCTTAATCTAAAATACTTTTTTATTGCCGGTATATGACTCTATTGGCTGCACCTCGTTTTTTCAATCCACTTCTTGGTATTTGGAGTTGGGATTAAACTTTAGGCACATAATGTTGTGATCATACTAAATTATTATGTTGTTTATAACAGGCCATCTAGGCATGTATGAAGATTGGTGTAAAACATTTGATGCTGAACAACACAAAGGAGAAATATCAGAGCTGCTAGTTAATGTGTCTGAAATAAGGGCCCTCTATGCCAAGCTGGTAAGTACATGCTGTAAACACGAAAGATAAAATTAAGTAATGTCATACCTGTATGTGTACTGTACTGTACTGTATCAGACAAAGTCTGTGACTGCAGAGAGTGATATTGAAAGTTATCTTTTTTGTCAAAAATCTCATTTCTGTACATGCAAAGGCTGTATTTTATGTGTTGGTTTGATTTCTATTTCTTAAATTTCCCTTTAGTCAGGCAATGTTCAATGCACATAAATCCACGATCATGATAAAACAGCAGATACAGTTACAGGAAGTCTATATCTGCCCAAAAAATATGTACTCCAGTTAACACATTTATCCACTTGATAGTGATTTATCCACTACATATTAAATATTCATCTGCTCTTTGAACAACCAGGATCAGCTAAAGTAATAATGATTGTGTTACGTACACTGTATCCATTCAGTGGTCCAGCTGTGTATAACATAAATAATGTAATTTCACCAAAAATTAACAGTGCTGTTACAACTCCTTTAAATCAGTGATTTGTATTTCCTGTGACCATTAATGTTAAAACTTATGAGTATATTAATTTTATGTTGTGTTGGCAGGTTCCCAGTGCTGTTACCCATGTCCTCTTCTGGCAGAGATATTTTTACAAAGTACATCAACTGGAACAGGTGTGAAGCAAGCTACTTCTTCTTCCTCTTCTTCTTCTTGTTTTTGGTCGTCCTGCACATTTGATGTTTTAATTTTTCTTTCAACAAAAATGCTCCATATATGATATTACGCTGAAATTTTATTTTAATTTTTGGACAGGAGGAAAAGAAAAGGGCCGCCCTCGTTGCCAGGGCAAACCAAGCTCAGGATGAAGAACTTGGATGGGGAGATGATGGTTTGTAAATTACATTGTTCTTGTATCTCTTGACCATAGAATGTTAGGGAAAGCAGCAAAATGTTTTTTTTTTTTGTGGGTTCTGTTACCCCTAATATGCAGGGCTGTCATAAAGCATTGGGAAAGTAACCAGGTACATGGATATATTAGATCTCAAGTTTACTGGTACATGTTATCTTTATGGCCACTTTCAAGAACTGAGTAGCCGTTGTCACTGGCCATAGTTGCCTGCCGGAATCCTTTTTAGACTGGGCTTTTTTTTTTCCTGTGTTCTGGGGTCAGGATAGGGGGGAGGGGAGGGGGAGTGCAAGTGCATTTGTAAAAGCTAGGACAATAGGAATTATGTCGCGATTTTAAAACGATGGCCATCTTGCACCCGCCGTCTTCCCCAAAACCTCAGAAAACCACCAAAATTGACCAGAAAGTAAACAAAATGATTTCTAAAAAACCTGCCTGTCTAAAATTGGTTGCTATGGTAACGTGAACATCAGTAAATCCTGACCTACCAAACCAAGTTGTTTCCAGATAAATTTCTGAAGAAGTCTTGCATCATTTGCACAAATATTAAAAAGATCATAAACATTCAAAGTCGGCATGGGCAGAATTCCCCAACCCGGCCTGGTCTAGATAGGGTTAACAACCAGGTAGGCTGCTAATTAGTATCCTCACCGGTCCTCACCATGAAAACAGAATTCCAAGCTTTATGTGCCTGTCGGTTCTCAAAACAGTGAGGTAGATTACATTTCTGGGCTTTTCACTCACTTAGCTCCAAATTTATTCAGTTTAGTTTGCATACCTCTCCTTGGCAGATTTATGGGATACTGAAGAAGCAGGGATGGACAGTCTTGTAGATAAACGGGCTGGTAATAAAGAAGGCAGCATTCTTGCACCTGATAACCGTAACATGGCAGAAGGTGGAGAGAAAGAAATGGTAAAAGAGGCTTCTGATGATGTGAAGACAGGTCAGGAGGTGGCTAGGCAGCCTGCTGCAGCTTCAGAGGAACAAGAAGAAACTGTTTCCTCAACAGAATCGAACAAAGATCAGGGTGCAAGTAAGAAACCGAGTGAAGATGGCAAGCAGCTAGTTTTGAAAGATTCAGCTGAGTTGGAAGCTCAGAGAACTGAACAGACACCAGAAACTCAACTGGATGATTTAAAAACGTCTAATGTAGAACACCAGGTTGCCTTTCCTCCTGAGACATCAAACGCCATGACAGAAGATAAATCAGATGACATAACATCAATTGGTGAGCTTCAAACAGCGTCGCACAAACGTGCCAACTCTAGTGGCTCTGTTGACAGCTCTTGGTCCAAAGTGAGTGAGGAGGAACTCAAAACGTGTAATAATGGCGAAAAAGAAGGTATGAAGTTTGAAACTGGAAGAGTGCTTACTTTTCTCTTGCTTACGAATTACATCTTTGCACAGAATGCCTTATAATGAGTGCTATCCCTATTTTTGGCCTTGTTACTCTACACCAATAGTTACACTGTATAGTACAATAGTTGAGGAACAGCCAATGAAGAATTAAAAATAAACACGGATAAAATTCCATTTATACAACTGTAGCTACAACATTTAAAAGCCACATAAAAATTGCAAGGAAATCTGTCTCGCCTTTAGGGTTACCCAGGTCAGTAAGCTCCTTATGGTATGTTGCAGTAGCTCTGTCTGTAAACACACGCTTTTAGTTTTTCTGATGCCTTATTCCACGTACTGTGAATTACAATTTAAATCGTTTTCTTGTCTCATACATGTACGTGTGTAGCTGGCTTTGAAGAGGCTTACACTGGTAGCAGTAGGTCTGGTCACAGTTCTTATTTATTCAGACTAAAAATCTTTATACTTCTCTCACAGCTTTTTCCAAAGAGATTTGTGTTTGGGTCCGAACATATTTGAACTTCTCATTTATAGCTTTAGATTGAACGATACAGTGGGGGTGTAAAACTATTGTATTGAAATATTGAACTTTTTGTAAGTGTAACATTTTCTAGTTTGTAGTGAAACAACTGGAGAATGACCATGTTCAAAAAGGCTTTTCAGTTGTTAATTTGAGCGTTTTAGTGATGGGGAGATGGGTTTCCCTGGTGAAATTTGTACACCACTACTTTGCTGGTGCAAATGTTTTGCGTGTATTTACAAATGCGGTAGATCACGTTTAGGACGAACGGCGAACAGAAAAAATGACCACGATCATCCTTCGTTTGTCGCTCACTTTGTCGTAGTTTTGTGCCGAGTTAGTATCAAATAGCCAAGATTATTCTGCCCTATTCTCATCTGGTTACAGATTCGTTTGAGGAAACGTAAACGCGAATCTGGCGTTTGTCGTTGGAAGTACATGCAAATGCGATCCTAAATCTCGCTCTTTATTTACGGTACTTTTGCAATGCTGCAGTTCCAGAATAAACCCTACAGGATCTGGTCCAATCTCATCCCCAGAGCTCGCGAGGGTCACGACTTTAGTTCATTCAGACTTTACCATAGTTGCCTCAAAAAAGATTAGTTCTCTAGTTCATTCAAACTAATGATCGTTTTACTTTTACCATAGCCGTGTCAAAAAAGATTAACGCTGGATCTGGTCACAGCTCTAGTTCATTCACACTAATGATCGTTTTACTGTTACCATAGCTGTGTCAAAAGAGATTCGCGCTGGATCTGGTCACAGCTCTAGTTCATTCACACTAATGATCTTTTCACTTTTACCATAGCTGTGTCAAAAGAGATTAACGCTGGATCTGGTCACAGCTCTAGTTCATTCACACTAATGATCTTTTCACTTTTACCATAGCTGTGTCAAAAGAGATTAACGCTGGATCTGGTCACAGCTCTAGTTCATTCACACTAATGATCTTTTTACTGTTACCATAGCTGTGTCAAAAAAGATTAGTGTTGGATCTGGTCACAGCTCTAGTTCATTCAAACTAATGATCTTTTTACTATTACCATAGCTTTGTCAAAAAAGATTAACGCTGGATCTTGTCACAGCTCTAGTTTATTCAAACTATTGATCTTTTTACTTTTACCATAGCTGTGTCAAAAGAGATTAGTGTTGGATCTGGTCACAGCTCTAGTTCATTCAAACTAATGATCTTTTTACTATTACCATAGCTTTGTCAAAAAAGATTAACGCTGGATCTTGTCACAGCTCTAGTTTATTCAAACTATTGATCTTTTTACTTTTACCATAGCTGTGTCAAAACAAATTAGCGCTGGATCTGGTCACAGCTCTAGTTCATCCAGCGGGGTCCTGGTACCTAGTGTGGACGATAAAGATGTGGACTGGGATGATGACTTGGATTTAAATGATGACGACATGTCTGAGGAGGAAGCCAAAAGAATCATGCAGAGCATAGCAGCCAATAAAGCAGGAGACCGAGACGATGGGGATCTGGATGTGAGTGGTTAAAATCTAACATATAGTAAGGGACCCTGAACACCATCTGAATACTATTAGTTTACTACCGTTCTGCGGGCCCTCCCGTTAGGCACTGAAGCACAACAGGCGCTTTGTTATTCCTACACATAAGACAAACCGTCTTACATTGCAACGAACTCAACCAGGGCCACGCAACATTGATCAGCCAATCACAGGTCACGTTTACAACAAAGGGGAGTAGCTTTGGTAGTTTGTAAACCAATCAAAAACGAGAACATTTCTTGAAATTTCAAAGTGTCGGTTTTATCGGTGGCCCCGGTTAAGTTCGTTGCACTGTAAGAATAGCTTCATTATAAGATCTTGTATCGATAATGCATATTTGTAGATGTTTAGGATTTTCTTTATCATCATAAATTTTCAATTGATTATACTTTTCGATTAATCCTACATTTCCATTAATTGTATATTTCGATCGACTGTACATTTTAATTAATTATATATTTCGTATTTTAGACTCTTATCTATTCTGATACTCGCATATCTAGTTTTGTATATGTAAATACGTAATTCAGCTTTCGGGCTGCCAAGTATTCTCTATCCATAGGATGAAATCTTCAAAGGATCCTAAGGAATTAAGACCGGCATTGTATTAAGGGAACATACAGGAAATCAGTCTTTTTTGCTTCCAAGGGACCCTTTCAGGATCTTATGGGATCTACAAATGTAGAAGATGTTCAAAGCTTCTGTAAAATTATTAAGTATTCAAACTGTAGAGAATGAAGTGTTTAGCAGAGGTTCATCAATATCCAGCAGAATCTTGTATGTCGGGGTTTTGATGTATCTTCTCTGCGGCAGCCTGCCATGATATCTTTACAAATGCTCTAATATCCTATCTTCATGTATACAAGATCTTGTAAGAGCCTTTGGACTCTTTCTTCGACTCTAATTTGTACAATCTGGGTACTCAGTTTTCTAGTTGTAGTGGGCTTAGGTTTTCAAAGGCTGACTACATGCACAATGTACATGCAAGCTTTTCAGGGATAAATGCTTATATGTACTAAATGTTTAAAATCTTTAAGTTGGCAATTATTTTGTCCAACATTTTTTTACCTAGAGTGTGGCTTCAGTGAAATCAATTCAAATTAGCAAAAGACATGACCCATGACAGTAATGCTTGAGAATATAAAATTCTGGATAACTGTTAGTCAAAGATCAGTGCTGATTGGCTTAATGCAACGTGTCAAGAAAGTGTTAATTTTTTCCAGTTAAGGAAGTGATCATAACGATCATTTTAAGTAGTCATCTTTGGGTTAGTGTAAATCCACCCTTCGGAGAAAGATGTCGACTGGTATCTTTGCCCATGACCATCGAAAACCCTAAAAACCACTCATACTAACGTACAGAAAAGCTCTGAAAACTTCAAACCCAGCATACATAAACCTGTTAGTACAGGGACAGGGCGTGCTGGCTGTGTTAGGTCGCGAAGTTTTGTGGTAAAAAGCGAAGTCGCCATCTTCAATTTTCCGCACGCTGCATTGAGCCTTAGGTCGTTAGAAATGTGCAATCTGTAAAACGTCAATCTTATTGTAATGTTTTCTCGACAGGATGATGACTGGGAAAACTGGGATTAGACAAGAAAGAAAACAAGCAAGCTAGTGGAAAGAAGCTGCCTTAAAATGAAAGCTTTACTGTGATTAAGCTCGCAGACTAACAGGGTTTATTCTAGAGTGTGGGATTACAATAAATAAAGATATATTGTGACACAAATTTCACTAAGGAGGACTATAATGCTATTACAAAATAAGAGATTTGACAGTTGAATACCTCTTCTAAACATGGTTATCTCTGAAATCGTTCTGCACTACACACCTGAAACACAACGCTGCAAAATTTAACCTGCTATTAAAGCAACTTTAAAAAGTTCCATATATCAAAGTATTAATTTTAGATAATTAATATATCGTAAGTTTTTATGTTTGAGAAGTTGAAATATCGTGAGACCCTTTTCGTGAGAAAAAAAAAGGCCTTCTAAAATCTCTGAAGCGGGCCTGTTAGGTCCTCAGAGGCAATTTCTAGAATAAACCCTGAACTCTATCACTTTCTTTGAAGTACAGTTATATATGGTAAATGTTTGTGTATTTAAGGTTTAAAGAGGGTACAAACAAGGACATTGAAATCCGGGGATGGTTTGGAGACGTTCGTGAATTCTGCCCTGATTTGTAAAAGAATCATTTCTCACTTCATTTACAAACCTTGGGCTCACCTCAAATTTATATTATTAAAGTTACTAATGAGGGATCGCTTTGTTCACATTAAAAATTATAATTGGCTTGTTTGTTCCATGTGCTCGACATATATAGACTATGTTTTATACTTGGCATTTGTTAGGCTGGTTCCACTCGAGCAAGTTTCCTTGACAATTTTTTTTCTTAGCAACTTGAAGCTTTTGCTTCCATCTCAGAGCTCAGACGTTTCTTCAGGAAATGATGTTAGTCACACGGCTTGTTTGCCACGTTATTTTTGCGGATCATTGAAGATCGTTGGAAGATCGTAGCGTTCGCCCTTGTTCATATCCGTGGTTGACTTTGCTCACGAAGTCAAGTGGTTCCATTGTCGTTGTTGTTTTGTTTTTTGTTTTTTTACAATTTTGACTTGCTTGTGTGTTGAGCGAATTTGTTCAAAAACTGGCTTGTCCGTTTTTGTTTTTAAAGATGACTTCTCAAGGAAAAGAATGGCAAATTTTGTCGAACACGCGAGAACAAAACATGCCAATTGCAGAGCAATCAAGGGGAACTTGTTCGTGTACTGAACCAGCCGTATTAAATTAACCGGGTTTATTGTGTATTAAAAACTAAAATTTAGTTTTGAATCTTTAATGGTGTCACTCTATGTAAATAGTGCGTTCTGTAAGTAAATAAGCCCCCCATCCCCCACGGGGAAACTAAATATCATTTCATTGCATTTTGCCAGAGATTTGGACAACATGCGGTCGCTTGCAAACCATGCATACCGCCTTCGAAATATCGTAAGATTCTACATTTCCGCCGTATTCGTTGAATTCGCCGCTTCGCTGGTACCCTTCTCTTGAGCTCATTCGCACAAATCTCTGCCTTTGGTGAAATGTCGTCAAAGTTGCCATTTTCGCCAAATTACCTTAGTTACGCTTTTTTTTTTTCAAACTGAAGGCGAAATTGCGTCAAATTTGCCATTTTCGTTATTGCGTGCATGTATTTCTGGACATATTTCCCCTTCCAGGCCCCACAAAGGTGTATTTATATTACATTCCTTTTACAGTGCGACTACTATTACCGTGGTCACTTAAAATTGGCCAATCAGATCGCAGTATGATACGAACAGTGAATAATTCCAATATTTGATAAATTCATCGTTCTTTTCCTGCAATCAGATTAGCCAGTTTTGTTTAAGTGACCCCGGTAATAGTAGTCGCACTGTAACAGGCATTGTCGTTTCATGTTATCTTGGCAATGGCTTTGGAGTAGGGACCATTACTGGTGGGTTCCTTGTGGATATCATTGGAGTGTCCCTGACATTCCTTGTCTGCAGGAGTAACTTTCATAATGTTTCTGTTTTCACTTGTAACGCTGGCCATATCAAACATCCTTGAAAACCGAGAAACTATCACGCTAGACGGAGAGATGGATGTCAAACGGAAGCTATATACTCTGATTCCAGTTAGTTTTTTTTTACAGGGGTTAGCAACTAGGACAAATTCTAATGCAAAATCACATAAAAAAGTGGCTACTTTTGGCCAGTAAATTAAATTATTTTCAAATTAATATTACCGTCACGTCTTTCATCCAACACGAGTCCCCTTTATAATAAGGGACCTGTTGCATACAGTTAATTAGCAGACCAAAGACGGTTCAATATTCGAACTGCAATTTCGTTAGCCCTATGAAGGAACAAGTTTGAAGTATTCTTTTTTTAAGGGACAGTGTCACCTATTTGTGATGTTACGTTTATTGGCCAAAAAAGACTTTTGCGTCGACTGAATCGTTAAAATAATGGTTCAATTTTGCTAACAGTAACCCCATGCACAACTACACAAAAACTAGTGTTAGTTATCTGAGGTGGTTCATTTCGTCCAAATTGTGCGCCATTCCACACATCGTTCGCAGATATTGAACCAAGAAGAGTGAATCCTCTCTCCTCCGCAGAGGTTCGATGGGGTGTTATGTATATCCGCTGAACGAAGTGATTGCAGGCGCAAAAGCTGAGGGCTGGCTGAGCGCTCCCGCCGTCGACTTTCACGGAATTTTACGCCTGCACTAACTTGTCTCAGCGGAGCCTCGGCAAATGTACGTATAGCTTAAGACCTATAGCTTAGCGGCTAACAGCAATTTTCAACAGAATATCGTTCACTTGGTGATACAAGCACGAAACCTGGTAGGAATATTCAATTTGGTTAATTTATGTTTACATTCCACTTGATTTGCCACCTGAAATTGCAAAGTGTAATTTTTCAAACAATTTTTTAACTTTAACGTCATATTTTCTAAGATGACCGCCACTGATCTTTAAAACCAAGATTCTTCTCTCTCCCCTCGTATGTGGTGGGTATATAGTACGTCCAAAACAGTTTCCTTTGTAGTTCGCACTATAAGTTGATGACGTGAGTTGACATGGAAATTTCGTCATCAATTTTTAAACGGCCGCCATCTTGGTTTTCTTGTAAAATGTTGCTTCTTCCTCTTACTTTGTAAAGTAGTTATTAGGGAAAAATGTGGTTTAATCAGTGGCGGTCATCTTGGAAAAATGACAGCTAAACGACGTTATGACATCATAAGTTTCGTATTTTTATTCAATTTCTGCTGCACCATTGTTATTCTTTGCGGTGTAAAAGGTACTTACTCTCGTCAGATTGACCTCCGATTCACGAAAAAATCCTATCCTTTCCTTCGAGTTTTAGTAATTTTTCTTTCAAATCAGCGGTATGTTTATACGAGATAATTATAGCCAACCAACTCGGCACGCTATCTGCCATCTTGAATGCCTTGAAAAAAAAAAAAAACAAAAAAAAACAGAAAATAAAAGATAACCTTGATATGTCGTTGGTGGCACAGTCACCAGGTAATCAGAGCGTGCGCAACTTCCAAATAAAGAGAGAATCAAAGGAGATTGCATCGCAATGATTTCAAAGTGCTTATTTTATTGTAGCAAAATACCTGAAGTGGATCACTTCTTATAAATACATAATGCACATCACACACCCCGCAACAACCATATTGCCACAAATTCCCTAGTCCACGAGCAGTCCCCATACAAAATCGAGTGTCAAGTCTCTAGAGAAAACTCGCGAGTTTTGAACTTTTGATTTTATTCTATTGTTCTTTCCTTCAATAAATAACCGACTAAGTCACAAAAATTTTTGTCTTTTGGTTCAAATGGTGAAAGAACAGAGGTAAATATATCCCCATGTCGCGAAAATCTCTGCAAAACGGTTACAGCTGTACGAATGACGGAATTAATTAGAAACCGGAAACCAGGCTTTCCTAATGTACAACAACTGATAATACAAGGACGGTCTTACGACTGGAATGATTCCCTTGCAAAAATTTACGGCTCCTGGCCAATACAAAAAATTAACAGTCACCTTTACTTGGCTTTCACAACATGCATGGATATTTCTTGGACAAGATCTGTTCCGAGAAGCGAAGTGTTTCCCATGAACAAACCTCAAGGAAAAAAGTTACGTCCAACAGATGTCCGAAGAAAGGTATCCATGGACATTTTAAAAGGTAAACAAAGGTTCTTGTATGCGTTTAATATCCTTCAAATGTTTTCGCTTTAAAGCCGCAAGCGTAGGATACTGACTGTTTAGAAGGTCGGCACACACACACGTACAAATCCCCAGGACTTGTCCTAGCAACAAGTCCCGGTGATTTGTCCCATCGTCCAGTCATAGGGTATTTTTTTGGTTAATGGCAAAATAAACGAATTGAATTGAATTGAAATTTTGGTACCTTCGACTCTCAAATTCAAACTGCTTTCAATTGAAAGAACAAGCGAACGAGATTGGTTTCCTCCAACTTATGCTTGCCCCTTCGTGTGAAACGTTCGTACGACCAGTTTCTACGCGGAATTATCACTGTACTATCGTGTATGCAGACCTTTATCGACAACTACGTCGATTTTCTCGTCTGTTACAAAGAAAATTGCTCTACACTGAAAAAACTAAAACTTTGAAAACTGGGGAGCACAAGTACACTTGGGAAGATTTTGACCAATCGTAGGACAGCGCAAATATTTGAAGGATTTTAAAATTTAACAGATGCTATCAATACCGCTATCGCTGGAACAATTTTTCTATACAAATTTTTTTCTAGAAACAACTTCTTATAGTATATAAAGTCAAAACTACTCAATACTATTGTTCGTTTTGTTTCAAAGTGCCGAATTTATATTTGTGAATATTTGCTTGTGTATATAAATACTACTTAAGGACCCGCCTCAATCACTCGCTAGCTTGCTCATTCATTTGCCGCTTCCGCTCTAGTTTAAACGATCAAGGCTAGGAAAAATATCTCTTATACTAAAAACATGCAATTAGTTGTTCAAGCGTCGCCTAGACTGCGAACCGTTTTCGCCGTTCTCTTGTCACCTTGCACGGCGCGAATCAATGTTGGATTATGAAATGTCGTTATCAAGATACAATGTGACCTTTCAAATAAGCTACTGATGAACAGTTTATATTTCCAGTTCCCAGTAGTTGTGCGGCGTCAGATTATGTTGTAAAAAGAAGTCATTATTCATGCATGAGACTGTTGCAAAAATTCTCATGTGCAACCAGTCAACTGAAAGTATGGTGCAGTTTGCTATGGTGTATAAGGTGGTCCTAACCTTGCGTATGTGCATGAAACCCATAACTTTCACAAATGAACGTTTTTTAGCAGTCTTTCCCTGTGGTGTTGTATCGTATGCCTTACAATGTGGTTCTAACTGTTGGGTCTATGGATGATGACATCGTTAAGTGTGGCCATTCAAATGAAAGCAGTACAGCAGTATTCAAATGAGAGCATTACTTTCTTGTGGAGCTGTTCATTATGCTGACTATCGTGGTTCTACCTTTAAAGTCTGTGGATGGCATCGTTTAAGCTACTGAGCAGTACTATCTTGTGGTGCTGTTCATTATGCTGACCAAAGTGGTTCTACCTTTTGAGTCTGTGAATAGGAGCTGAACCCCTTAAGTTTGACAATTCAAGTGGAAGCGACTCTCTCGTTGTTCTGTTCGGTTTGCATCTTTCTTCATGTCGAAGTTTTAGCAAAATGTATCAAAATTTAACTTTTGCACTTATAAAAGGTAAAGAGATAATACCGTGCCCTTGAAATTGCATCTAAATATGTTACGTTTCGCAGTCTATGCGTCACTTGGTCAGCTACCCGTTAAACTAGATTGGATTGCCAATATGTAGAAACTTTACAAAGCGTTTATCTTGGTGAATAGAGCAGCTTATGGATAGGAATGCTTTGATCGACGCTGAGCAGGCAGGCATTCCTCACACGCGGATCCTAAATGAGCTGAAAAAGAGACAACAAAAAACTTAACAACATCCTAAAAAATATCACAATAAATGGTTTCAGTTGGCCACTGAAGGAGTTTAAATTTGCTTAGTTAATTTTTTGTTCAAATACACCAGACTCAAATTAATGTGAATAAATGGAGAAAATAGTTTAGAATAAAGAAACATAACGCGAGTTTCTATTGGCTCTCACGTTAAGCTGTAAAATTAAACGTAACTAACCCGAATGAAACTGTGCTAAACACTGGCTAATATAAATCTCAGTAAATTTAAAGCATTAGAAAAAAGTGTTTGTTAACCATATCTGGTCCACAATCAAGGTGTAACAGTTTGTCTTATGTTTGATAACAAAAGGGGCAAAACAAGCCGTGTCAGACACCAGGGCCAAGATTAGGCGAAACTAACGGTACTTGACACTTCCCTGTGACTTACTTTACAAAGTCTGGAGCCTTTGATATCACGTGTTCAAATTCAGCAAAAGACAGTTGACTGTCGTCATCAAGATCGGCTTCGTCAAAAATCTACCAAAATAAAAGAAAAAATATTTAGTCCAGGCGGCCGGTCAATCAATTGGCCGATTGAGCAGCGAAGGCTTGAGGGCAAATTCGATATTTTAAGAACAATCGAAAAATCTGAAGATTTTTGAAAAAAAAAAAAAAAAATGCTTCGGTGACGTTAAGTCTTGTCCTCCACACCTCATCATAACAAGAGGCATTGAGATCATAAAACGAGTAAGCAATTGAGCATACGTAACTTCTTTCACGTTTTAAACCAATCAGGTCCTCAGAGCCCTCAACCTGTTGCTGGCCAGCAGAGATAGAGATAATAACGTAATGCCCTACCATTAAGCCACTCTAAGGCCTCTATTCGAGGACATACTAGAAAGATTTAGAATCACTACATTTGCTGCTCACTCTTTTCAGTTTCTTAGTAAAATTGAGTCGGTTATAGCCTGTTCCACGCTCCTTGAGAGATGCGTGAAGGAGAGTGCGAGGGGACGAAAACTAGGGTCCTTCGCGCATCTCTCTAGGAGCCTGGAATAGGCTAAGTCGGTTAAAGTACCCACTCCCAGGGTCAAATGGCCGGCTTCATTTTCCCGGTATTTTTTTTTCAGGGGTGGGGGGCGGGTAGTCTCCCTCGCAGCCGTTCTGTGGAGGAGCGTTGCATAATGAGACACAGAACGGCTGCGAGGGAGACTAGGGGGCGGGGAAGGAGAGGAAATGTTAAAGGCTCGAATAGACTGCAAGCAGTCCCTTTCTGGATAGTCGATAGGTCGCGCGAAATAGCCGAGCGCGAAAAAAAACTAGAGCGAACGAGCGGAGGGGGGCCTGGGGTCTCTACTCGTTTATTTCTCCTCGCTCCAGTCTCGCTGCGCTATGAGCACACCATCTCGACTAACCAGAAAGGGACTGCTTGCAGTCTAAGGCTCGAATTCATCGGCGTATAACTCGTACGCCCAAAGACTCAAACTTCTCTCTAACTCGAACTAAGAGCAGTTTCTTCTGCTTCACACATCATATTATCCCGGATAAATTTCGCCAACTTGAGGTTTTCTGTTTCTTAATGGTTCGAGTTTATATCAAATTTTATTATCAAATAAATATTGCGCAGAACCTCTAGCACAGTCAGAACGCGTAAAGGAACAAACTGAACACAACAAAATGTACCTGGAATAGTGCCTTCGTATAACGTGGTCATACTTGAATTAACAAACACGAAGCAAGGGTTATGCAATTCGGAATATGCTGGAAATTTACGGTTCATGACAAGTTCAAAACTCCCTGCTACTCGAACAGCGTGTAGCAATTATTAACACTTACACTTGCGAGGCTTTGAATTGTTGGATGAAGCTTCCTACGGGATAAACACCATTAGATCTTCGTTGTTTACACTATAGAACGCGAAGGCGTAGGTAAAATTTCGCTCGAGTGCATTCACAAAATTAGATTGCTGCCTAAATGAGCACGCTTGAAAAGGTTAGCATATTTCAATGCACTTTTGAGAAAACAGTGCAATTTAAAGTCACGTAAAGGCGAGTGCCGTAAAATTCTGTATTGGAGTGTTCGTCAAATTGTTTGTTTTAAGCTCGAAGGCCTCGGATTCCAGCGTTCTTTGAACACACTTCGATTAATACACGCCACTTACAACTGCAATTATGTAAAGAAATTAAATTGCCATTATTTTCAACCCAACGTCAGAGTTAAAGAATAAGTTCAAATCTACTGAAAAACTTGAAATCTACCAACAACCTTGAAATGTTTTGAACTCGTAGATTATTTGCCTCCTAAATGAAAATAAAAATTGCATTTCGTTGTTTCCTTTTACAATGCGCCAAGGCGCGTAAAATTTCGCTTCAGTGCTTCCGCACAATTGCTGGCTAAATAATAGCAAGCTTGAAAGTTTCTGCATATTTCAGTGAACTTTGGACGGCCTTTAAAAGACTGAGTCACACTTAATTAATAGACGCCAAAGGGTAATCAAAGTGAAATTAAAATGTCAAAACTGCTTTGACTAGCCATTTCAAAATTAAACAACCACACTGAAAAGTTCTAAAACTAGTCATGCCCTGACTTTGTTCCAGTGGAGAGTTTGCCCATTTAAATGAAAGCAACTAAGCCGCGTTTTCCTATTGGTAATGTTTATTATGCTGTACATGGTATCTGTGAAAGAAATCCTAAAGTGTGACCATTCAAATGAACTGGCTGTATTGAGTAGTTCTTTCCTGTGATACCGTTTCATTATGCTGCAGTGACAAAACAGCTCCTTCGGTATGAAGTGCTAAGGCGAGCAAGAGATTCCATAAGTACAGCACAGTTATCAACTCTCCTACTCTCTATAAATCAAACTCTTGAGATATTTTATTGATGTGCGACGAATCGCAAAAACAGTAAACAAACACCTATCGCACAGAGTTGTTCTTTTCAAATTAAAAACGTATAACTGCGCGCGAATGGAAAATTTTTCAACTTGCGTATTAAAGGATACCTGAAAGGACGCGAAAATAGCAATGAACACAAAGAGGCTATTGTACGAAATTAATGCACCCCAAGCATAGTTTTTCACGCTTCACGGGCCGATGGGTGACAAAAACTTCGAACTCACGAGTAAAGTCGTTCACTAAAGGAGAGCTGTCAAAATCTGGGAGAATAATATGGTTAAAAAGACGTAAAAAAATAGCAATGAATTGAAAGCCATTTAAGGAGAATTTTGGTGAGATGGAAAACTATTACCACTAAAACCTGCAACATCACTTGGCTAGATTATTTAAGTTTACGCGTCTTTTAACACAATTTAAAACCAGAAATTTCCTTTTGTTCCATAAAAGACGCGGACAACTTTTCCAATTGACATAACAAGACCTTCCTGGCGCAAAAGAGCGGCTATCGAAGACGTTTTAACAGATTTATGGAAAGTCGGAAAACTTTCTAATCGTCTGTTATCCTTCGCTGTCAAAAATATCACTCTATTACATAACTCTTCCTAAAAAACTTGCTTACATTTTACGGTTGAATGCCGACTGTTTATGGCCGAGTGAACATAATTAAAACGCGAAAATTTAAATCACCGACATTTAAAGTACAAAAAAACTAAAGGGCGGATTGTTTGCGTATTAATACAGCCTCCAGTAACAGCGCACTGAGGTTGGACGGTCGGAGCATCAAACAGGCCTTCCATGCCACGCCAGTGAAAATGTTCGGCTACAAACTGATAGCGGGCCTCACGAGGCGAAAGACGGATGACTTTATTTCGTCAGACAGCCCTCTGAAGAGATGTATGAACTTGTTTGACTTGACAGCGCTTGGAATCGGATCGCTGGTAGATGCAGGGTTGTATGTTGTCATCGGCCAAACGGCGCACTCTGTAGCCGGCCCAGCGATCATTCTGTCGTTCATGATAGCCGTTGTTCCGTCCCTCCTGACTGGCCTGTGTTATGCCGAGTTCGCATCCAGAGTAAACCGCTCTGGTTCAGGATACATCTACACATACGTTACCATGGGTGAGGTCTGGGCATTTCTGACAGGCTGGTGTATGATTACAGAGTTCACCCTCTCTTCTGCATCACTAGCAGCCGCTTGCAGCGAGTACATCAACTTTCTTTTCAACGGGTCGGTGTACAACTTCTTCAAGGAAGAATTCGGAGTGTGGAACGAACCAGCCTTAGGACAATTTCCCGATCTCTTAGCCTTCGGGTTGGTTTTCATAGTCACTGTTATAATCTGCCTAGGCGCCAAAGAATCCAAGCTAGTCCTAGATATCACCGTCTTTTGCAATCTACTGGTAATCACATTTGTAGTCTTCGTCGGCGCTTACCATGCAGATGCTAGTAACTGGTCGACCATGGAGAAATTTGCGCCCTATGGTTGGACTGGCATACTCGCAGCCGCCCCTAGCTGTTTCTACTGCTTTATAGGGTTTGACACTATACCCAGCGCAAGCGAGGAGGCCATTAACCCATTAGTGTCGGTACCACTGGCTATTCTACTATCGTTAGGAATCAGCCTGATAGCCTACATCGCTGTGATAGTCGTGTTAACAATGATGGTTCCTTACTACCAGCTCAAAGACCTGGCGCCTCTCGCCGAAGCTTTCGCCGCGCGCGCTTTCGGCGCGTCCAAGTACATCGTCTCGGCTGGCGCGTTATTCTCTATGCTTAGCAGCTTGCTAGCTGCCAGTTTTGCTACGCCTCGTCTCATCTACTCTATCGCCTACGATGGCTTGATATTCGGATGCTTTACTAGGATAGACAAGCAAAGGCAGATGCCATTGCGCGCAGTGGCAGTAAGCGGTGCGTTGAGTGCGTTCTTGGCGTTTCTGTTTGAAATGCGGCAGCTTGTGGAGATGGTGTCAATCACAAGTATCACAACTTACACAATGGTGTCTGTGTCGGTGATACTAACACGATATCAACCGTCCATAGCCTCACTGGCCAATGAAGACAAGCTCACAGTTCGAACGCAGTCATGGCTCCGAAATTTGTTTTCAAAGCGCAAGAAAGGCGCGGGTGAAAATTACCAAAAACTTCCGCTTGACAGTGTCACGACAGCCTGTCACGCCAGTTCTACTGAATGTTCAAACACCATCGCCAATGTCACGGTCACGATCATGCTGCTGTCGATGTTTGCTCTTTGTGTTTCGCTCAAAACTTGGATAATAAGCACTGAAAATACGGAAACCATGACCATCTTCGCTGTATCACTGTATGCCTTCATCACAGTTGCATGTTTGGTTGTTCTAGGACTACAGCCGCAGAACTGCGCCACTTTCTCCTTCATGGTTCCAGGAGTACCGGTTCTTCCCGCACTAAGTATATTTATTAACATGCTCCTTCTGACGCTACTTCATCCACTCACCTATGTGCGGTTTGCAATTTGGATAGCAGTAGGTAAGTTGACTTTTATTCTTTCCTAAACTACACAGCACGCGCTTGCCTGTGATTTTCTCGAAACCTCACTCCACTACTTCCCCGCCCGCGGAAGTCTCGAGTTTCCACGAGACAGAAATTCCACGCGTGTTTGGCTTATCACCGGGGAGCGCGGAAACAGACTGTTGCGTTGCCTGCTCATAGCTTAGTTTAGCTTGTGAACATAAACCGCCCTGCCTTGCCGAGTTTTCCACTGTCCGCTGGTCCACTATAGGAAGCATGGTAACAGTTTAGGTGGTGTTTCGTACAGTGGCAAACGACTTTCCCCGCGCAGGAGCAAGTACTACTTCCCGGGTACTACTCATACATGTATTTGGCAAATTCCAGCCACCGTATATTTTCATCGGTGCTTCAAAGGACAAAAACAAAACTGGTTTGAAATAAAGGGACCAGGGAAGTATACAGACTAACTCTATCTTGCATGCAACGAAAACAAGAGCCAGACTATAGTGCTCGACGGCTGAACACAATTGTAATGCAGTTTAAGTCAACCTAAAACCACTGAACTCAACACGTGAAATATCGACCTGTTAGCAGCTACATGAATAGGCGTTTTGTAGTTGCGAGCCCTATTCTGTTTTCACTGCTCTTTGACGTTAAAATTTACATACAACACAAACTCTGAACCACGGCCAAGCCTATTTGCTGCGCTTCGATTGATTGCTTCTAAAGTATTCAAGGGTATAATGAGAGTTGAAAACGCCTTTCTTTGTCACAAGTAGCATAAATTAGTCCAGGGCGGCTTTGAAAATAAAGACCAAACCAGCAACATCGGTTTGAACGTCACTAAGGAGTATCAGTCGTACTAGCTAAACACTTGCGCAAATTTCTTTAGACGGATATTAAAGAAAATGGTCGAAAGTATGAATCTCAAAATCTCAGTTTCTGTCTACAAACACGAAAGGCTCTCAATGCTGAGTTGATTGAATGCGACGGAATTTAATCGCGAGAGAAAAGCTTTTCCTTTCCAATTACTGAGAGGGTCAAAGCATTTTTGGAGTCGCGATAAAACTGTCTGTCACAAATTAACCTGGGTCTTAGATTTGAGGCATTTAAAATACGACGATACAAAAACCCTCAAACAGGCGTGAACCACAGCCTTCTAGAACAAATCAGTGAGGCGTTCATGTGGAAAACCTAGAAAAAGCTGCATGGCCAATAAAGAAGCTTTCAATATCATATTTTTCGTTTTTCCGTTCTTTTTGACAAACAAATTCGGATGACATAGAAGCGAACATTATGAACCGCTTAAGCTCGTATGTTGGTCTGTTGAAGTCACAGAAACGAACTTGAAACCCCATAGAAACAAGGCCGTCCATGCAAACGAGTAAACACAAGCATCAAACGCAGAACAAAACAACCAACTTATTATGTTGAACAAGTGACGCGGAAACAAGTTTTGAGGTTTTTCAGTCAACACAACATACCGACAAATGAACTGAAGCCCTAAGTCCATGTGCATCCAAAAACTTTAAATCTTTCCTAAAACTCTAAAATTCTGTTCTTTATATATAATTTTACTTCTATAAACGTTAATGAAGAATTAAAAGTCAACGGAATCTCTGGCTTCAACGAACAGAAAGAATGAGAAAGAATAACTGTTTAGCACTTAGGAGTCATGTCACGGTTATGCGCATCTGAAAATCAAAACATGTTTATTGTGAAGTATCTATATTAATTTTCTCCAATTATGACTATCAAAGTACAGTTCCACTTACACTGCTTAGTATCTTTGGCGTTTTCGTACTCGAAATGTTTTACAAGGTTTCCTGAGATATATAGTATTCACCAGCGTTTATTCCTCAGCGTGATCTAAATCAAATTTCTCCTCACAATATGAACATACTGTCAAGCACAGAGGTGACTAGAAAACCAAAATTCATCAACAACTTGAGAGTCCCATCTTGATATAACACTAAATTCTCATAGCTTACAAGAACAGAAGTATACATGCATGAAATAGCATGGAAACAGTTTCAATTATTGAAGTTTTGAATGAAAGGGTTAGAAAATGAAAAGAAGATTAAGGAGAGCTTTCTCATTTTACCCGTCCTTTGTTTTTGCAGGAATGTTGGTGTATTTTGTGTACGGCTATCACAACAGTATTGAAGGCAACAGACCCAAGACCATTGAGTTGGAACTCGACCCAATCCCTGGGATACCAGTCATTGAAACAAATGCCAACTTGCCTACAAAGTTAATTGGAAACAAATGAAGGAGAAAGAACCACTTTCAGCAGGACTGGCTGTCAGTGAGCACCAACTTTGCCATGGCTTGGCTTAGTTTGACAAAAGAAGCATAACCAGTGAACCAGGCCGAATGTGTCCCCACTCGAATAGCCTGTTACTCTACCGTTTATTTTTTGCCTATTGTTTCACCTTCCAAGAAAATTACGTGTATGTGTAACAAGACCCAAAAAAACGAAATGCAGTTGCAGGCTACCAACCCACCAATTGCACACGTCAGTGACCCTGCTGAGTAACATGACGAGAATTATTAAAACACGGATGAACCAGAGACATGAAGTTTTGATGAAAAGTAGTTAATTTTACTCTTTTATTTTTACTTAAAAAACAAAAACAAAACAATTGCCAATAATTTCTTATGTTAATTTTCATCTAACATCTGTTCAAAGTCCTTTTTGCTTTTATTATTTAATAGTTTGTTATTATTAAACTGAAAAAAAAAAGGTCAAATGTGTTTAATTGTAGGTATTAGTATATATCTTGTAACTAAAGATGTCTTGAATTGTTCCTTGTCTTCTCTAATAAAGTTTGGTTTCCATGCTAGACCACTATGATTTTACTTCTATGACTTAATTCACAACTTGCAACTTCATGGCATTCGAATCTGGTTCCATCCAATTGGAGAAAAAAGAACTTCACCCTTCACTTTCAAGACTTAAGGATTTCAGATTTTCAAGGATTCAAGGATTGTAGGACTTAGGACTTAACATACATGCTTTTTAATGTTATTGATGGATACATAATCTATTCTGACTTCATTTTTTTCTACATTTTACTGCATGTACGTACTTTTTTATAATTACTTCTTAAGCACTTTTTGGTATTAATGTATACTTTATTTACACTACTCTAGAAGTTATTTATTTATTTTATTGCGTATTTGATTCTATACAGATACTTGCACGCTATAAATTTTTAAATTATAAATTATTATGACTATGCTGATCTAAAAACGGTAAAAATTTGATCTTATAAAATTTGTAAAGAAAACTAAATTTTTGGCAACCTCCTGTGTTGCCTTTGTCAGAGTTTGAAACAGTTTGAATAATTTACAGTTCTTAGTGAAGGGCTAGTGAAGGATAGTTTAAAAAGTTTTAGTATTACACCTTTTGCCTGTCAAGAATGCAAGATTAATTTTCATGAGCATCACTTAAAATTAAAAAACACCAAAGCGTTAACAAAGAGAATCATTCTTAATTGATGTAAATAGACTAAATACAAAAATTCATTTACACCCATATACTTTCATTTAAAATATGTAAACTACATACTTAAGAGATTTCAGGTACATTAAAACTCATTCAACAACTTAAGAATTTCAACTAAGTTTGTGCTGCAGGAATTGTTCATCCTCCTATTGCTTTGTGGAAATATGTAATCATTGAGCGCATTTTGGACCAACTTATTATATATTCATATTTCTTCGGCCTCCTCTACTGTAAAAGAATTGCCTGGCGAAATGTCTCGCTTCTTCCTAACTGTATTAATAGTAGAATTGATATGTTACTGACATTGAACAAGAATACTGGAGTAGGATGGTACTAATGAGCACTCACTCACATTAATGAATGTTGTTCATGTTGAAATGAAACAGTATTATTTAGTGTTAATGAATGCTTCTTTTGATGTAATTATTCTAAGTGTGCAAAAAATGAGACAATTTTGTTTATATTACTGGATCACAATTAGGCATTAATGAACTATTCATTGACCCCACTGTAAATTTCTCTTGGGTTCTTGAAGATGTTATACACCATACAGCACCTGTAAGCCCCTTTTATATCAGCCATATAGAGTACTTCTCGAACGGTGGAAACAGATTTGAATGAGTTAAAATTAAACTCAATGAAAAACTGATACTAGCACTGGAAAGAGCACTTTTACTTTAGTAACCTTGCAAAGTTTCAGCATATTAGACCTGTGTATATCGGCTTGGGAAACGTAAGATGAAATTTGACAAATTTACAGACGTTTGTATGACTGGGGGGCATTACAAACGTCTGTAAATTTTTCATTTTTCAACTTACATTTTCTCAGCTGATAGTACACCTAATATGCTGAAACTTTGCAGGGTTACTAAAGTAAAAGTGCTCTTTCTAGCGCTGGTATACAATTTTAATTTTAACTTATTTGAATTTTCGCCGCCATTTTGGAGAAGGGTCTATTGGACCATTCCTTTGGCAGCTCCATGTTTTTTTTTTCTTTTTTTTTAATTTACAGCTGTAGGTAGCGTACAGAATTTACAGCATATGAGCCCCAAAGGGTAACATACAAAATGTTGAATTGAAGCACTTGTACCCAACCTTGTACCCAAAAATATCTGCCTTACATCATCATCATCATAACAACAACAACAACAACAAAATTAATATCAAAGTGAATGCAAAATATCACCCCCTTGCCCCATTCAGTCATTTAGCAAGTTTCCCATAAAATATATAACCCCGCCTCCCCATAACTAAAAACAGTGCAGTGCTTCAAATAAGTGCCTTTAAGACTACTGATAAAAAAAGATCAGGTTTTACCTTTTGAATCAAAGCATTCACATTCTCATCAGACAGTCTCTGCTCTCCACACAGTCTCTGGATAACTCGTTTTAAATCATTCTCACAGATGTAGTCATCCTCGTTGAAATCTGTGGGGAACAATGAATACTTGCTCATCTTAAACTTCAAGAAAATAGGGACTCAAAAGACACCATTGCCAGCAGTACTTGAAGGGGTTTTAAGAACCAGGCCATAAATTAACACACCTTAATTTGTATCTTTTTAATGGTTGGAAATCATGCAAAAATGATCACTGATCTCCATGGTTTCTTTTAAATGAATATATGTTACTAAAAGCTGACACATTTACACGTCTTTATACTACACTGCTTGTTGAACAGAGTTTTCAAGAAACGTGCGAAAAATTCATGGTCTAATTTACAGTGCCTCAACCCTTTAAGCCAAACATGATCTCAGGCATAAAATATTATTTAACGTCCCATTTATTGCAGTGCCTTGAAATCTCATAGCTAATGCGGTAAACTCTTTGCCGAGTAAAATGTTATGCTATGGAAGCCTATATTTTTATTAGTGATTGGCCACTTGGAATTTTCAAGATACATGTAGCTATTAACAGCCAAGGCCTTGTATTTGAAGCCTGTATAAGAGGAGTTTATTTAGCCAAGTGCTCCGAGTACAAGACATCAAGAGTGAAGCCTGAGGCACAACTGCAAGGCAAGACGGAAAGAGAGGGGCAGCAATTTGCTTACAAAATTCTAAGAAATTTAGCAATCAGACAAAAAATAGTGTATACCCATGTACCTACATGTATACTTTAAGGTCAACAGTAAATATTCATTGCAGGCAAAAAAAGTGCCGACTGAAAAAAAAGTATTAATCTCAAAAAGTTTTTTGAGGTTTTCCAGCAATTTTACAGCTGTGTAATATTATATACTAAACTTTGTATACTTTTAACTTCTGACACTACGCCAAGGTAAAAATGTTAGACAGCAAAACAAAGTAAACCTACCATAAATTCTGAAAGCATATTCCACCTTTACACTCTTAGGGGCCTGTGAAAAGAAAGATTCTGCTGTTACATGTAGCGATTGACACTTAATACATGTAAATATAACATGTACACAAGATTTACACAATGTAGACACCATGGCCCATCAAACTGCCAGCTTGAAAACTGTCAACTATTAAACAGGAATAATGTGACGAAGATGCTGTAAATATTGAACAAAAGAACAACAATACATGTACCTGTAGTCAATAATTATTAGTTTCCAGTTTAAAGCAATAATTTTTTTGTTCTCTAGATGTGATCCTGACAAGGTTCTTTTAACACCAATCAAAATTCATTTGCAATTTACTGCTTCTGAATCACCAACTCTTTCATGACACAACAATTTACAACACTCTTAGGTTGCAGTGTAAGATTTTGTGTTGTGACTGCTCAAATGACTCATAAACACTGCTTAAGCATTGCATAAGTACAGTATGCAGCCTAAAAAGGCCATCTGTATGGACAGTTCAACAACATCTTTAAAAGATCATTGAACATTATGATGCACTCATCTATCAGTATAAAGCTGATTATTAAAGGTGCTGTGTACAGCCACCAATTCATTAGTAAGTATTTTAATCTACTAATTAATCTAATGAGCTTTAAATTGCTTTTAAGCCAAAACTGACTGGCTCAAATGCTGGGGTTGTAATATCTAGGTATTGATCTACAGCTGTACACTGTAATGTGGATCATAAAAATGCCACACAGTCAAGTTTTAAACTCACATTTTCACTAAATACAGACATCATATCCAAGAAATCTTCAAACGTCAATTCTCCATCCTTGGATGATGAAAATACTTTGCAAATTCTGTCTTTAAAGGGATTCACCTAGAGAGAAAGAGAAAGTTCTTTAATTATAACTTATATTACTTGATGATGATACTTGATGAAAAAATATATCTTTATAACACTAATTATAACTTACATTACTTTGTAAACATTTGATGGTACTACTTGATGAAAAAATATATCTTTTGTTGATTTTGTTTTGATGAATTTTAAGATAAGCTACAGTGTTAGTGACATTAGATGGGACAGATCTTGCCACCTTGCCCTCTCAATGTTGGTTCACAAGATTCGCTAGAAAAATTCTGAAAAACAACAGTGAGAGGGGGGAGAGGAGCAGGAGAGGGACATTTTCAGCTTGGTTGTGAAGTGTCACAACCAAACTTGACTATGACTGTAAACTATCAATAAAACATTGATAACACTAATATTACACTTATTTGAAAATTGTATAATTATCGATTACTCACAATGAACCCTTTTATCAATTTTTATCGATTTCCGATATGATTAACTAATTTCTATCAATTTTTATAGAATATTATTGATGATCAATTTAATGGGTAGAAGCAGTAGTACATCATGCTACGTGGTGACCGCTTAATTAATTTATTGTATGAAAACATACCCTTAATTCTGGTAAGGTCATAATCTTTCTTGAAGCCAGCTTGGCATTCTTATTGATTCTCACAGCTTCAGGATCAAGTTGTTCAAACCTTTTATGGCAGCTGGAGTGTAAAAAGTAAAAAAAAAATAAGGAGCTTTCAAATGATAACCAAATATTATTGGCCAGTACAGTGGAAGTACATGTACTGAAGATGACCTGAGCTGATCAGCGTGTTCAACATAACAATCATGGGGGATATTCCTTCAATTATTTCTGGATACTTTTCTTTTGTATATTCTCCCATGCACTTAGTCATTTTAAAGGGAGAATGGGCTACAACTCTTTTAACCCTTTAAGCCCTGACAGTGATTGGCATCAAATTTCTTGTTGTATTATCAATGCTTACATGTATTAAGGTTGCGAGAATTTTAATTTTTTTTATCTTTAAAAAGATATAATAAAAGATATTTTAAAGATATTTTAATAGAGCATGAGGACAAGACAGCAGGATTTGTTCTTTGACATTTGACTGAGTGGGAGGATATTCCTGTTGAAGCTCAAGCTTTTAATATTCAAAGCTTAATTAATATATAATGACATGTACAGCCCTAAGGGGATGGTATCCAGGGTTGATACTGACAATACCAGCAAATCTTGAAATAATATTATAATCTGTATGCAGGGAAAAGGTTTTGGCCATTAGCCAGTAGGGTGTCAGGACACACACTTCTTGAAAAAATATCAGTAACATTCTTAACTTATTATAATCCTTTAAAAGTTTACCAAACACATGCCTCAGGGCGACCAGTTTTTAATTCTTGGCTAAAAGCCTGTACAGGGATGGTTATGATCACAGACAATCTTATTACGCGGGATGCCCTGAAGGGGCATACCGTGTCTAAAAACGGGTCGATTTCTTTTTTTTTTTTTTTTTTTTCTTCCTCGTAGCTACAAATCGGTACATTAATTTATTCATTAAACTCACCCCTCTCCTTCTCGGGATGTATTGTTCTGATTGTCTTTAACAAAGGCAGGCCAATTAAAATCCATTCTTATCGCTAGGGAGGGGACCCACTCACCCTTACCTGTGTGACGTCAACGCATCATTTGATTTCTTCATTAAAACTGCATTAAATTGTGGAGCCATATTGTTAACATGTTCTGGACTCAAGTGTGCCGTTTTCAAACGGAAATTTCACCATTTTGAAGCAGTAAATCGAAAGAATAACCTCTAAGAAGCACTCGACATCTAAAACGGTGGAAATTGGAGAGTTCCTGGCGAAGGAATCGTGCTTTCTTTGACAGTCTTAGTCCACGACTGCAGACAGAGAAGAGGTCATTGAGAAGCTTACGTTATCGCAATGGAATTCCCGCAATTTCCCTTGAAAACCTGAGTAACGTAACACAAGGGGAAAAACGTAACGCGATCGGTACAAATCGGTACATTAATTTATTCATTAAACTCACCCCTCTCCTACTCGGGATGTATTGTTCTGATTGTCTTTAACAAAGGCAGGCCAATCAAAATCCATTCTTATCGCTAGGGAGGGGACCCACTCACCCTTACCTGTGTTACGTCAACGCATCATTTGATTTCTTCATTAAAACTGCATTAAATTGTGGAGCCATATTGTTAACATGTTCTGGACTCAAGTGTGCCGTTTTCAAACGGAAATTTCACCATTTTGAAGCAGTAAATCGAAAGAATAACTTCTAAGAAGCACTCGACATCTAAGACGGTGGAAATTGGAGAGTTCCTGGCGAAGGAATCGTGCTTTCTTTGACAGTCTTAGTCCACGACTACAGACAGAGAAGAGGTCATTGAGAAGCTTACGTTATCGCAATGGAATTCCCGCAATTTCCCTTGAAAACCTGAGTAACGTAACACAAGGGGAACAACGTAACGCGATCGTCGTGACTCAAACTATTCCATTAGCAAGGATAGTTTTATCAATCGGCGAAGCATACAGTTGGAATAAATGAATCAGTCCGGGCATCACGCGTAATGCCAGTATAGCAGGCATCTTGTATTCATTCAACAACCTTTTTCTTCTTTTGCAGACTAACATACATGTAGTTTTCAGAATGGTATAGTTTTCGCTTTTGATTTCAGGCTTGCTTCTCAGTGCAAGACTATAATATCAAACACAAAGCAATACTATGGCTATAAGCCCTGAAAGTATTTTATAATCGCTAAAAAATGATTGTTATGAAGCAAGCTATTAAAGTTAAACACAAACTTCTTGCGCGAAGTTAATTGACGCGAAGGTATCTTTAGCTTAGCTTGTTGGTGAAATCTCTTATGACTGGCATAACTTTAAAGGAATTTTACTTGACATAGTCAATTGCACTAGATTCAAGAAAACCTCTTGCTTTTAATCTTCAAGTTCCAAGAGAGTAAACGTTAACTTAATTGGCAAATGGTTAACATATATAAAATATTGCTACTGTACTGACAACATGGTTCACGCTAGAAAATCACTGAATTGGATGTTACGGACAAACTATCTTAGTTAGCTGTAATGTTAGTCTACAAGACTTCACTTTAAAATAAATGTATTACAGTAGATTTTGTATCAAAGATAAGTCAACTCACTGTAAGATTTCCTTCTGAGTGAAATACGTCAGTTCCTGCAAGATGTAAACACGGGCAAACAACAGGTAATTTTGAACTCGAAAGCGCCGTCAAATGCAAAAAATACTTTTAAAAAAGACCAAAAAATATTGCAGAATAATCAAAAACGCTTTAATAACCATTTTACCTGGTAATCTTTCAGTTCTTCTTCAGTAAACTGCGAATGATGTCCCCCCATGTTCAACTTCGCAAAGAACACGGAAATTTGACGTGACGTCACCTCAGCCTCGGTCTGGGAGGGAGGTTGCTATGTCCCGTTGCCTGGCAATCCGAAGTCAATTTTTCAATCCAAGATGGCGGTCTTGGATCATGTACTTCGCGCCTTTTCAAGTCATCGAAATCGTCATTTCTGATCGTTAGAATTGTACTCTCAGGGACGAAGAGAGACAGTAAAGAGCTAAAGTAATGCCTACTGTGGATAAGACGGGGAAATATGATGTGGAAGGAGAAAATACTGGAGTTAAAGATGGGATTACAATAGTGTCTTCAGAAAGTCAAGATGTTGACAGTAGACCTGCAAAAGCAAAGCAATCGCTGTCAGAACGCTCTGCTTTCAGCGAGACAGATCTGAAAGGGAGAATAGCTGATGCAGAGGGAGAAAACGCTGCGAAAGATGGATTTTTGTCACGTTATTCAGACAGCAACATTCAGCTAGCAAAACTGGACGTGCCATTCTTTGATGACTCGAGGTCGGAGCTTAGTGGGGGATCCGGTTTAGCTATTGTACCTTCCTTGGATGGAAGAAGTCTACTTTCACAAGACAGTGGGAGGGAACTTGTTCCTGTGGTCTCAACTGAGGATCATGATAAAGACGAGAATGGCCAGGAAGGGAAAGGTAATTATCTGGTAATCTGGTATCCAATCTACTGCTACTGCTTCTCATATTTACTTCAAATCCTGGCTAGGTAATGATGATGGAGACGTGGCAGAGCTGCAGCCTTCAGGGCCATTTATTCACTTGTCGTCAACAACAACAGTACCCATCAATGTAAATAGAGTGGAGCAAAGTCCTCTGGGGGAGGTTGGGGGAGGGTCCATAGGCCTTATCACGGTTTTCGACGCCATTTTGACGGGTAGGCAAACAGGCTTGAAATAACAGTGTTTGTATGGAAATCCAATGTCAAATAATTTTTACAAAACATAGCTTCTGAAAAATTCATGAATTAGAAACTTTTGGCACTAGGAAAAGGATTTTAAGAACAAAATTGGAGGGATGTAGCTGTGACAGAAAGTGTCCAGTCGTGTTTTGAACTTTCCATACATTTGTCTGTATAGCAAACCAGCCGTGAACTGCTACTAAAAATAGTTTGCGGGAAAAAATACAGGGAAATATATGGAAAGTTCAAAACACGACTAGACGCTTTCTGTCACAGCTACATCCCTCCAATTTTTTCCTTAAAATCGTTTTCCTAGTGCCGAAAGTTTCCAATTCATGAATTTTTCAGAAGCGATGTTTTATGAAAATTATTTGACATCGGATTTCCATACAAACACTGTTATTTCAAGCCTGTTTGCCTACCTGTCAAAATGGCGCGAAAACCGTGATAAGGCCTATTATAAGCTGTGGAACCCAGCCTTATGACCAGCTCTTGATTACAACCACTTTTTTGTGCCCTCAAACAAATTGAAAATCCAGTCATTTCCTTAGTTTTACATCCTCATTAATCCGACCACCCTGTATTAAAAGAACAGTAGCACTGATTAAAAGTGTCTTCATCTTTTCCAGATATAGTTCCTTCCCTTCCAGAAGGATGGCCACAGTTTAAAAACAGGCTATGGCGTCGTAGAAGCTGTGAGCTCGTCAAAAGCACATCTTCATGTGTACGAAAGGCAGTGTCTCATCTTCATCAGTTGCAAGACTTGGTTGATTTGTGTTATAAGACTGAAAACTTTGATGAGGATGAAAGGTTCAGCAAGCACAGGTCTAGTGGGATATCAGGTGATGGAGCTTCCAAGTACACATTGAAATGTTATTTTTTACATGTGGATTTGTTTTTGGTTTAAAATTTTTCAAACTCATTTGGCTTTCAGAGGGTTCGTACGGGTCATGGAAAACCTGGAAAGTCATGGAATTTTAGAATTTCATTTTCCAGGCCTGAAAAGTCATGGAATTTAGGTGTGGGTCATGGAAAGTTGTGGAAAATGATGTATATTAAAAAGTACAAAATAAATTGGATTTTTTTTGCAAAGAAAATGGTAAAAACATACCCAAAATGAAAGATGATTTCCAAAAAAATGGTCAAATTTAGGTCATGGAAAACTTGGAGAAGTCATGGAAAAGGTCATGGAAAGTCATGGAATTTCAAAAGCTCAAAAGAGTGCGAACCCTGTTTCATCTTCTTGTGTCCAAGATTGATATACAAAATGAATGTGAGACAAAGACGTATTTGAAAACTTTCAAACCAAAAACAAATTTGAACCATCAACAACAGTTCACATATTGCTGTCTGCATCACCGTTCCCACATGATATTAAGCATTTATAAATATAAACCAACAAGTTAAATCCCTTCACAGTCTACGCCAAGCTCATTTTGCAAAATACAGATCTTTTAATTTAGAAACTATGCACTTCCAGTGTTTTATTCCTCTTTTAGCTTGCCACACACAGAAATCTGACTGTTGTGGTGCTTGATATCTTCAATTCTACAGATTTATTCATCATTTCATTTTGTTTCGCAAAATACAGTAAGCTTATTGGCAAGCATTTTATGTAATTTAAGATATTTTAAAGATTCTTCTATGCGCTCAACAACATGGAGTTGTTCTTGTGCTGAGCCAGTTCTACAATGAAGTTGGCAAGTTTAGTCATACTTAATGTCAAACCCTTCTGAAAGGCTTTTCTCAGGCTATTCAAAAGAACAATGCAAGATCAACAATGCGAAAACAATGAGCTAGCTCATTCATACTAATGAGTCTGACTAGACGCGCAACTGCAGATTTTTAGACGCTTATATACACGTCCACAGCAGACGCGTTATACGCATATGTTTTGGTTCGCTTAATTCTTACCTGTACTGTACATGTATTGTTTTGTTTGTGTTTTTTGTTGAGATCATGTCATCTTTGTCAACTGCATGTCATCTTAATTTGGACAAACTTACGACTGTGATATTCAAATTATTTCACCTGTCTAATCAAATCAAACTGGAAAGAATAGTGGCTGGTGAACTCATTTACCCAAATCCAGAACTTTGTAATCCAGTCTATCAAAGCTATCAGAAACCTTGCACACTGTCTTTGACAGTGAAATGCCCTCATTGATTTGTCTCTCACATAGAAATAACAGTTCTCTGCCTTTCCTTTCAATAGTTGAAACATTTGTGAAAGTTCCTGTCCCCCGATGTGGTTGATAGATCCAAATACATGTACTGTCACTTACATCTAAATGTATCTCTTGTAGACCTAGAATTGAAGGGTGCGGAAGAGGCTTTAGACAGTCAAGCCATAGCTGAATCCGAAGCAACTCATCACTCCTCAGCTAGTAGCCATGGTAGACGAATCCGCTGGCTTCTGAGTTCAGCATCGCTCAGAAACATTGAAGAGGAAGCTGTATCAGTTGAACCCAGGCTGGAGTCCTCTGCCAGTGGGGCAACTTTAGAGGTAAGCATCTGCATACATGTGTTTAGTATTAGCATATTTTTATCATCTTGTGTTCATAATGTTGTGTCAATTTGTCTCCAAAAGATTCCCACGCTGGATTGCTGGAATATTGGAACAGGAATAATAAAATTCTGAATATAAACCCTGGGATTATTCATTCAAAGGCTTGTTTTGGACAGAGCTTGTTATTTGAGGGGATTGTATTTTAAAATGGGTTGGGTCGGAAAGTTAAAATATTATAATTTATAATTATACCTATTGAAATACGCAGCTCAGTAAACAACATACAGTAGAGCAATTTAAAACAGGTATCCCAAACAGCTATTCTGCGGGCTTTCATGTATTGTTTATTTGATTTAATATTATTATTTCTGGAAGGCTTGTTTTGGGAAGGACTTTTATTTGGAATTTTCCAATGGCAGAACAGTGTTCTTTCTCGAACCTGTTGACCCTTACATTATGAACAAAATGCTAGTAAAGTACTACAAAAAGTCATAGTATATGTTCGTAGGGAGTGTGGTCATGGGTTTTAGTTTTAAGCCCTGCAAATATTTCCTTGGGGCATATAACTGTGCATCAATACGTAGACCAATGAATTAAAAACTGGAACTTACACTAGTCTTGTAAACAGCTTTTACTAAAAATTTCATTCTGGCTGGTTAGTTTTGGCCAATTTATTTAGAAGATGGTGTTGTACATGTCAGTGTAGTAGATGTACATCTAAAATGGAAATGCTGCTTATGCATTTTTGTTGTACAAATTGCATTTGCATATGTTCAACTGTTTAACAGTTCAAACAAATACTGTATTCCTGATCTTGGCCACATACGGATGCCATTAACAAGAAAGAATACAACACTAAGATCTATGTCGCCTACTTACTGTTTTCAATACAGTAAGACAAAGAACATAGTTACTTACAACCACATGCATCCATCAGGTTCGTGGTAGAAGTGCTGGAACGGTTATAAGCAAAGTGTCCACTCCAAAGTCTGTGAAAACCTCAGAGGTTCTTCCCAAAGGATATGATGTGATTGAGGAGGTCGTAACCTTACTGGGGAGGATGGAAAGTGATAGACTCTCTACACAGGATGCACTTGTAAAAGAGAGAGAAAGGGTCCAGTCTCTAAGAAATGAGATTGATGCCCAAGCATACAAGAGAATGTATGATCTACCACTGGCAGTGCAAAGAGGTATAATAGTTATCACAACATTGCATAAAAAAATTAAGTAAATAAAACTAAATAAATCACTTTTTTTAAGTGTCAATGCATTTAGCACTGAGCAATAATTGGGGAAATCTATATCAAATTTGGATAAGAAACTTTCAACTAAATAAAGCTCCTGAAAATAATGTGCAAGTAGTGTACCTTTTGAAGTTACTGGTATCATTAAGGCTGATTTAGACAGTACAACTTTGCTATATATGAAAATAATGGTGATGTCAGGCCATGATTCAAAATATATCATTGTTTGGAATGATTCTAATAAAAGGCACAATGCTTTTGAGTGTTGTGCTTTTTATTAGAGTCATTTCTTGTTTTCTACTATGTACCGAGACCTTTGGGTAATATTCATTATTTTATTGTTTCATATAAATTGAAACTACATCTTTTTGGGTATGTTGTAGAAAAAACATAAATGTAATTTGTTTATCCAAAGAGCACCAAAGAGCTTTCTAGGAACTTGTTTCAAAGGTTTCCAATTGCATTCCAAGTCAATTAACTAGAATTTTGAAAGTGTTGGTTTTTGTGGAGAGAGGAAAACCAGAGAACCCAGAGAAAAATCCTCAGAGCAAGGATGTGAACCAACAGCAAACCCATCAAGCCACATAATTTATGGTCCCCAATGCCGGGAATCTAAACCAGTCATATTGATGGGAGGCAAATGCTCTCGCTGCTCCATCCCTGGCCCCCCTCCCCCCCCCCCCCCTTCTCCCCACAATGTAAAAGGTGACAAGATTTTAAAAGTAACATGTTTTAAAACACCTAATGCTTAAATTTATTGTCCTTTTCATTTCTACCAGAGCATGAGGCCTGTGCTATTGATATCAATGAATTGAGGTGGCACTGTGCTTACCAAGGCAGAATTGAAGCCAGGATCAGTGAAAGAGTTCGTCATGCAGGTAATGGGAAATAGGTTCAAGAACAAATTTTTTGCCACATTGAACTGTCAGTGCACCTTTTAAAAGTGTCAGTTAAAGTGTCAGGGGATGCCTTTTGATATTTTACAGGCTTCTCTCCAAGGATATACTGTTTTTGTGTTAACAGTACAATTGTACTAAGGTTTCATGGTGTTGTTTTAATTTCTAAAGCTGTGTAAGTATTTATCCTTGTTGACCCGGTTCTTCTTAGGCAGAGTAGTTCAAGAAGAATGTACATGTATTAATGTTTGATCAAATGGGGCTTTTAAACTGTTCACTTGTAAACTTATAAGCCATGGTCTTTGTGGATCTCATATTCCTGGGCTCAGTTCAAGTCATTATTACTGCATGTGTAGTTTCCTTACATAGATGTAGCTACATGTACATGTGTGCATTGATCCGTTCTCTTGTCTTTGCCTGTAAATGGTACACTAACGTACACATACATGTAGCTATATCAGACCTGAGCATTAACTTCCTGTCCTTCATTAACAATGTTTGCCTTACTATACTCTTTGTTCTCTTGCTATAAGTTCTTTAACATTTTTGTATGTACACCCTTACAGGTTGTTAAATTGGCTTTGGCAACAGGTATAACATGTACATTGTACACCCCTCTCAAACAACCACTGAACGTCTTTTGTTTGTACATGTCTAGCCATGCTGTGGAATGAAGCCCTCTTCTACAACTAATGAGCGTGATGAGCATCTCTCTTCTTGATTGTTTTTCCAAACTAGAAAACTTCATCTCTTCTCCATGTTAGAGGTCAACAGGGGCATCTTGCCCTCTTCTCTCACTTTCCTGTAAAGGTTATGATCGAGTTGTCTTTCTTGCAAGTCTCGTTGCAAGCCAACATCCACGTCATTCTAGAGGTGTATAATAAGTTACTATATCTTTCACTTGTGCTTGCATGTGCTCTGCTTAATTTTACAATGTGATACTCAGTTGTGTAAGGATGTATTTTTATTGCTCTTAACCCCTTTTGTCTGTTCTCTGTTCACACACATTGTCTTCTTTGCAGTCACACTTGCTCTTGAAACATGAACTAGCTTAAGGTAAAGTCTATCTTGTTCCAGTCTCAGCTCTAGCTAAATATTGAATAAGCCATCTTATCCTGCAGATTGATACATGTAGCAGTGTTGCTTACAGACTGTACGTTCCTTTTTGGAGTACCACCACTGTTTAAAATTGTCCTTCTGGCCATTGAACAACTGGTCAGCAATTTTCACCAATGAGCTAATTCTCATCATGTGTAATTCTCATTTCACCACCAAAGAACATATGTGAACTGATCCTCTTTGGTAATTCTCCACTTGTTAATTATTAACCAAGGGTCCTTTCCATCACAGGATACTCAGGAATGCCCAAAATACTGCTAGGTGTACTTACAATCTGCGTTTGCTTACTTCCTATCTATCATGATCTATCATGATTACAATTTATTGTCTGGCTGCATCACAAGTGACCACACAAACCTTCCTATCACTTGTGAGGTCAACATTTCTGTCTTCGGTGTCAGGCTACTGACATTTTCTACTTCCAGCCTAGTCATAAAGTTGCAGAGATTTTCAGTTTGTTGTTCCTTATATTTCAAAGTTAAGCACCTTCTTTAATGGTCCATCAATTATCATTGTCCTTGTAGTTGTAGCAGAAAAAAAAATTATTAATTAAAGAACTAGTTTCATGTTAAGTTTGACTGACTTCAAATTGTACAAGTGAATAAATACAAGTGAAACTTAGCAATAAATTACACATCAAAAGTTTAAAACAATAATTGCTTCTGCAGAAGTGAGACATGCAAAGGTCTTACAAGATCTGAGCAACATACAAAAGCACTGGTAAGTGATGATCCAGGTTTGTTTTACCCAATAACAAGCTTTGTTACTATATATGGTAGCTTCGCCATGTGCTAAAATAGTAGGGGTGTAACGATTCATGTTCCTTTCGATTCGATTCGATTTCGATTATTGCCTTTCGGTTTCGATTATTTCGATTCGATTATGCAAAATATTAATGATTTTTAATTCTTGCAAGATGATACACAATGTTAACAACATACAACCCTAAACTCTCAATGTGAGGCTACAATAGTAACAGGAACATTATTAATCTATTTCAAGGATGCAATAAAAAATAAAAAACATGCAATTTGTCAGTGTTCTTCTTTGAGTTCTTTCTAGAATCTAGATCTAGTGCACTCTCATATTTTTCTCATCCATTCTTCTTGTTTGCAAAACATAGTTTTTAATGTTCCATTCTTGGATGAAATGTGCGGTAACTGTTATGTAGCTTTCGGTTGATCTAGATGTCCATCCATCACTTGTTAAAGCCACGAACTAGCTCGGCACTTTTAAGGTCTGATTCGACTTCTGCTTTGACTTCTTCGTAAAGTTTAGGTATCACCTTCTCAGAAAAATGAACTCTGCTTGGTAAGTCATACCTAGGCTCCAGATTGTTGATCATGTGTTAAAACCCTTTATTTTCCTCAACAGAATATAGGGCCTCATGTCTTTTGCAATGAAAACTCCAATAGACTTCGTTATTGCCGTTGCTCTGTTGCCCGACCGCAGCAACTTATTTTTCAGAACATCCTGAATTTTTACCCGCCGTCTTTGACTGCAACACTTCCGTCTTTTCATCAATGCTTTGTTGACTTTTTAAGTGCGCACTCATGCTCAAGGTCGAACCGGCACAATACTTGAAAGTTGCGAAGCAAATTTTGCAGATAGTTTTAGACTTGTCTGTTGTTCCGTCTTTAGTCGGAAAACCATAATATTTCCACACTGCGGATCGAAAAGAAGCAGGCGGATTCACAATCGCTTGCTCATTCGTCGCCATGTTTGAGAATGTGACAATGAGCATGCACATGGTTTGCCTTATTGGAAATTCTCAAGGGGTGGTAGAGGGGCAACATTTTTACCAAGCAACATGGCGCAAGAACTGCAAGTTAGCGTCTTTGATCGATTGTCAATGAAAAACGCACATCTTATTGAGATCTGGATGCCAAGTTTACAATATAATGACTCACTGAGGGCACTTTTGGAAAGGTACACAAAAAATCGAACCAAAATCGAAACGTGGAATCAAATAATCGTGAATCGAACCGAACGGTCATAATCGCGATTAATCGAGAATTCAATTAATCGTTACACCCCTATAAAATAGCTGTCATGCTCAAACAGTTACATGTAAATGGGACATTTACATTGTTTGAAAGTTGTAATTTCATGTAACCAAGTCAAGTTTAAACCATTTTGTTCAGTGAAACCTTTCATCCTAACATTAAGATTTGACTGAGTCTTACTGGAGGCAGCAGGGGACAGATTTACAAAGCCCTCCAAAGTTAAGGCATACAATAGTCTGTTGTTAGTCCAACAATAGACTTTATCAAGAAACAATACTTAATAGGATACATCTTAACTCAAAAGGTCTTTTTGAATCTGGTCCCAGGATTATCAGAGAGAAGAATAATATTATTGTGAAATACAGTATTTATTCAATTAACTGCCCACCTTTGAATAAACACCTTGAATAAGTGCCCACCCTGAGAGCCCAAAAAGTTAATAAGCTCCCACCCCATCCCTCTTCTAACAAAAAACATTTCTGTACTTGCCCAGCATGAGGTAATACATGTAGAAGTATCAGTTGTGTTCCAAAATTTGGTTTTGGATACAGTACGTATTCAAAAATTGTTTATGTTAGATCATTTTGCACTTTGTTTTGTCTTGTGGAAGCGGAATAACTTGTTATCCCTTGTTTTGTTCCTCACTTGCTGAAAATGTTGGGAAAATAGTAAGCACCCACCCTTTGCATATGTTCACCTCAATAAACGCCCACCCTCATGGTCCTAAACTTAAATAAGCTCCCATGGCAGTTAATCAAATACATGCAGTATTGCACTGTTGTGGGAAAGAAGGTAAGAGGTATCACCAATAAAGGGAACAAGAGCTGGAGGTAAAACATATTAGAAGGTGGGAAACTCAAGCATCCTTGGCCTCCTCTGCTGAATTGAATTTTACTTGCATTTCTTAAATTCCTGGTTTTCTTTTAGTCCACTTGTTGAAGAGAAGCTAGATTTAGAAGCAGAAGCCATGTCAAGCATACAGTTAAAACAAGATGAAACCAATGATGAGCTTTGTAACACGCTCGAACGACTGGAGGCTACAGAGAGGAAAACAGCAGAGGCACAAGGCAAAGCAGCTCAAGAGAGATACCTCATCAAACAAGATGTGGATGTTGTAAGAAATGAGTTGAATGCTGTCAGGTAATACATACATGCTTTGTCTTACAAAATTTCATTTCTTGTGGACTCCATGTTACAACCACGCTATTAATAATTATATGTAATAGGGAATTGAAGATACAGTATGACAAAAGCAAGGCCAGTGAAAATGTCACTTGAAAATATAACTGATGTTATTTGAAGTACTTTGTCATTAGCCAGGGGTAGCAGGGATGGTACAATGGTGTCAGAGCCCTTGCCTCCCACCAATGTGGCCTGAGTTCTATTCCTGGACTCGGTGTCTTGTGGGTTGAGTTTGTCCTACTCCTTACTCCGAGAGGTTTTTCTCCGGGTACTCTGGTTTTCCACTCCCCTTGAAATCCAACATTTCCAAAAATTATTCAATCTGGAGAGTGTCCTCATGCTACATGTGTAAAGTGCATATGATTATCTTGTCATGTATAGAATTATATGCTACACTGTGTACAAATTTAAAAAATCTACAGAATTATTCCAACTCAGTCAACTTGGATGTAATATTCTATAATGCATTGCTCAGAATCCAGGATGTTTGTCACATGAACACACTAAATGGCATACAGTCTGTAGCTCCCATGAGTCTCCTATAGCTCAGTGAAGAAGCATCTGAACTGGTAATTAATATTTATTGGAGGTTCATACTCAGGTTCACTTCTTGTTCCAGGAAAACTTCTATCGAGTATATATACATGTGTCGCTGACTGATAAATACATCTTTTTTTATGCATTATGTGTTAAAGTTTTGTATTAATACTCCTTAACATTTTAAAAAAGTCATAAAAATGTTGTTAACCAGAAAACAATGTTAATCATTATTAATTTGAGGATATTTTCCTTTAAACAGTGATGAGCTGGCTCAGTTGCGGATGTACTTCACATCTAACACACACACTATGAATGATATCAGAAACACACTCAGGGAAAATGCACAACAACTTGTCATTTTGGGTGAGTATGAAGCAATTGCCTGCCATTTATAGATGGATACATGTAGACTAAAATATAGATCTGTTTTGGTTTATGGCCTTGCCTGTACATGTAGTTCTATGTAGTTATTTGTTTACAAAATGGTCAAGTTTGTTTGTTAATTATTTACAATGCATATACAGCTGTAGCCTAATGCAAATAAAAGAGTTACATGTAGTTTGGAAGAATCTGATATGCCATGTATATAGTGTTGGCATAATGTTCCTGTGTATGCAGTCCATTTACATTATGAATATATTAAGCAAGGAGTGTTATGTGATATGCCAGAACCACATTTGCATTTGACCTTATTGAAAATGTCTAATGTATTTATCTGGCAGGTCAGTCAATTAGCTAGGACATAGTGATGTGAATAAATGTTAAAAAAAAATAGTTTTGTTTATTAGCCAGTTCTCATAATTATCTTGGTTGCATAAGGTAAATTATTACTTGTTGCCTTGATCAGTGATGTTTCAGTGTGTTGACGGATTAACAATTTTTTTGTCCATTTCAAAAATTGATATTGTGTTCATTTTTTGACATTGTCTATTTTAGAGGGCAGAGAAGAAAGAATCAAGGCTTTGGAGGCAGCACAACAAGAGAAGGTAACAAGGACAATGGAGCGGCCAGAGTGGCTCAGAACCACCTTAAATTTTTGGCTCTGAACCCCTCTCTATGATTTTTTTTTTTAATTTGGAAAAGCTGTATCTGAACATGCTGATTACAGTTCCATAATAAAAAATGGGGGTCACTAAACTCCTTTTTGGAGTTACATGTATATAACCGTTTAAAGCTATACTGTTCCTATAATGGTCAACTATTATGTTGAGAAAATGACTGTGATTTGTTTGTCAGTGATTGGGCATTTGTTTGATACCAATGTTGTGGTATCAACCATCGAAGGGTGTTAGTATTGATCCGTCAAAGTGTAAGTGATTGAAAGTGCTGGAAGCCAGTGCCAGCCCTGAAATAAAGTCCAGTCACGTAGGCTGGTGATTGGACACAATTTAACAGTGAGACTGTATAAAGATGTGGTCTTGTGTCTGTACGTAGCTTGTCCTAATAATTATTCTAGTGCAGCTCAGCCCTCTTAGACATCATTTATGGAGACATTGGATCAAACTTAATTTTCTCAATTTAACATTTTTACTGAAAATGTAACTTTGGCTCACTGTTTGTGTGATTTTTGTTGGTTCGCTTGTTTGTAGGTTCAAAGGCTTCGGGAGAAAATAGTAGAACAAGAGGCAGAGCATATAAAACTTGTGGATGAAAACAACAAACTGAAACATGATAAACAAATGACAGTAAGTAAACAAGCTGCATGTATTGGACAGATAATAAAATAATACTGTATCTGTAATGTGGGAGACAGTGTTATATAGTTTATAACAATTGGACAATTATTATCATCTGAAAAGGCTCAAACAATAATTTCGAGATCAGACAATGTTGTGAACCAGGCATAATTGTGTGCTGTTGCCAACTCCACAATGGACAAGGCTCCCATCCAAAGTGTTGGAGGAGGGAAGGGGGAGGGGAAGGTTGAGTTGTAATACTACACATACACCAGTTTCAATGACTCATTGTTTGTAAATCAAGTTGACCTAAACGATTTTTTGCTGTACTCTCTTTAGCAAGCATCTATGGAGAGTGAGAATGCCAAGTTGGACCATGAAATTAGGAACGCTTCAAAGCGACTGAAGGAGTTGGCCACGAGAATCAAGAGGACCAAGTCAGAAATTACTGATCTAAACAAAAAACTGAAGCAATGGTGAGGGATTGTAAAGAATGTCTTGCTTGAACTTCTATGAATTTAGAGGTTTACATTAATTTAACTTTCAATGCTTAAAGTGAAATTAAAATTTGCTTTTAGGCAAGAAGTAAGAATAATGATTTTAATAAGTAAAATATTCACAAAGAATAATATCATAGAGGTCATAATAATTTATTCATAAACAACATTTAAATGGGAAAGTCAAGGTTACAACATTTGTGAGACAATCAGACAACTAATGTGGCTTGATGCAACAACTGACAACTGCAACTGCTATTCTATCTAGGTTAAGGGAAAACAGAGCACTGCATTTTAAAACAGAATGCCAATCTTCTACATTATGTAAACAATAAAGAGATACAAAAACTGACGCTCTGAACATTATCCCTAAAATTGTGTCCGACGATAACACTCCAAACTTCAGCTTTTGTATCTTTATGGTTTCCAATTTAACTGATAAAACCAAACATATATTCATTAAATTTTCCCCTCCTCCACCGATGCAACAACACAGTTTCTTTAGATTAACTACATCTCCCTTTTTTCAGTAATCGCATTCTCAGCACTCCTTCCATTCTGCTGCAAAAAATGATCAAGCAAGATACTTTTTTTTTTTTTCATTCTTAAAACAAAATATTAAGTGCTTTACAGTTCGCCAAAATTTTCAATTCAACCATTGGAAATGCAAATGGCATGCGCCGATCAAGCGAAAATTTCATGGAACTAACGGGGGACCTTTGGAGGTAATCCACTTTCTCCATTCATCCAGTCAGAAATTACCATTCCATTTTCACAATCTTTCCATTCCACTTTGTTACCTTCTCGCCAATATTTTGCAGTCATGTAATTTTTTTTATGTATCAGTGAGATTGCAAGTTTGGAACGAGTGCAGAAAAGCCTTTCCATTTGACACAGAAAGTTTCCAGAGTTTCCAACTGGACTATTTCTTTCATTCCTGTGCTACAAATTCTGTAATAACCCCAAAATAATAAAATGTCCTTAAGGACGGTGCCTCCTTTTGCTACTGCGCGTATGTTCTGCGCATCTGGTCCGAGAAACTCGGATCTCGTAGCAGCAGTGTCTGCTAAAACAAAGATTTTTGCGCGGTTTATAACTACGCGAGAAAAGCAGGTCTTGGCAAGAGTGACTGGAATCTGAAAAGAAAGTTAGGGGTAACCATGCATTTTTCAGAGACAATTAAGCTTCAATTTGGGAGAAATTCCAAACATTGTTTTGTATTTTAATGCTTTTTAATATTATTGTTGCTTAATTATCTCTGAAAAATGCGTGGTTGCCCCCAATTTTCGTTGAGGATTCCAACAACCCTTGCTAAGATCTGCTTTTCATTCATAGTCATAAACTGAGCAAAATCAGTTCTGCATTAGCAGGAACCGTCCTTGAGCTCTGACTGTATACACCCTAGTTGTGGATTTTGGTAGTGCTCAATTTTTTTCCGTTTGCGTTTCAATATTTCCTGTTCTTTTTCTGACAGTGCCGATAAGAAGATTGCTAATGAGAAGGCCATCAAACGGACTGAGCAAGAAATGGAGAAGATCGAAACACAGATGGAGGTCATTATCTCATGTTTTGATATGAGAATGTAAATTAGGAATTGATATTGAGGCTGAATATAAGTCCACCAATTAATGATCTTTTGTTTGGGTTTTCCATGGACAGTAAAATACAATGCTAATGCAGTCTTAAAGGCAATCTATATCTTGCGTGACTGTCGTTTGTAACATCCGAATTCAGTTAAGTCTCCCAAAACTATGGATACCTTTAATTTTAACAAAGAATTCAACGTATGCGTAGCAAAAGAAACGTTGAAAATTCGACGTTAAGTTCTGAATTGCCACCAGACCCAGGGACAGGTAGTGCTGAAAAGGAAAAAGCCGTTCCTCCCTTCTTTTCTGTGTCGAATTTTTTCCCACCCGTTTTAACTTCCTCCTTCTTCCCACCATCTGTCCCTGGGTCCCGAGGCTGAATTGCCATGGAAATTCCTGAAGTTTAAATTGAACGTGAACGATGTAATGCGACACAAGGTGTAATTCTTTGTACAAACTGATCTGTAATGTTGTAGACGCAACTCAAGTGTTCAAGATAACTCTTAAAGTTCATCCTTGGATGATGGTTGGCTGATTACTTAGTGAAGGGTAGAAAAATAAAATGAAGTGATTGCAAAGTATTTTGAACCCCTCCTCATGATTTGCTTCACCTTTTGACCATTCACAGAAAACGTGGTCTTGTTATCTAATAACATTGTTAAGTGTATCTTTTCTAATATGTCTGTATCGAAATCTCTAGGTTTCCAGGGAAGAGACAAAGAAGGTCCTAGTTCTTAATAGCAACCTCAATGAAAGCCTAGAGTCAAAGAAAGAAGAAGTGCTAAGTGTGGAGGAATCTCTGAAGACGACTTCTGACGCACTCAAGAAACAACTCAAGGATGAAGCTCATGCTCGGACTGTGCTTCAGGTCAGTATTGTTATATGAGACTACAGTATTAAGAGACAATCACAGTCTCCTGTTTTGCGATTTGCTGACCAAGCTCAATCGCTGAGTTTGTTGGGCTTCCATCGTGAATGAAACACAGAGAGAAATCTGAAGAGAGTAAGAAAAGCTAACAAGGCGCTGGAAAGAGTTAGAGTGGAGTTATGTTTACAGCGAACGGCAGAAATGACCACGTGACAATGTTTATTCTACATTTGCCGCTCGCTGTTGTCATTTTCTCAGTAAAATTGAGTAGTTTTGCATGAGCATCAAAGGCTAGAATTATCCTAAGCAATTCTGCATTATTCTCATCTATGTACTCATTTTTGGGAATGTCACGTTTGACGTAAATGCGATTCTTAATCTCTCCAGTGACATGAATTGGAGAAGGGCTTTCTTTCTACCCCCACCCCCACCCCCATGGTAGCATTGTTATCTTCCCAGATTTCACTTTTCCAAACTCAGTGCTCAGAAAAGTACAGGACTGTGAACAGGTCAGCCTGGTCAACATTGTTCGTTGGTGGTGCTGTAGTCTCTTTGGGTGTTTGTCAGATCCCCCAGCATGGGAAATATGGGGAATGTAGGAGTCGTGGGTATTTCTGGGCCAGCCAAGGCAGTGGTTCCCTTACTGGATCATCTAATGGTTAGGACAATAAATTACTGGAGGAGCCAATTGTTACAGGCTGGGTTTACACTGTAATGGGCTTAGCATACCATCTTGATGTATACTGTAGAAGAGTAGCACTACTTGTAGCCTCTTAAAAGGTGGTTGCACTGGCTGCCATTTATGCAATTCCTAGACTTCCTGTTTACAACACTATTTTCACGGTAAAGATATTTGTCCTCGATCTTTTGTCACTGTTTGATGTATTTTAAATAGACTTAGTTATATGTATATTTTTTTTAATCTTTTTATAATTTTTATACATTGTACAGTTTTAGATCCCCAGTTACGCTTAGTTAGGTGTCCCCTATTAGCTGAGGACTTACCCTCTGCTAGATATTTTATTGACACGTTAATAAAGTTTATTCATCCATCTGTCCGTCCGTTTGTTCGTTCGTTCATTCGTTCGTTCATTCACTTTATGAGATAGAAACAAGAGTCAGGCTGCCAGGGATCATTTGGCTTCCATGCAGCTTTTCAAGGAACATTTGTGTCGTGTTGGCGGATTTGCTAGTAAAATAATAATGATAAAAACGTATTCCTGTCGTTACAGGCAAGGATCACGTCAGACACACAAGACCTCACCAAGACCCACGTTGACTCCAAAAAGAAACGTGAAAAGGTAAGTGCTGTGTCCTTTGTTGGCTGTACAGAAGTGCATTGTAGTTTGTAGCAGAGTTTTGATAGAACAGATGGTCAGCATAGCTCCGTATACAGTAACCAAACGTCCTTTGGGCACATCCTGTTTAGGGGCGGATCACAGACATCAGAAACCAACCTATTTTGTTAGCAACCAGTAAGTTGTTCAAAACACCAACTGCCATTGTCTAATGAGACTTAATTTTCTAGGTGTTACTCGTTCTCCAAGAAAAAGAAAAATATTGACGTGAAATGTTGCAAAATCTAATGTATTATGGGATTGCCTGGTTCGTGACGATCTTCAGGTTACAGTGCAATCTTGCTTGCTCAAGGTGCCTTCTATTACCTTTTGCTGGAAGTAATTAATTAATCTTGTTGTATTTTGCAGGCTACCCAAAGGGCAGATGAAATAGAAAAGCTTGTAGAGCACGTCAGAGACCAGGTGTGGTTGATCTTGTCTGTTTTCTCTCCGTATCTTCTCACAGCCTTTCTTTTCCCAAACTTTCGTCAAGATAGAAAGAGATTTACAACATTTTTTTTTTCAAAACCTTGGTATGGGTCCTGGTCTATGTACGCGTGAAAACAGCAAGATGGATTACCATATTTATGGTGTTGTTTGAAGCCGGTTGACGCTAATCCAATGTCAATAGTTAACCGAGGTTTTGATCTCGCTTGTTACAACTGGTTTTTAAGGCTAATTTTGAGCTGCTGGTAAAGATATGTCCATATCAAAACTGATAGACAACATCTTTTGAATAATCTTGTTTGATTAGTAATTAAACGAATCAAAGTTCACTTCAACCCAGGATTAGCTTAACCGGGGTTTGAACAACTGGCCCAGAGCTCACATTAACACAGAATCGGTTAATGTCATTCTTCATATCATTTGAATCGGAATAAAATACTGAAGTGTGACCATTCAAATGAAAGCTAGTGAGCAGTCCACTCCTGTGATTCTTTTTATTATGCTGTTTAAGGTGGCTCCGTTACAATTCAAATGAAGGTTTCTAGGTAGTACTTTCCTGTGGTACTGTCTATTGTGCTTTACAAGGTGTTTCTAACTTAAGTAAGTGGTTTAACTCCCGAAAAACTTGTCTGATCATTAAACTGAAACATTCGTACGATGTTGTTTGTTTTTCAACTTCTTACAAAGTGAATTTTTAAATTTTTCTTCCGTTTGAGTATGGATGAAAGATTTAATGTAAAATTTGAGTACTGCTTTCACGGGATTATTGGCAGATCTGGCGCAATTTAAAGTAACGACGACAGCAACTTTTGTGACAGCTTTCCTTCATCAGAGCTTGTTTGTTTCTGTGTGTCCTCCTGGCCTCTCAATTTGTATCAATTTATTTTTGTTCCTATTTTTTAATTGATTTCCTTGTAATTCATTTCATCAGGTTTCAAAACTGGAGAAAATTCACAATGAAAGGCAACAGGTATTAAACTAAACTAAAGTAATCTGGAAAATCTGTGTGGAAGGTTGATAATGTAATCGGATTTAATTGTGATGAAAAAGGAGGTTTTTGTTTGTGTAATTTTACCCAAGCTTTCATACGCTCTTTTTTATATAATATCGTCTAATACGTTCTTAATATTTTTTTTGGCAATTTGAGTCTAAAAAGTTTTTAAGATGTTCTTATGTTATATAACCTGTTATAGTATTTCAATAAATCTATGCTGACGTGACCAAGACATCTATCAAAGAGCAACATTTGCCGTAATTTTAACCTCAACGTTCTTATAAAAAAAGAGTGTAATGGGAAAATTGATTCCTTTAATTTGTGCCCCAAGAAGGGCTAGGTTGGGATTTTTGGAAAGGCAATAGGCATCTCTTAAATTCGGGAAAAAATATTTTGTTGTTAGGTTTTGCCCCTAAAATGTTCAGGCACTGCAGGAAGTACGTAAAAAAAGCCCAGTAGATCAGTTCAAAAATGACAAACAACAGGTAATGCACGTTGCTGTGAGGTGTGATCAGTCTAAAAAGCGAGCAGAGTGCAGATTCGATTCTTATCAGAAACTTGACTTGTTTCCTGAATGCGATTCGACATATAAATTGATCCTTAGTTGTTTTCTTGGCCGTTTTAGACCATCGCACAGCTTGACAAGATCTTGGAGAAAGTGGCAGTACAGCACGATGAAATGGAATCCAAATTTCGGACTGAAATTGCTGCGTTAAAACCAAAGGAGGAGGAGCTAAAGGTTGGTATGGCAAGGTGCTCTGTAATTTTGAAGTTAGGTGATTTATTTCTATTTATTTATTTATTTATTTATTTATTTATTTTGGCACTTAAGCTTATAACAGTTACTATAGCAAATAAATAAATAAATAAATAACCTCTGGCACCCAGTGTATGGCATTCACAGAAAAATACCATGTTCAGTGCATTTTCATGAATTTTTTGCTTTGTTGTAGAAAGAGACCATGGAACTCACCAAACGCCTGGATCACATCACATGGAAATCAGAGATGATGGAGAAGAAAATGGCCGACATGGAGTCTTCTACGCAAATGATGAATAAAGTTATAGCTACAACACAAGAGGCCATTAATGATCTGAAGTGAGTACGATCTTAATCTTCCTTTAAAAGCGAAATTTCTTCTCAATCAGAAGGAAACGCATAAATTTAATCAACAAATCCCCAACCAAAGTATGGTATGTTTGAGGGGAGGGGACATCATCTATCTGATGAACTCCACAACAAAAATCAATTATGCATGCATTGCATTGTTACAATTCTAATTATTGTTTCGTTACTTTTCAGCGAGGAAATGACTGAGCTAAAAATACAGATAGAGACGGGCTTCGAAACTGAACAAGACTTGAAGAAATCTCTGCAGCAACTCGAAGGTAAACAGAACTACAGTACGTTTGCATACTCATATCTCTCACCATCTCAGAAATGTCTTGCTGATCATAATTCGTCTCTAAAAACATAGTCCTTTAGATATGATTTATATCGAAGATATAAACTTTGCAATTTTCTCTCAAATTCTACTTTAGTCTGTCCAGATGGAACATGAAAGTGACATTTATGAAATGTTCCCTCTAGTGTGCAGGGAATCCGATCGCTCACAAATACAGCTGTCAAGGGGAAATCTGATTCTGAACTATCTTTTCTAGTCACCATCCTTGTAGACATTATCCACAGAACCAAACGTTATGAATCATTACTGAAGGTCTTACTGTAGATATAGGGAGAATTTTTTTACTTTGTCGTAACAAACAATTCGTGTTGGTGGTTTTACTTTCAGAGCGAATCAGACGTGGAAAGGAAAGCCACGAGTTGCACATGTGCCAAAGGAATACGGTGCTAACAACAAATCAGGTAAAGACAGACACGCTAAAACCCTTCCTATTTTTGCTTTGTAGTCAGTGTACGTGCAGAGTCAACCACAGGTAGCCCAAGCTCAGTATCCGATGACATGAACCTACGAAGGCTCGATTTCCGCGGCTTCCTCGGGTCCTCGCTTTCCTCCCCGAGAAGAGGATCTCTTTCGGGGTGGTCGTGGGCTCATTTCCCAAACAGCGGCTGGTAATCTAGCCTAGAACCTACGCCAACTTATGCACTTTGTATGGGAATAAAGACATAAATGTGGACGCAAACTTCGCTTATCTCATACGTGGGGTTGACTTGATGTCTTCCGTGTAATTTGGAAGGAATAAATGTGACCAATTCAAGCGAGCTTTTCAGTTTAACTGTTGTATATGTTTTGGCTTCGCACGAGTTCGTAATGCGAGCGAAGCATAAGCGAAAACGAGAAAGCCTTTTTTGAAGTAGACATTCCGTTTATGTTCATTTAGGGTCCTTTGGATAGTAAACTGAATTTGGCAAGTAAAAGTTGGCGTTTTCTTAAGGCGCAAACACGTTTTGCCGACATGAAAATTGTGTGATAAATAAAGGTGGTAATTTTTTAACCTCGGTAATGAAAGAAAAAATGTAATATTTATCGTATTATGGGTGTAGGTCTAAGAAAGTATGTCAAATGGCGTCAAACTGTCAAGTTTTTGCGATGATGGTGTCCATACACGCCACTTGCCGAGGTGATTTACCAACTTAAGAGAAAATTGAGATCGTACTCACTTCAGATCATTAATGGCCTCTTGTGTTGTAGCTATAACTTTATTCATCATTTGCGTAGAAGACTCCGTGTCGGCCATTTTCTTCTTCATCATCTCTGATTTCCATGTAAAGACGCCTTAGTATCCCTCTCGCTTAAGGTTTGTGCTAGAAACTGGCTTATGGAGTCCCGTGTGAAATTTTAAGGGGGCTTTTGTCACAAACGTGGGCTCAAGATAATTGAACTTGTCATACACGACGTTAAATTTAGCAATACATCGTTGGTGTAAAAACAAAAATCTGCCCAGATGTTGAACTTGAATTTTTAGAGTAAAATTGTCAGGTCTGTCCGGAAAAGCAAGTTTGTTGTTTAAAAACCTCTTTGTAATAAGAAGGTATCCTTTCCCTTTGTGCGCCATGGTTGACGCCCAGATTCTCAACAATAGGGGAAAAGGGATGGGAGGGGGAGCATAAAATCGCGTTCCACGGGGAGGGATACAATTTCTGTTTTACTCTGAGGCTACATTCAGATATGCACTTATCGACTTAACTATATATATTTTTTTATAGGCTGGAGTTACTACAGCGCTAAGCGAAAACAAGGACTTGGCGGTGATTTACCAAAGGTTGCAGAACACTTACCTCAACAACAAAGCTGCCCTGTTGAGACTTGTAGAGAGACGAGTGAACAACGAAGACAGTTTGAAGGATCACAGAGAGGTTAGTTTACGCATCAAAAAGAAATACCGCAAATCGTGTGAAGTTCTCAGACCTTGTCTATAAAGTTGTCAAGTAACGAGAGGGAATTATTAGATTTGGTTTAAATGGCTGCGCGATGAAAAAATAAGTCATAGAATGGATGGTCCGAACGAAAACACAACAGAAATACAGCTTAAACCTCAGGAAGCCCAGTAGTCAAAACATCAAACAGTGGTTACATCCCTCGATGTAAAACGAGTTTCACAAGGGAAATCTTAGCCTCTACATTTTCAATGTGCATTTTCATTTTCAATGTATTGAAATGTTAAGATGCAAAACGATATTGCATGTATTTTTGTTATACACCAATGGACCTTAATGAATTAGTTAGCTTGAGTTTTGTTTAAGATTTACAATTCTCAGTAAGCCATCCTCCCTCCAACGCACCCCCTCCCCCTCCCCCCCCCCCCCCCGTTTCGTGGAGCTTGTCATAACGTTTACGCTGATTGGCTCCTTAAATCAGACACGTATTGTCGGTCGGAGTGGGAGGCGGAAAGTTCCCGCGCTGACTTAAACATTCATAACTTTATTAGTATCGGCGAAAGCAAGGTGACGTGGCAAAACATGTTGTTACTATGTGACTTAATGTTGCCATGGCGACAACATTTTGACAGATGTGGTTTCAGAGGTTTTGTTTTGTTTTGTTTTGTTATATGTCAAAAACTCAAAATAACCTTTACAGTTTTATACAATTTCTTTCGGAAAAAAAATGGTTTTAATCACTCCTTGGCTCAATTTTTTAGGTTTTCTGGTGATTTGAAAAAATCGAGGAATCCGAAATGGTGGCTGTTCAGGAGTAATGATGTAGTTGCTGTTCTCACATCATGATGTCGTCATCCTATTTTGTAAATACGCTTCACGTTTTATTGCCATAGCTTTACTGATCTTGAAGTTACGGGGCAGGGGTTTCACAATCCCTCCCCCCCCCCCCGGTCCCTGTTAGGCTTAAAAGCCCGGACAAAATAGGGTGAAAAGGGCCAGAGCTCGATCCTTTTAGAGGAGTTGACTAGCTTTGTTTAACTTTTTGTTTGATGTTGTTAAACCACTGCCCTCTGTGCTTTTGCAGCTGTATGTTCTCCAAGGTCGCATGCGTGAAGCCCTCGAGTACTTCTATCGTCTGCGTGGCTTACAGAGCAAGGCGGACATTGCTGACTTCGAACTTAGATGCATCGAAAATGGCGACAAGTTGGTCACGTTGCAGTCTGAAATGATGAGGGTTATTGAACACATCAACCGCTTCCTAGAAGCAAACAATGCAGCCCACGATGTTATCTCCATGGAGGCGGCAAAAATCGCACAAACACCGACCACTGGTACCTTGGTTGCTTGAACAAAAGTACTTGCCTTTTGGACTAATTCGTTACTTCTTGAGAGCTTCACAGTACCAACCGGCAAGGGCACAAGAAAAGATTGAACTGCTGAATGACTTGCATTTGAACGTTTCCAAAGAAACGGAGGTTTAAGTGCCCGAGTAGTCCTAGGTTAGGTAATATTAACAGATTTTAGTATCTCGACTTGATTTCGTTGCTATCGTCATGCAGAAAACAAAAATGCTGTGTTAAGCTTGTATTGCGTCATGTACGCGTACTGTTGTGAAATTCTTGTACATAAGTAAAAAAAAAAGGTTGTAAAAGAAAGCCATGTAAATATAACATTATAACAAAATATAACAGAGCTAAGCTATTTATGAACAAAATAAACTGTTCAGAGTTTCGTAGAGAAGTTGATACAGGTTTGAATATTTTCAACGTTTTTGTGGGAAAGAGTTTGTTGTTTAGTTGAAGCTCAGCTACTCGATGCTACGATATGATGCAAAGGGCAAATTACACGACAAATGACTCCGATGAATTGAAACTGCTCTGGGAACTTTGGGTGTGAACGAGTTTTTGCCCCTGCCTTCTTAGTTCTAGGACCACAGACTCCAATGGCTTCAAAACAGAAGAAGTCAATGCTTTATAAAACTGGATTCAACAAGGTGCTTACTTATGAGCGCTTTCCATTTGTAAGGAAAAAACAGTGAGAATTTGCCGCCAAATGGAACAGTACAATCCTCAAGCGCTTTCCATTTGTATGGAAAAAACAATTGTTCCGTGGCCGGGAATCAAATACAACGGTTCTTTCTACTGGCAACTAAAAAATAAACCGCGTATATCACCAAGGAGCATAGTACGTAAGTGTGATGAGATAAAAGCGAGAACACCTCTCCCCCAGAACTTAATCCTTTTTTTTTTTTAACCGAAAAATTTCAAGTGGGAAGGATTGTTTCATTTGTTGTCCTACCAGAACGACCGGTTTTTCCATTCAAAGTGGAAAGACCATATGACAAAAGAATGAAAATGCCAAACAGAGAAAATTTTATGACGGGTGCAATGGGGCGTACCTGTACTGTGGGCAGCTTCAATGAAGAACGCCAGTCATAACTGACTTTCTCGGATCGGATAAATCTCGGGAGATTTTCGGCCAATCCGATCATGTGACACCCCAGGCTCCCAAGCTGAGGTGTGACAATCACGAGTTGCTATCCTTATCCCATGAAAGGGTTCAATACGTTCAGTAATGTCGATGTTTCGCATTGTGATTTCCTTGCAATTGTGCCTGCTTTCCTTTGCCCTTGGAAAGTCGGTGCACTTGGGTGACTCTCCTCCAGAATGGCCCGGTACTTATTCAGTTTCTGGAGTTCTTCGTTTGCCTTATGCTGAAATTGTTGAGCCATTTCAAGCTTGGTTCGATAGTGTAAATGGCAGAAGTAGAATCGATTACTACGGAGGTAAGGAAACTCTTCCAAATAACGACTCTGCCTTCAAGTTCTGTTAGTGACTAATGTAAAATGCATTAAAACGGTTCCATACAATTTCGTGCAACGTATAGATTCTTCAAGCTCGCATTACAAAGTGTCCATTCTTGCCCAAGGAGCCCAATCAATTTTTTTGTCTGGTTGTAATTGGACTCGTAACAGATCAAACACGCAAACACGCATTATTATTACTATTACTACTTAGGGCCCATAAGTTTTTACTTGGCTGAATTTCAGCCCAGGCTAAAAGTGAATTTTGGCATGCAAAATCAATGTGATTTCCCCTACAAAGGCCTTTGAAAGAGGCCTTTCAAAGAGAAGCGAGAATGGCATTTTCTATTTTTGAGTATCTCGTTCCAGAGATCTCAAGTTTTTGTTTAAAAATTGATGATATCAGATTAATCATCTGATAATGAAGATAAATCACAAGACAAGAATTTCTCGGGGAAATATTGAGTGATCCTATTAAAACTTGGCACAAATTATGTATGCCAGGTAAGACACAAAGTGACACTCATTTTGATGTTCCGATGACATTGCCTTGGCTCCAGTCCTTTTCTGCCGTGAACCAAATATCTCCATTTTTGACCAGATAAGGAGAGGCAGACAGTCCTATCTGAAGTACACGAAGTGCCCATGTTGCTGTACCTCTCCTCACCAGCTCATTGGGAGTAAACGATGTCTGATTAAGACCAAAAATGAGAATGTCAATTGGGCATGAAATAGACCCGAAAGCAAAATTGTTGGCATGGCAACAGCACAGTAGGCATCATTTTGTGTCTTACCTGAGATACAATACTGGTACCAAGTTTGACCGGCATCACTCCAATAAGTCTGGAGATATTATTGATTTCGTGAATCATTTATCTTTGTACTGAGTCATCAGTTTTTGAACAAAAACTTGAATATCTCTGGAATGAGAGAAGATACTAAGCAAAGAAAATGCCATTATTTGCCATTTTGAAAGGCCTTTCAAATAAGCATAATTTCTTAGGCACTTTAAGTTGTTGGCTGCATACCACCACCCATCCTTTCTTCTGAACACCCTCTGATCTTCAGGTCCAGTCCTTGGTTTAATATCACTGAGGTATATTTTAAATTAACGCTAGAAGCTGTATGATCTTTTAATATTGACTATCTTTTTCAAGGTTTGGATAAAACAATTCAGAGAGCAGATGAGAAGCCGTATGGTACAAATTACAGGATTTGCCCTGTAACTACCGAGACCCAAATGAATGTACAGGCCTGTTTTTCAGTCAATGGAACTGCGGATGGACCTGTTGCAATACAGACAGTCTTGCCTGACCTGACAAATTTTAAGGTATTTTGTTCCAGTATATTTACTAGTTAAGTGGCTTTTAGATTTGGCCAAGAAGACTCAGCTTTTTCAATCCGTCCCAGCTTCTTGCATGTGAGAGGAAGGGATTATTTGTGAGAATTTTTTGTGGTGGCTGGTCATCTTGTCCTTGTTTCAGGTCGTTTGCCTCACTCGTTCTCCAACCTGGCCTATAAATTATTGATACCCATTTTTACCCATCAAAAGTGGTAAATTGCACTTTTGTCATACCAAGTAATTATTTTTGGTTTTCTATAACATTGGCTACACAGTATCATTGCACCCAGTTTCAGACCGAAACAGGTCAAAATCTTAGTCTTATACCCTTGGGGGGTCTGATAGCCATGTGAGGGTGTAACTTTCCCCCACCAACTCCCCTCCCCCATTCACCCAACAGGAAGACTCACAATCTTACTGACAGGTACCTTGAGGAAACTCTCCCCAGGATACTGCCAAGTTATGTTATATACTTCATAGAGGGGAACAGCTGGGTATATAAACTAGTTTGCCCTAGGGAGTATAGCTTGATGCAAGATGACTTGCTAAAAACTTCATGAATATCACAGCCTTGCTTCTTCAGGGAATGTAATTAGGTCCAACGAATTAGTAAGGTTAAAACATTTACTTGTTTAAACAGGTTTTCAAAAACCTTGCTATAAGAAAAAATTGTTTAAACTGCTTTTAGTTGTATTGGAAAATAATATGTCCAAAGGCCTCATTCTAGGCTGTTCAAAGAGCAGGTAACTTATCCAGTGAATAGGTCACTAAAAATTCCTTGTGGTAAGATGCACTCTAACTAGCTGGTAAATACTTATTTATCCACTGGACAGGTCTTTGAAGAACTTGGCTCAGGTCAGTAAAGTCTGTGACTTGGGCTTCCTTGGTTTTTGGGCAAAATTAGCCATTTACAATTTGCTGCATGTTGAGAGAACAATTCGTCTTACTGTAGTGTACCTCAGTGTTATTGTAAGAGCCCTGCCTCTACTCAAGCTAATCTGCCTTTTTTTTTTCTTTCAGTTTGCTGGTTACCAGTCATATAACACACGCAACTGCTCCATGTGGGTCAACACCAACACAGCAGGGTATAAAGAAAACACTTACACCATGTACACAACACTAACCAACCCTGTAGAGCCTGTTCATTATGAAATGATGGGGTATGACACACTGCTGGGCTCACACTATGATAAATATGAAGTGGACTATGCAGATTTCTCGGATGAAATGCCTCCAGCTGATGTCTTTTACATTACTCAAGGTTTGGGAATTTTTTTTAAATAATTTGTATCATGATCATTTGTCTATCTCATTTAGTTTTGATTTTAAATGTCATCTGAAGTACAGTTCTCTAAGTTTTAAGACCTTTTTGTAATGGCAGAAATTTTTTTAATTGATTATGGTATGGTATGATGTATGCGTAGGCCACACGGCAGTGTTATAGTTATTAGGTACACGGGACCTTTGATTTGTTAGTGCCATTTAAATCCAAGCCTGGTCTTACACCAGCAAACTGTAAGGGAAACAAAAATGTTGTGATTTGGTTTATACCCTAGTGGAGTGAGAAAGTGGAACAATAATAATTTTATTGATCAATTTTAAGATCCAGCTATTCCAGCAAAGCACCAACTCCTCTTTTGTTAATGAATGTTGGATCAGAGAATTAACTCTTTAGTGTATGTCAATTAATTGCTAAATGAACCCATGGAAATCCTACTGAGCAAATATCCCTGGTAAGGAAATGGGAGACCAAATCTTTGACCTCAGCAGTAATTGAACCTACATAACCTCAGGTTTGATCATCCATTGGTCTAATGACTGAGCTACATGTACAAGGCCAGACGGGACGTGATAATGGTGGTAATGGTGGCAAATGTGAATGTGAAGGGTACAAATGAATGTTTTGCTGCTAGCACTAAGGACAAAAATGATGGATCAGAGAATTAAATTTGTAGTGTATGTACATACCATACGCACAGTATGTGATGGTTAATTATTTATCTGGTCATGTGACCAGTTTAAGAGTGGGTTTCTTTTCAAATGGATGAATAGTGTGATTGTTTTGAAATCACATTTTTCAAACTAATTTTAAGGAAACATCAAAAAATAAGCTTTCATATTGCTGACAAAACATTGGGGGAAACAATAATACAGTGTACATGTAATATTGAAAAACAGTTAACATGTTGGAGAGGAACGTCATGCCCCTCCATCATGACAACCATACAAATCCTTATAATTTGTTGAAAACTCAAACTACTATAAAATTTCCCCCTTCTATGATTTTGGTTTCAAATTTGGCATGTACAACAAATTTAACATATGCTATTTCTGTTTCTAGTAAGCATCATCAGTATTTGACATCACTATTTTTGAGGGGGTGTGGGTCATGTGACCTTTAGTGCATACCAAGTCCTTCAACTGGTAATTAATATTATCTTATTGATGACACAGCAAGAAGATTGCAGTCAGAGTATGAAACATTCAATCTTCCTATTCATAGACTTAACCACAAAACCACTATCTACCCACTGCTCGACTCTCAGATGTTGTTGCTGTTGTTGTTTAGGTATGAAGTGCACTGGTTTTCCCGGTCCTGGTGCTATGACAAGCCTGCTAGCCAATCCCATGCAAGAGTTTATTGAATCTGATGGTCACGAGAAAGTGCATGAAATGTTTGAACACTTCCTTTTGAAGTTTCCAAAAAAATATGCAAATACAGTGGACACGAAGGAACATAACCATCGTAGAGACGTCTTCAGACAAAATTTAAGGTAGACCAGAAATCATTTTGTTTGGTATCTTATTTCTTTACACACGTTTGATTTCTGAACTTGTTACTTTTCTTACTAGATAAAGCAATGCCTGAACCTTTGTTTTGGGTATATTTTATGAGCACTAGCTGCCACTTCACCATGACCACTCAAGAAGTAAATTCCCCATGACGACTAACTGTGTTTTAATCTATTTTAGGTTTATCAACTCTCACAATCGAAAGCATGTTAGTTTCAAAGTTGCCGTCAATCACTTAGCAGACCACTCACCCAAGGAGCTTGCAATATTGAGGGGGCGTACACATACTGATGGTTACAATGGTGGGCTGCCATTTTATCCAGACTTGGCAACTTTGAAAGATGTTCCAGACACTCTGGACTGGCGACTTTATGGTAACAATATCTTTATTTATGTGTTCTGGCTTCTGTGAGTAAATGTGCAATCTGTCTACCACTAATTATTTTGTTTTTCATCCAAACTGATTATTAATTTGTGGACCTTTAATTTCAGTGGTGTTGTTTCTTAATTTTCATGTATTTTCTTCCTTAATGCATTATAGGCTAGGACCTGACAACTTTGACTTAGACTACATACAGTACCAACAGAGAATAGAATCTGGACCTCATGGTCAAGAACTTCTTATTTATGTCTGCATTACTGACTTGCATCTCACAAGTCTATTAGTCAAGACTAACATTAATTGATGGAAAGAACTCATATTATACATAACTGTTCTTTTCAAAAACTCATTAATAATTCATAAGGCCATTGACCTATCAAATAGTTGATAAAACATCACGTGCAGTGGTTTTACAACTCGATAAAACCTCCTCCTTATTAGTATGCAGTGTTAAATGTTTTTCTCGTATGCTAATTTCCAACGTTCACAAAAGCATAATTGTTATGAACTCTCTTGACACACGCTTTTCCAGGAATGTTTTTGAAGCCGTTCAAAAAACTTACAGCAAATGTTTTATCAGGTCTAAAACCACTCGGCTGCACCTTGTGGTTTTAAATCCTGATAAAACACTACTGCTCGTGTTTTAAACATTACGTAAACGTTCTACCATTGATTGTTAATATTTTTAGGTGCAGTGACTCCTGTAAAAGACCAGGCAGTGTGTGGCTCCTGTTGGAGTTTTGGTGCCACAGGAACCATTGAAGGCGCCCTGTTTCTTAAGGTTAGTACAATTTCAAGGAATTTAATTCATTTCCACTATTTTCTGTAGTAATGATTATTTTCTGTCGTGATTATTATTTGTCACTTTAATTAGGCCTGGAGGTAGTCTCCCTCACAGCCGTCCTGTGTCTCAACGCTCCTCCCCAGGGTTGCGTGACGAGACACAGAACGACTGCGAGAGACTAGCCTGGGGGTGGTTATCTTTGGAATTTAGGGTTAGTTTGTGACTGAGTGGACTGGAATTGAAGTCTAACCATATTAATTTTGTGACCTAGGATTTTTATGTTTTGGGGGTCATACTAAGAGAGCTGTGATGAAATAAAAATTAAACACCTATACATAAAATGTCTCACCAAGTGGAGGACATCAAAATTGAAACCACAAACCAAAGATGGTGGTTAGTTGATCTTTTTAAATTGAAAAACTGGTAGCAGAAAAAGTCACTTTTGGGCTTACGTTTGAAATACACCCAATTTGAACAGAAATGGAGCAAGGCATCTATTTTTTTATGCAGTTAACAAGAATTTGTTTCTTGGTGGGCCAACTTCACGTTGAAATGTTTTAATTCTGCCTCAACAAATTTACTCAAAAAATATGTACACTTAAAATCACTGAAGACCGTTTCTCGCAAAAAAATGTTGCTTGTTTATTTTTTTTTACAGACAAAGAAGCTTGTTCGTCTTTCTCAACAAAACTTAATCGATTGTTCATGGGGTTTTGGAAACAATGGATGTGATGGCGGAGAAGAGTTCCGATCGTACCAATGGATCATGAAGCATGGTGGAATTGCCACAGAGAGAAGTTACAAGCCGTATCTGGCTCAGGTACTGGAATTATGGGGATAATCTAGTCATTCCATTGCACCAAAATTACAGTTGACAGTTTTTGCCCGATTTTGTTGTTGATTGTCAAGTAAACAAGTTCACAAATTATATTCACCTTAGTGAGAAGATAACCTCAAGAGCTGAACCGCATTTTCACCGAAAATTGTTCTGAATTTATATGTTGTAATTCCCACCCACATTAATTTCAACAAAGTTTTGTCTGAAAATGGTAGCTCCAGATTTTTGTTTCTAACTTACATCTTTTTCTGTCCCTTCGTTTAGGATGGGTTATGCCACAAAGGTATTATTGGCGCAAAGATTTCAAGTTACGTGAACGTCACCTCAGGAGACGAAAACGCGCTCAAAATCGCCATAGCGCAGAATGGTCCAGTAGCCGTGGGGATTGACGCTTCCCATATATCCTTCGCTTTCTACTCCTCCGGAGTGTACTACGAACCTAAGTGTGGTAAGTTATACCATTGAATTGAAACGCTTTCCTGTGGTACTATTTCTCATAGTGGGGACTGTAAAAATGAATTTGTTTTGTTTTTGCCCTTTTTTATGGTTAGTTAGTTTTTGTTTTGTTTCAAACAAAACAAAAACTTGGAGAATTTGGCGAAATGAAATGTCGAGACTGGATATGACTAATGAGTCTCTTCCAACTCTGTATTTGACTACACTCTTTTCTTTTTACACGAATATTGTTTTTCCGGCCCAGGCTGAATATTCTTATTTTTCTGCCGATTTTAGGCTGAAAATATTCTTGCAAATATTCTTAGATTATAGCGTATACCGTTCATCGAAGTGTGATTAGCGTCGAACATTTGGCTAGCGCAGGTCTTTTTTCGTTTTATTGGCTAGTGTGTCGTTTAGAGAAAGGAAGAATTTTATACAAGTTAGTTATTTTATTTAAGACATATACAGTAGGCCATTTCCGAGTTGATGTGAACCTCATTATGAAAGCGAGGCTAAGTGCAAAGCTTTTCTTATGAAAATTAGTTTTGTTTGCATATGAATGACAACTAATTTTCATAATAAAAACTTTGCACTTTGCCTCGCTTTCGCAATGAGGTTCAAAGTAACTCGGAATTGGCTTATTGTATTGTATTTACAAATTTTCAACACACAAAATTATATTCTTTTCAAAATCGCAGCCTCGGGTTTATTCTTAAAATATTCTTAAAATTTCGCAAATTTCAGTCTCGATATTTTTATAAAATAAATTCTTATAAAAAGAAAAGAGCGCACCTTGAGTAACAAGAAGATGAGGCAGAATTATCAGTCTAATTGTGAACGTAAATTTTCTTCGCTAGGAAATAAACCCGAAAATTTAGATCACGCAGTGCTGGCGGTTGGTTACGGAACAATGAACGGTCAGGCTTACTGGCTAATCAAGAATTCCTGGTCCACTTACTGGGGCAATGACGGTTATGTGCTCATGTCGCAAAAGGATAATAACTGTGGAGTTGCAACTGATGCTACTTTCGTTAACATATTAGAATAGTCAGTCCACATCGGGTCGCCCCTGGCGTGCAAGACAGTTACAAAGATTAGATCAATCATCTATTTGTAAAACAAAATGTAGTTTTGAAGCCCTAGATAAAATATACTGCGTCACTTTTGCTTGTATGCAACGTCTGGTTTATTGTTGTCAATTTCTTTAATTAAAGCGCGATATCAACAATTCTTCCAATTTCCGTCTGACAAAGGCAACTTAGACAATCCAGTAGAATCAAACATTGGCTCTTCTTTTGGACTTCATGTTACTGGCGTCAGTTCAATTACCGTGATATGAACTACTGTTTCTTCTTGAAGTAAGGATGTAGTGGTTTATTACTGTGCTTTCTAGAAAGTCCAAGTCTAAATGGTCGATTGCATGAAGTGTTTGACAAAGGTCTAACCAGGTATGGGCCTCCGGTACTGTCACCTTCCCTGTTTTCACCATTTTCATCGTTGACGCAGCTGTCTTGGGTCACTGAAAAATGACATACAGTCAGCATTGAGAAAACGAAACGATACTCAGTTGTCATCAGCATTTGCTGAAACAGGTTTTTTAAAAATGTCAATTTACTGGTTTTGGATCGTGTTTGATGAGAAGTTCTAACATATGCAGCGTCAACTTTGGCAGTTTATTTCACTATCAATCGAAGTTGGCGTCATTGGACAAACGGAGGCAATAATCACGATGGGAAACGTGTTGATGGACCTGGGATGCTAGACCATGTTGGCATTCCTGGGTTAACAGGAACTTTGGTTTCAGTTAATTACTAATCAATAAGGATGCTCCTGAAATATGTTTGCCCGTTAGTTTTGACTTAGACTTTTCTTTTTCCATAGCCTGTGAACAGGCTCCCAAGTGGGGTATAGGGCGAAAAGAAAAATCGGCGAGCCGGGCGAGCGGAGCGCGGTATGGGCGCGAGAAATAAAGAAAGGAACCCTCCCTTTCTTTCTCCCCCACCCCGTCTTCGAGCTCGATTTTTGTCTTCGCCCTATACCCCACTTGGGAGCTTAAAATCAGCCCTTAAAACATATTTGAGGAGCAAGATTGATAGCGGAAGTTCTGATCTTTCTAAAGTTTGACCAGATGTCACACCTGTTGTTCTGTCAGGTTGGCATTGCAACTTTGAACTCATAATCACTCATCCAATCAGAAAAGATTAGTCGGCGTAACTGTTACAGGCCGCAACACGAAACTCCTGCCGTGAATTGTCGGAGCTACGATTGATGAATTTCTCGGTATTATTTGAAAGGTTTCATGCCACTGGTTTCATTAGTAAGAATCGACAAATCTTCGAGTGCATTTCCTTGAACAGCACGCATTCGTTAAGACCGCAAACACCTCATTATACCTGATGGTTTTAAGGATTCTTCGTCGCACGTAGGAAGCAAGGATGCATGTTGGCTCTGACAAGCAAGGTTACCTTTCCATGAGAAAGCTCGGGGAAACTCCTTTTTTTCCTCATGGCGCTGCAACATGTCACCTCGGCTAATGACACCCTGAGAAGAGAAGACTTTGCAAATTAATGGGAAAATGTTCGGGGATGGACTAAAGGTTGAAAAATGTGGATGGGGCCAAAAGAACCCTGTGACCTTCGCATGTTCCAGATAATTGAGATAATTGGAAGCGTTAACCGGATGGAGAAGCCACAAAAAATGATGGATTTTTTAGTACCGTCTAAGTGTAGCTGAGTTTCTCGTTTTAAGAACACATAAGCTTACTTGTTATTACTTGTTTGTTTGTGTATCTGTGTGTCGTTGGTGGTTTTTGTTTAGTTTTTACTCCTATCGAGGCCTTAGAGCTAAGCTGATTATAATGGTTAAGGCTATCGAGAATGCAAACGGTAAAAATAAGCCAGAACTCATAATGGTTGGTTTTATACATAACTGCCATATTTTCAGTTCAAAAACGTTGACATTTAATCGCATATTCCCGATGAGTTCAGCTTCTCTGAGAGAAGAGCGGAACAATCGGAAAAAAAAGTCCCATGGTTTCGATCGATCACTGACCCACCTGAGATTTTTTCATGGCACCTTGTACAAACATCATAGCGAACTGCAACAGCTCAGGGCCATCCAGGTCAAGCATCCCACTTTCAATCTGTGCTCGGAAATTGTCGCTTTCTTTGTGATAACCATGAATGTTTTTCCTGTCATCTTTGTTTTCTGATAAGAGGAAAGAATTAAACTCTATGTAAACAAGCTTCTACATCACTGATCATCTTGGTTATAATGATTAAAAGGTAATTTCTATCAAAATCAAAATGTATAAAAATATAAAAAAATATGAAAAATCTTAATCCAAATCGTAAAGAAATAGACGTGCGCAGGATGCAGCTCGCCATTTAAGTATGTATACTGTTAA
>NW_028145671.1:30000-110000 GCF_977016875.1 Pavona decussata | reverse complement strand
TGTTTTGCTGTAGATGTCTTTCCCTGATCCTAGTTCTCTTGATTGGCATGTTTCTTCACTACGAACGGGAACTGTGAAATCACGTTCATCATTTTCTATTCTTGGATGCGGTTTTCCGCCTTCCAACTGCTCGGAAATGGTTTGAAAAGTGAAGACTTCTCCGTTTGGTTTCAGGTGGCTTGAAACCCCGGCTATTGAATGGCTCACTGGAAGGTCATCTGGCAAACAATTAAGTAAATATCTCAATACATGTTTAAAACAGTTGCCTTAATGATTGACTAAAATGCAGTTTTTGCCAAACTAAAATATTTGGAGAATTAAGTAATTATAACAGAGACGTCATAAAGTGCACATAAATTATGACGTCACCAATCGAGTCTTGATTAGTAGACTAGATCCTACAGCTGAGGGAAGTAGCGACTAGCTTTGCCAACCTAAATAGAAGAAGTCGTCTCATTTTGTGATCACTCTGTGAACAAGAGGTATAAAACGTACTTTTTTTACTGTTTATACTATTACTTGCAAACCGTCTATTTCCACGCGCTCTGGTTGAACGAAAAACAACAAGTGGTACATAATCCACGATAAAACGCTAATTAGTTTTTTGTCTCACGATTGTGTCACATTAGTAACACCGTGATAGTGCTTGGAAGATCGAGACGCACCGATCACCATCAACTACGGTACAACTTTAGTCTCATATTTGATACCATACACGGCCAGCCGACAACATCGCCTGATGAAGACAGGCCCCGGTTGTTCAAAGAGTAGAGAACTTAATCCACTTCCAGCAGATAAAAGGAACTCCAACTAATACATTTTATCCGCTGGATTCACTCTTTGAACAACTGGAGCCGTCATGATCCACACCCATATGACAGTTGATAGTGAGTCCAGCGATTAATGTTGAACAAACATTTTAAACAATCATGACTAACATCTTTCACGACCCAGATAAAATTTTGTTTTGCTAAGCCAAGGTTATACTAGGGATTCGCAGAATCAGCCTTTTATTTCTATGTTGCTATTATTTTTTCTGGGTTAATTTTTAAAGTCTTGAAAAAAAAACTGACTCGTTTTAATAACTGACACCAGTATCATGGATCATTCATCCACTAAATTTTTTTAGAATACACATCTGCGTCGCAAGAATCCGTCTATCATAAACACATTGGAGAAAGTTGAGGTTACTTACCGTCGTAAAACAAGCTTTGGGATAAGCTTACTTCATCCATAATTTAAGGAATTACTTTCAACTGAAGCTTAAGTTTACGTCGCTTGAGATAATCTTACTCCTGCAATGGAAATGAAAACAAAAATATCATCGTGAAATAATTGAAAATAGTTTTGACATCCAAGGTGTGAGAAGAAGTTCATTTGGTTACTGTTATAAGCGCAAATTTGCCAACGATAGAAACAAAAATACCAAGCGTCAATACCTCTTTTTAAAGCTTCTACTCGAGTAAACCTTTCATGGGTGAAATTTCCTCCTCAGCGATCTGTTTATGCAAAACTCGGAGCAGTTTGATTTTTACACTTTTCTGCGAGCAACATCAAATGCTGTGTTTTATAAAAAGAGTAAGAAAAATTGCCGAAAAATACCAAAATGTTAACCTAAAATAAGCTAAATTTTCGAGGAAAAAAACAAGTCAATCTATAAAGTGGCGAAAATGGCGGGAAATTTCTGCACCGGCTGCCATCAAGTGACGTCACCAGCAATTCAGCGAAAGATTGGAAACGAGTCAGGTGAACTTTCTCCAGGCTTCGCCGGTTGTCCCGGTCATTTTCAGCCATCTTGACTTTTTGTGTGATGGTTCTGTTTACCTGTTTTGGGACTGTGTCAGCTTAACTTTCAAGAGTAAAAGGCGACGCGAAAGTCTACGAAAGTACATTTATTGTCCCAGAAGGAGGAAAATGTCATAAAGTGGTTTATTAGATTCGGAAAACTGCCGAGGCACAGAGAGTAAGATGTGAACGAATGCAAAGAACACAAAATAAGCAAAACAGACGAAAACAAAGAGAGCATGGGAAAGAGAGATGTAAGCTTATGTCATGACTAAATGTTTAGTACCAGACGTGCAAGGAACAGGAACGCACGAGCAAGGAAAAGGTGGCTCAAGCTTTCCAGACAATACAATTGAGAATATTAGAATCGAGGGACGAATCGAGGTTAGTTTACTTGAGGCAATGTTTTAAGTTGGCAATTGGTTAAGACAAGCTAATCGATAAATTGTATTGAATCAGTTTTATCAATCGATCCAATACAAGGGATGTGCACTCACCTGGGCCCGGTTGTTCAAAAGAGGGTTAAGTCTTAACCCTCTTATTGCAGGTTAGTTGCTTTGTTCGACGGAAAGTTAACACTAACCTCAGGTTAAAGAGCGGGTTTTAAATTTAACAATTTGACCCAACGAGCGAGCAGGGTTAAATAGCTAACCTCGGGTTTAACAAAGAATAAAAATGGCGATCTTGTTGTTTTGCGAGTAAGGCCGGAGGCTAAGAGAAAGGAGATTCAAAGACGGAACTCAGTGCGAAATCGACGACTTCACAGATGAAGAACTACGTGTTCGTTACCGCTTTCGACGAGAGTCTCTATATGTAGAAGTCTGCACTCTTCGGACTCTATAAGATTTTATACAATGAACTGTGTAAAACTCGCGTTTTGATTGGTCTAAAGGAGTGTGTGATTAGAGTATAGACGCACGATTGACGTCATCGAGTGGTGTGACCAGCGCACGTGATCAGAGTCTAGAGTCCAGCCAGAGCGACTGGTCAACAAAGTTTTGCAAAGTGTTTTTGCGAGTAGCGAACAAACACGGGCAAATTTTCGCAGGAAAGGAAAACTGCCCAATAAAAAATTGGACAAAGACTGCTGAGAGTGACCTCAAACAGGATAGGAAAGCTAGAACTTTGTTGTGACGTGAAAAGGAAGCAAATATTTGTCGAAATATGTCGCCGATAAAAAATCCGGTAATGGCGAGTAATCGATTACAAATCGCAGTGAAACGACTTACATGCTGTAATATTTTGGGGTCAGGATTTCCTCCTGGAATAAAGGTTAGTTTTGAAAATATTGTTAGTGAAATTTTTTCGGATTATACTCTAATTTAGAAGATCACAACTGCATGTGTGTAGTAGTCTAAAACTGAGTTTGTTGGATAGTTTTTGACTCAGCTCAGGCAACGCGATGCCCGCTCACGAAATGTGTTGAAATGTCTTGGTTATTGTATAAAACAAATAGATTCCATTTTGCCGTGGGTCTGTACTCTGATAACGCACAGAGGACGTCAAAACGTGGTGAGAACATCAGTCACGCTACTCGCCTGCGGCTCGTAGCGTACTTCTTTGTTCTCACCACGTTTTGACGTCATCTGTGCGTTATCAGAGTACAGACGCACGGCAAAATGGAATCTATTTGTTAAACAAGTTCCTCTGGAAAAAGGAACATTCCAGGACAGTGCGGCTGCTCTTTTTAATAACCTTCCTGATAATCTTAAATCTATTTTCTTCGTGCGTTTTTAAATTCTTAAGGAATCGGGCACAGGCCAGCTTATCTTGATTGTATTTTAATTTTTATTCATAAGAACATTGTAAATATTTTCTCTTTTAGTTAGTAACATGAAGAACCCGGTTCTTTCCACGTGGTGCCACCACGTGGAAACCCTGTTAACAAACCGATTACGATTACGACAGTCCTTTATTTGTTACCAATCTTATTGCTGATTATATAAGTCGCAACACTCGACGAAATCACGCCTTATCGCCTCTCCACCAAGTTTTAATTGCCCTCAGGCTTTACGTTAGTGGAAGTTTCCTTCAAGTTATAGGAGACGCCTTTGGTGTGGATAAGTCCACTGTTTCCAGAGTAATTACCGATGTGTCACCTGCCCTGCTATCGAAACAGACCCGCTTTATCAAGTGGCCTTCGACAAACGATGAATTTACCACAATTAAAAACGAATTTTATCTTCGCGGAGGATTTCCTTGTGTAACTGGTTGCGTTGACGGAACCCACGTCAGATTACAAGCGCCCTCGTAACACGAAAATAATTTTCAAGTGTCAACAGGTCAACTGAAAATGTTTTCACTCCATCAACGTGCAAGGTGTCTGCAACCATGAAGGAGTATATAGACGTTTTGCTACGGCAAACGCCTTACAGAGCTTGAAACGGGTATCAATTTTAAGAGAAAATTCGTACATGAACAAAAACATGTGAACGATCATAATTCCTGTTTAATTTGAAGGTATGTTTACCAATGTTGTCGCCCGCTAGCCGGGAAGAACACACAATAGTCACGTGTTCCGCACAAGCAACATTTGCCTTTATTTGCAAAATAATCATCGTTCCCTCGATGATGGCGTCCTTCTTGGGGACAGTGGGTAGCATGCAGCTCATTTTTGATGACCCTGTACACAGTAATGCGAAACACAGCACAAGAAGCCTATAATGACGCCCATGCCAAAACAAGAGTTGTGATCGAGCAGACATTTGGCCGATGGAAAAGGCGTTTTCATGTGTTGTATGCGGAAATACGAATGGCACCCGAAAAAGTTTGTATGATTGTGGGCGCTTGTGCAGTGTTGCACAACATTGTTGTATGGCTACACGAGCCGATGGAGGATGCAGAGGTAGATGCGCTGGTACAGCTGGTAGATGTGGATCCCTGCCATGGACCCCAGCAAGGTCTGTCATCAAGGGACCACATCTGTCAAACATTTTTTGTATGACATTTTTAGTGTGCTGTGCACACATGGTTCTTAAGTTTACAAGATTAACACTTAACCTTGAATTGTTCATCTATGGCAGATGTTATTTGTTTGATTAGTTCGTGTAACTAGAGCGATATAATTCGCTTTATTATTGTTAGATTCCTCAGTTAGTACGCGTGGTGTGATTTTTCTGTACAGCCCGTTAAATTTAAAAGTTTCCTTTCTCGCTCGCCCGATTAACATCAGAGATATAATAAATATCTTACAATCCTTGTTTTCTCGGTCCGTACTGTAAGTTACGAACCCTCGTTTTTTTCCGGTTGATTTATTGCCCAAGCGCTTCATGCTTACAGTACAATCCTCGAAATCAGTTAGTTAGAGGCATTTATTATTCCACTACTATGTCCAGAGAACGCGCAAAGACCGTAATGCACTGTAGTGCCCCGGTTGACCTGTTTACAACAGAGCGAATACGGACAAAGACATTTCACTGGCTTTCTGTGTTGTTTACGTCATTCGGCGCCACATATACTGATGGACAGATAATGCCGGGTGTATTTCAATACTCTTACCAGAAAATTGAAGCCAAAATAACAAAATCTTTTTGAAGTGGAATAATAAATCTCTTATTCTATGGTTTTACATATACGCACTGACATGTTGCTCGTTGCTCATATTTCACCAAAAAAACTATACAGTGATTTTACTTTTATCCTAGCCTTATGAAAGAAATCGAATACGTGTATACAGAAACAGACATGCTAGAAATGACACATCCGCTTTTTAAAAACTTACCTCTCCCTTCAAAATTGGTCACTTGGTGGCTTAATTTACTTTGTGAACATCCAGACGAAGCAGGTGATCGACTGACAAAAGATATCTAGAAGATTTAAAGTGGTGCCACGCTTTCTTCCTTTTTCTTTTTCAATTCCTTTTTCAAGAAATACAATATAATGTGGAATTGAGTGAAATGAGCAGTAAAAAGGTTACGTAACTGATCATACTATTATTAACACAGTACAAGATGACTTGCAGTTTATTTGCATTTAAAACTGTCTTGTCTGTCAGAGGGGTGATAACAAAAGGGCGATGGTTGTTTATACTTATTATAACTAATTATGACTACAAGGAACGTTCCACCTTTACACACGCAGATCCTTGCACCCTGCAGTAAACATTGATAAAAATGCTCGTAAGAAGGTTTTATAGCTCTCGCTTGTGTTGAGTTTCGTTGGTGTGTGTCAGTGCTTGTTTGGTGTCTGTTGAATGAGTATAAACTGCCTTCCTTTCCCTTCATAACGGATTGTTACTCAGTAAAAGATCACACTTTTCGTCTGCATTCATATCTCCAATTACCTTTTTTCTCAGTTCCTGTCCAAATTGATTTCATGCAATATTCATGCAGAAACAGCTGTTGAAAAGGAATTGAATACTCCATTAAGCATCTGCATCAATATATAGGTTTGGCCTTTCGAAAATGTTTTTTCCTATTTTTGGGATTCGAATTTTAGCAAAGTATAAAATATTGCAAAAAAAAAAAAAAGAAAAAATACTTTACCTTTATATTCCAATTCCTATTTCCCTTTTGCGAGTTATTTGATACATGTCATTTCTACGTATGGACAGAGCTTCTGCAAAGTTTTCGCACATATCCATGAAAACATGAATCGCTTGTTCCGGCCTGTTTCGGTACATCCGACTGTAGACTGAATTAGTTGAAATTAAATTGTTTAGTTACTTCCAGATTATAATATACGCATGTTAAAAATCATCCCGTTTTTCTAATGATCTCCTTAGTTACCTGAAAACTTCTCGCCACCATAATATTCTATCGCGAAGAAAAAAATATCGACGTATTCTTATGTAATTGGGAACGAAGAAGTTATTCTCATTTATAAAAGCGAGACTGAATATGAAACCTTGGGTAGCAAAATGCAATTTGCTTAATTTGAAAAACACGGAAAAATTAGAAAACGACTCGCCGTAATTAAACGTCGGTCTTCTTCAATCGGCCTCTATTATTACTACCCTTTTAAGGCTTACTTTGAGACGTTTCGTTGTGAATTAAAACATTTCCGCAATAAATATTTAAGAGCACAAGAAAGCAGATGATTGCCCTGTGAGAAAGGTTCCTTATTATTCGCTCGCCGGCACATACGGCCGACCAGATGATCAGTTAAGTTTTTAATCAGTTTAACAAAAGGAGTTTTTATGGTGAAGCCGGAAACACCGTTTTAGATGCAGGCGGAACTGCTGCAAATTTCACGCCACGGGGCAAGTTTTCAAACGGGAAAATAGACCACTGACTCTATTCAGAAAGGATGATGAAAACAAATAAGGGAAGTAAAACTGATCTATTTGTAGAAAGGAAAATGTGGCAAAATTTCACTTGATGTAAACTTTCATAAACATATTAATGAGCCTCGTTAGTAAGATTCATAACTACAAAAAACCTTCCAGTTCGCAGTTGAGCTTACAAAGTTTCCCTTCGTGTATTTAGACATGCACACTTCAGATTAATAGACAGGTTGTTTTTTTCCTTTACTGCAAAGACTTCTTAAAGAGCAGACAAAGCGTACATCACAAATCTTCGTTTCTATAAGTAGCGTCGGTTACATTAAGAATATTTCTGATTTTCTACACAATAAAGAACGACACGCACATTTAACTGGAAAGGTGCTAAACTTATGAGACAGCTTGCGAATGAAACTAAGGTAACAGTTTCAGTTACGGAGCGAAGTGTTCAAATTTACCCGCATGAACTGCACAGTTGTTTCAATGTGTCCTTCACTGCTTGTCTCACTTCTTTGATCTTCCAGCAGTAAAGAATCGGATTCAAGGACGAATTTAAGAAAACTAAAGTCGTAGTACATCCCCTAGCAAGTAAGACAGAGTTTGATAAACCTCTTTGAGTGAGCAAGGCCTGCACTACGCCATGAGGCAGATAACAAACAACTAAAGTCAACTGCACCCACAGTGCACTGGACACTGTCTTTCTGTATCGCGCTATGTTCAGGGGAGCTATTTGGCTCGGTTGCTCTTGGTGAACACGAGTTCGTGTTTGTATTTGATAATGACGAAGAGCAAAGAGAATTTTTCCGTAAGAGAAAACTGTGACTACTAGACACAGTGATATGTTTACATAGTCGTACCGTATGGTTATAAGATCATTCCAAAAGTACGTTGCGGCACTTGTAATAGCCAAAGCAAAACACCCAATTACAGTTACATACGTTCGCTTCAAGGTTACCACCTGTCTGTATCTGAGCCCTAACAACAGGGCAAGAACTCTGTCTACGCTTATTGCAGTTAGTGTATTCAAAGTCACTGTGCACAAAACATATCCTGTGATACTGCCTGCAACGTTTAAATAATGACAGTTATTCCATCGTTCTCTCACCATTGACATCCAAAGTGAGACGGTAAGGGGTTCTGCAATGAGACCAACACAGAGATCAGTTGTCGCCAGGGTACGAAGCAAGAGTTTGGACGGCGCATGAAGGGAAGACTCCTTGTGAAGAGCAACGAGAATCAAGGTGTTTCCCAGAAATGCAGTAACGGACATAAAACTGTTTAGTACTGACAAAAATATCAGCGGGTTGTGCACTGTTCTGGTAAATTCTGCTGAGCAAACAAGTTTTGCCAGATCGTTGTGCTTTCCATCTTCAGTAAAGTTTGTCGACGCCATGCCTCCAATGCGAACACAATACGCACTGAATTTATAATATCTTCTACTTCATGAAAACGTCCTAATATCACAAGTTCTGTAACTAATTGACGTACTTTATGAATTGTCAAAATTGGCAGGTGGTTTAGCTTAGCGGAAGAAACTGGGATAGAGAAGCTTAAACTGATATCGGTATCTCTTCCTTGTAATTTTGTAATTGAGTTTTTAGAACTATAAAACTGGAAAAGCAAAATCCCATGGCAAATGGGAAAAATGTCAATTGAGCCAAGGAAGTTACAGTTCTTTGTATATATCTTACCAAATTATCAGACGATTTAGCGTTGTTTTGCATTTTTTAAAGCAACCGAACTGAAACCGAAACGATCCGAGATGATCACAAAGGAGTATGATGGTCGGGAAAGTGCAAGCCTCTTTCTGTAATGGAGAGTGGTGATTCCACTTCGTCCAAAATCAGTCAGTCAGTTACATAGGCATTCAAACCACACCACATATTTACGTCATATCGTTTTCTTGAAGTAAACTTAACTGTCGACCTCCTACATAAGTGGTGGAAACTAAATCCCAAGGGAAAATGTTGTAAGTAATCAGCCTCTCGTTTTCACATTGAAGTGATTGCTTCTTCCCTCCTTTTTTTTTTTGTTTTTTTTTTTTTTTTGGAAGGATTCTGTCCTCAGTTTCAAGTCATTAATCTTCCAATAGGAGGATTGCGAGCAACGGGCGTCTCGGATTTTTTTTGTGGCAAAAATGTCACCGACTCTAAAGACACCCTCCCGTTGCAATTAATCAGGTAAGGCTGATTAATTGCAACCTCTTCCCTCGGAATTTAGTTTCTACCACTTATGTAGCAGGTCGAAACTTAGGTTCACTTCAAAAAAATTTTCCTTCCTTAATATGACGTAAATATGTGGTGTGGTTTGAATGCCCATGTAACTGACCGACTGATTTTGGACGAGATGGAATCACCCTCCCCAATACAAAAAGAGGCTTGCACGTTCTCGACCAGCATTGCTTTTTTGTGATCGTCTTGGATCGCTTCGGTTTTAGTTGTTTTTAAAAATGATAGTCACGGTGATTTTCTTGATCTTGAGAGGTAGAGAAGACTCTCACGCACTAGACATAGTTGAATGTAAGCAAGTTTGCAATCGCATTTGATGTTACCATGGCAATCAACTTTTGAGAGGCATTTTCTTCTTCTTCAAAAAAGCAATGTTCCTGTTTATAATAAGGAAAAATTACTTCTGTTACAGTAACGTTTATATTTTAGCTCATTTTAGAGTTCTTCTATTGGTTCTTATCAGTTTTTGTTCAATTTGGTTGGTTTACCGATGTTTTAGGGAAATCTAGAAATCTAAGATGGCCGCCAACTGGCAATGATGACGTAAAAGAAGAAAAAATTGTTAGACGACTATCCTGCAAGTGTCATTGTCGTGGCTTTTATAGTCTCACAGAGACGGGGGCGGCGTAGCTACTTCTTGTATCCTTTCGTTGAGGGGCCATCTATGTTGATTATCGTCGTGACTCGGTAGCCCGCAAATACAACCACTTCGATCTCATGGCTCCCTTTCTTCTACCTTTCTTCTCAATAGGCGTTATTACAGTTTTTTTTCTGTGTATTTGACATTTCACCTCTTACAAAAGATCCGTTGACACACTGAAAGGTTTCTTTATGATATTCCAACATCATTTGTAGAATTCGCTGGGAATCCCATCACTTCCAGGTGATTTGTTCTCCTTGAAGCTTTCTAAAATTATTTCGCATTCTTCCAGCGATATTTTCCCTTCGCTTGATTGCTTTTCTTCTTCTGATAATTTTGGAATATCCAGACTTTTTAAGAAGTTATGTATCAAAATTTCTCTGTCCTCAGCGGTTATGGATGTAATGTCCTTGAGGCCTGTGTAAGTTTTTGTTTCAAAAGCTGTAGGGAGGAAGCATCCTTGATGGCTTTAGGTAGCAAATTCCAGACAATGGGCCCTTTGTACCTTGTACTATTCTTCCACGGTTACTGTTACACCGTACATGCGGAAAGTCATTAATACGCCCTAGGTTATAATTACTATCGATGTTGCGTTTTGTGAAAAGGGCAGTAAGTTGATCAGGTGAACTATTATGATAAACTTGATGCATTATAGAAGCGAGTCTACGTTTGTAAATATAGCCTAACGATTTCCATTTAACTAGGTCAAGGACGTCAGAGTCAGGAGTTTTGCTGGGCAGTTTATGGATTAATTTGGCTGCTTTCAAGTGTAAATGTTCCAATTCATTAAATGTGGATGGTGAACAGGATCCCCAAATAGCGATGCAGTACGTGATGCTTGGGACAATCTCTTTAAAATATATTTCTTCTAGTGCACCTGAGGGTAGGGCTTTGAGCTTTTTAAGGTTATAGTGCAGGGATTTAACTTGCGGTTTCCAGTTCATTTTATAATCAATTTCAACACCCAAGCAAGTGGATTTGGTGGTGAAGTAAATGTAAGAGTTTCCGAACATAAGAGGACAAAACGTGGCTAGAAATCAGCTTGTTGGCTTCTTCTAGTAATCGTCGTTTAGAAGTTGTCAGATTCTCATTGATAAAAATGCCACGTTGTGTTGTGCTTGGATATCTAGGGAAGAGATCTTTGATTTTAACGTTCTTCAACTGTGTACGTTTTTTGTAAAGGCTAGACTTCGTTTGGTGGCTAACACATTTCGCGATGATACCTTTTCCTCGTTTTAGTTTGCGGCAAATCTCGATGTCTTCCGGCTTGACCGTAATATTAAGAGCTTCAGCTACTTTAATTACAAGGTTCTCTGTGCTAGAATAGGCGTCTTCCGTATTCCTTGTATTTTAATGGAGTTTTTGCGTGTCTATTGTTCGAGGTAATCGATTTATCCCATAGTTGCACAATATCTTCCGTTTGAATACGAAACTTTTCTTTCGTTGCTTTTAGCTGTTCGTTAGTAGAATCCAGTAATGTTTTTAACGCCTTGTTTTCGTTGTTTGTATTTTGTAACGATTCCTTGAGTTCTTTCAGTTCGCAGTTGTTGAAATTTATACAGTCCTTTAATTCTTCCAGTTCCCTTCTCAATGCTTTGTTGTCACTCAGAAGTGATGAAGCAGAGCAGTTGATTGACCGATTGATTGCTAGTAGTAAGCTTTTGATTTCTAACAGACTAGGCTCCTCCTCGCTGTCAGCCGGTGATTGAATGGCTACGTTTATGTCTCCTTCGAGGTTTTCAGCAGATTCAGAGGCCATATTTAGTTTTTTCGAAGCCCGGGAAGAAGTGTCTTCTTCAATGGAACCTCTCTCGCTAGGCTTGTTTTTCTGAGCGCGCATTTTTTTAAGGACATTTGTAACTACGATGTTAATTTGTATTTACCGAGAGTTATTGGGCGTCGCCACCATACTTCAACCACGCAGACGGCAAAGAGACACGTTTGCGCGCCATGACGTCCCTGCGCAAGCCCTGACCTTCTGATTATTCACAATCATTTAGATTTAAAGTGGTGCCACGCTTTCTTCCGTTTTCTTTTTCAATTCCTTTTTCAAGAAACACAATACAATACCATACACTGTGAAAATGAGTGAATTCAAACGTACCTAACCCCCAATTTTTTTTGCTTAAATAAATCTTTGCACCTGTTCGAAACATATTGCGCTATTTGGCGCCTTTTTTTAACCAAATCTTGACTTTTTAAAGGCTGTAAAAGTTACGAAATCTAGCCATCGTCTGTCTCATGACCGAGCTAGTAAGGGGCATGGGTCTATTCCTTACTTGACGTCACAAACTGATTTGCATTGCCTTAAGTCTGTGAAAATGCGTGCAAAGCAGTTTGTGACGTCATGTAAGGAATAGACCCATGCCCCTTACCAGCTCGGTCATGGGACAGATGATGGCCAGATTTCGTAATTTTTATAGCCTTTAAAAAGTCAAGATTTGGTTAAAAAAGACGCTAAATAGCGCAATAGGTTTTGAGCAGGTGCAAAGATTTATTTAAGCGAAAAAAAGTTGGGGCTAGGTGCACTTGAAATGAGCAGAATAAAGGTTACGTAAGTGATCATACTATTATTTACACAGTAGAAGATGACTTGCAGTTTATTTGCATCTAAAACCGTTTTGTCTGCCAGAGGGGTGATAACAAAAGAGCAATGGTTATTTATACTTATTATAACTAATTAGGACTGCAAGAAACGTTCCATCTTTTCATTTCAGACAATAACATGACACCTTTACACACGCAGATCCTTGCACCTTGCAGTAAACATTGATAAAAATGCTCGTAAGAAGGTTTTATAGCTCTGGTTTGTGTTGAGTTTCGTTGGTGCGTGTCAGGGCTTGCTTGTTATTTGTTGAATGAGTAGAAAACTACCTTCCTTTCCCTTCATAACGGATTGTTACTAAGTAAAAGGTCGCACTTTTTGTAGTCATTCATATTTTCAATTACCTTTTCGTCCAAATTGATTTCATGCAATATTCATGCAGAAACAGCTGATGAAAATGATTTGAATTAAGCATTTGCATCAATTTATGGGGTTGAAGGTTTGGCCTTTCGAAAATATGTTTTATCTTCTTTTCGGGATTCGAATTTTAGCAAACTATAAAATGTTGCAGAAGCAAGACAAAAAGACTTTTACCTTTATATTCCAATTCCTATTTCCCTTTCGCGAGTGATTTGGTTCGTGGGCTGGTATATTATGTAGTGGGTCGTGGAAACTTAAGTGGTCAATGGTTTCCCGCTTTTTTACATATGGACAGAGCTCCTTTAAAGTTTCTGCACATATACATGAATACATGAATCGCTTGTTCTGGCTTGTTTCGGTACATCACTGCAGACTGAATTAGTTGAATTAGTTAAATTGTTTAGTTACTTCCAGATTATAATACGAATGTTAAAAATCATCCCGTTTTTCTAATGATTTCCTTAGTCACTGGGAAAACTTCTCGAAACCATAATATTCTGTTGGGAAGAAAACAATATCGACGTATTGTTATGTAATTGGGAACGAAGAACTTATTCTCATTTATAAAAGCGAGACTGAATATGAAACCTTGGATAGCAAAATACAATTTGCTTAATTCGCAAAAATACGGAAAAATTAGAAAACAACTCGTGCCAATTACACGTCGGTCTTCTTTAATCGGCCTCTATTATTACTATTTGAGACGTTTCGTTGTGAATTAAAACACTTCCGCAATGAATATTTAAGAGCACAAGAAAGCAGATGATTGCCCTGTGAGAAAGGTTCGTTATTGTTCGCTCACCGGCACATATACCGACCAGATGATCAGTTAAGTTTTTAATCAATTTAACAAAAGGAGTTTATATGGTGAAGCCGGAAACTTCGTTTTAGTTGTAGCCGCGAACTGCCGCAAATTTCACGCCCCGGGGCAAGTTTTCAAACTGAAAAATCTACTCAGGCTAAAACTCTATTCAGAAAAGATGATGAAAACAAATAAGGGAAGTAAAACTGATCTATCTGTAGAAAAGAAAATGTGGTAAAATTTCACTTGATGTGAGCTTTCATAAACGTATTTATTGAGCCACGTTAGTAAGATTCGTAACTACAAGAAACCCTCCAGTTTACAGTTGAGCCTACAAAGTTTCCCTTCGTGTATTTAGACATGCACACTTCAGATTAATAGACAGGTTGTTTTTTGCCTTTACTGTAAAGAATTCTTGAAGAGTAGACAAAACGGCGTACATCACAAATCTTCTTTTTGTGTAAGTAGCGTGTTACATTAAGAATATTTCTGATTCTTTACACAATAAAGAACGACACGTGCATTAAACTGGGAAGGTGCTAAACTTATGACACAGCTTGTGAATGAAACTAAGGTAACAATTTCAGTTACGGGGCGAACTGTCCAAATTTACCCGCATGAATTGCACAGTTGTTTCAATGTGTCCTTCACTGCTTGCCTTACTTCTTTGATCTTCCAGCAGTAAAGAATCGGGTTCAAGGAGGAATTTAAGAAAACTAAAGTCGCAGTAAAGCCCCTAGCAAGTAAGACAGAGTTTGATAAACCTCTTTGAGTGAACAAAGCCTGCACTACGCCATGAGGCAGATAACAAACAACTAAAGTCAACTGCACCCACAGTGCACTGGAAACTGTCTTTCTGTATCGCGCTATGTTAAGAGGAGCTATTTGGCTCGGTTGCTCTTGGTGAACACGATTTTGTGTTTGTATTTGATAATGACGAAGAGCAAAGAGAATTTTTCCGTAAGAGAAAACTGAGACTAATACACACAGTAATACGTTTACGTAGCTGTACCGCAAGGTTATAAGATCATTCCAAAAGTGCGTTGCTGTACCTACAATAGCCAGAGCGCAAAAACCAGTTACAGTTACATAAATGCGCTTCAAGGTTACCACCTGTCTGTATCTGAGTCCTAACAACAGGGCGAGAACTCTGTCCACGCTTATTGCAGTTAGTATATACAAAGTCACTGTACACAAAACAAATGCTGTGATGCTGCTTGCAACATTTAAATAATGACAGCTATTCCATCGTTCTTTCGCCATTGACATCCAAAGTGAGACAGTAATTGGTTCTGCAATGAGACCAACACAGAGATCAGTTGTCGCCAGGGTACGAAGCAAAAGTTTGGACGGCGCATGAAGTGAAGACTCCTTTTGAAGAGCAACGAGAATCAAGGTGTTCCCCAGAAATGCAGTAACGGACATAAAACTGTTTAGTACTGATAAAAATATCAGCGGGTTGTGCACTGTTCTGGTGTATTCTGCTGAGCATACCAGTTTTGCCAGATCGTTGTGCTTTCCATCTTCAGTAAAGTTTGTCGACGCCATGCCACCAATGCGAACACAATACGCACTGAATTTATAATATCTTTTACTTCATGAAAACGTCCTAATATCACAAGTTCTATGACTAATTGACGTATTTTATGAATCGTCAAAATTGGCAGATGGTTTAGCGGAAGGAACTGGAATAGAGAAGCTAAAACTAATGGCGGGATCTCTTCCTTGTAATTTTGTTATTCAGTTTTTAGAACTATAAAACTGGAAACCAACATCCCATGGCAAATGGGAAAAATTTCTACTGAGCAAAGGAAGTTACAGTTCTTTGTATATATCTTACCAACTTAACAGACGATTTAGCGTTTTTTTGCATTTTTAAAAGCAACAACTGAAACCGAAACGATCCGAGATGATCACAAAGGAGTAATGATGGTCGGGATCGTGCAAGCCTCTTTCTGTAATGGAGAGTGGTGATTCCATCTCATCCAAAATCAGTCAGTCAGTTACATAGCCATTCAAACCACATCACATATTTACGTCATATCGTTTTCTTGAAGTAGACTTAAGTGTCGACCTCCTACATAATTGGTGGAAACTAAATCCCAAGGGAAAATGTTGCAAGTAATCAGCCTTAGCTTCTCGTTTTCACATTGAAGTGATTGCTTCTTCCCTCCTTTTTTTTTTTTTTTTTTTGGAAGGATTCTGTCCTCAGTTTTAAGTCTTTCAAGTCTTCCGATAGGAGGATTGCGAGCAACGGGTGTCTCGCATTTTTTTCTGGCAAAAATGTCACCGACTCTGGAGACACCCTCCCGTTGCAATTAATCAGGTAAGGCTGATTAATTGCAACCTCTTCCCTCGGAATTTAGTTTCCACCACTTATGTAGCAGGTCGAAAATTTTCTGTCCTTGATATGACGTAAATATGTGGTGTGGTTTGAATGCCTATGTAACTGACTGACTGATTTTGGACGACATGGAATCACCCTCCCCAATACGAAAAGAGGCTTGCACTATGCTTTTTTGTGATCATCTCGGATCGTTTCGGTTTCAGTTGTTGTTTTTTTAAAAGCAACAACACAGGTGAATTTTCTTGATCTTGAGAGGTAGAGAAGACTCTCACGCACTAGACATTGTTGAATGTAAGCAAGTTTGCAATTGCATTTGATGTTACCATGGCAATAAACTTTTGAGAGGAATTTTCTTCTTCAAAAAAAATGAAATGTTCCTGTTTATAATGAAGAAAAAAATTTTTTTTTCTTACAGTAACGTTTACATTTTAGCTCATTTTAGAGTTCTTCTATTGGTTCTTATTGTTTTTTTTTTTTAATTTGGTTGGTTTACCGATGTTTTAATGAAATCTAGAAATCCAAGATGGCCGCACACTGGCAACGATGACGTAAAAAAAGAAAACATTGTTAGACGACTATTCTGCAAGTGTCATTGTCGTGGCTTTTATAGTCTCACAGAGACAGGGACGGCGTAGCTACTTCTTGTATCCTTTCGTTGAGGGGTCATCTCTGTTGATTATCGTCGTGACTCGGTAGCCCGCAAATACAACCACTTCGATCTCATGGCTCCCTTTCTTCTACCTTTCTTCTCAATAAGCGTTATTACAGCTTTTTTTTCTGTGTATTTGACATTTTACCTCTTCAAAAGATCCGTTGACACATTCACTGAAAGTTTTCTTTAGGATATTCCAACATCGTTTGTAGAATTGTCGCTGGGAATCCCATCACTTCCAGGTGATTTGTTCTCCTTGAAGCTTTCTAAAATTATTTCGCATTCTTCCAGCGATATTTTCCCTTCGCTTGATTGCTTTTCTTCTTCTGATAATTTTGGAATATCCAGACTTTTTAAGAAGTTATGTATCAAAATTTCTCTGTCCTCAGCGGTTATGGATGTAATGTCCTTGAGGCCTGTGTAAGTTTTTGTTTCAAAAGCTGTAGGGAGGAAGCATCCTTGATGGCTTTAGGTAGCAAATTCCAGACAATGGGCCCTTTGTACCTTGTACTATTCTTCCAAGGTTACTGTTACACCGTACATGCGGAAAGTAATTAATACGCCCTAGGTTATAATTACTATCGATGTTGCGTTTTGTGAAAAGGGCAGTGAGTTGATCAGGTAAACTATTATGATAAACTTGATGCATTATAGAAGCGAGTCTACGTTTGTAAATATAGCCTAATGATTTTCATTTAACTAGGTCAAGGACGTCATAGTCAGGAGTTTTGCTGGGCAGTTTATGGATTAGTTTGGCTGCTTTCAAGTGTAAATGTTCCAATTTATTAAATGTGGATGGTGAACAGGATCCCCAAATAGCGATGCAGTACGTGATGCTTGGGACAATCGCTTTAAAATCTATTTCTTCTAGTGCACCTGAGGGTAGGGCTTTGAGCTTTTTAAACTTATAGTGCAGGGCTTTAACTTGCGGTTTCCAGTTCAGTTTATAATCAATTTCAACACCCAAGCAAGTGGATTTGGTGGTGAAGTAAATGTAAGAGTTTCCGAACATTAGAGGACAAAACGTGGATAGAAATCAGCCTGTTGGCTTCTTCTAGTAATCGTCGTCTATAAGTTGTCAGATTCTCATTGATAAAAATGTCACGTTGTGTTGTGCTTGGATATCCAGGGAAGAGATCTTTGATTTTAACGTTCTTCAACTGTGTACGTTTTTTGTAAAGGCTAGACTTCGTTTTGTGGCTAACAAATTTCGCGATGATACCTTTTCCTCGTTTTAGTTTGCGGCAAATCTCGATGTCTTCCGGCTTGACCGTAATATTAAGAGCTTCAGCTCCTTTAATTACAACGTTCTCTGTGCTAGAATAGGCGTCTTCCGTATTCCTTGTATTTTAATGGAGTTTTTGCGTGTCTATTGTTCGAGGTTATCGATTTATCCCATAGTTGCACAATATCTTCCGTTTGAATACGAAACTTTTCTTTCGTTGCTTTAAGCTGCTCGTTAGTAGAATCCAGTAATGTTTTTAACGCCTTGTTTTCGTTGTTTGTATTTTGTAACGACTCCTTGAGTTCTTTCAATTCGCGGTTGTTGAAATTTATACAGTCCTTTAATTCTTCCAGTTCCCTTCTCAATGCTTTGTTGTCACTCAGAAGTGATGAAGCAGAGCAGTTGATTGACCGATTGATTGCTAATAGTAAGCTTTTGATTTCTAACAGACTAGGCTCCTCCTCTCTGTCGGCCGGTGATTGAGTGGCTACGTTTATGTCTCCTTCGAGGTTTTCAGCAGATTCAGAGGCCATGTTTAGTTTTTTCGAAGCCCGGGAAGAAGTGTCTTCTTCAATGGAACCTCTCTCACTACGCTTGTTTTTCTGAGCGCGCATTTTTTGTTAAGGACATTTCTAACTATGATGTTAATTTGTATTTACCGAGAGTTATTGGGCGTCGCCGCCATACTTCAACCACGCAGACGGCAAAGAGACACGTCCGCGCGCCATGACGTCCCTGCGCAAGCCCTGACCTTCTGATTATTCACAATCATTTAGATTTAAAGTGGTGCTACGCTTTCTTCCTTTTTCTTTTTCAATTCCTTTTTCAAGAAACACAATACAATACCATACACTGTGAAAATGAGTGAATTCAAACGTACCTAACCCCCAATTTTTTTCGCTCAAATAAATCTTTGCACCTGTTCGAAACATATTGCGCTATTTGGCGCTTTTTTGAACCAAATCTTGACTTTTTAAAGGCTGTAAAAGTTACGAAATCTAGCCATCGTCTGTCTCATGAACGAGCTAGTAAGGGGCATGGTTCTATTCCTTACTTGACGTCACAAACTGATTTGCATTGCCTTAAGTCTGTGAAAATGCGTGCAAAGCAGTTTGTGACGTCATGTAAGGAATAGACCCATGCCCCTTACCAGCTCGGTCATGGGACAGATGATGGCCAGATTTCGTAATTTTTATATCCTTTAAAAAGTCAAGATTTGGTTAAAAAAGGCGCTGAATAGCGCAATAGGTTTTGAGCAGGTGCAAAGATTTATTTGAGCGAAAAAAAGTTTGGGGCTAGGTGCAGTTCAAATGAGCAGAAAAAAGGTTACGTAAGTGATCATACTATTATTTACTCAGTAGAAGATGACTTGCAGCTTATTTGCATCTAAAACCGTGTTCTCTGTCAGAGGGGTAGTAACAAAAGGGCAATGGTTGTTTATACTTATTATAACTAATAAGGATTGCAAGAAACGTTCCATCTTTTCATTTTAGACAATAACGTGACACCTTTACACATGCACCTTGCAGTAAACATTGATAAAAATGCTCGTGAGAAGGTTTTATAGCTCTGGCTTGTGTTGAGTTTCGTTGGTGCGTGTCAGGGCTTGCTTGTTGTTTGTTGAATGAGTAGAAAACTACCTTCCTTTCCCTTCATAACGGATTGTTACTAAGTAAAAGGTCGCACTTTTTGTAGTCATTCATATTTTCAATTACCTTTTCGTCCAAATTGATTTCATGCAATATTCATGCAGAAACAGCTGATGAAAACGATTTGCATCAATTTATGGGGTTGAAGGTTTGGCCTTTCGAAAATATGTTTTTCCTTCTTTTCGGGATTCGAATTTTAGCAAAGTATAAAATGTTGCAGAAACAAGACAAAAAGACTTTACCTTTATATTCCAATTCCTATTTCCCTTTCGCGAGTAATTTGGTTCGTGGGCTGGTATATTATGTAGTGGGTCGCGGAAACTTAAGTGGTCAATGGTTTCCCGCTTTTTTACGTATGGACAGAGCTCCTGCAAAGTTTCTGCACATATACATGAATACATGAATCGCTTGTTCTGGCTTGTTTCGGTACATCACTGCAGACTGAATTAGTTGAAATTAAATTGTTTAGTTACTTCCAGTTTATAATACGGGAGATAAAAATCATCCCGTTTTCCTAAGGATTTCCTTAGTCACTGGGAAAACTTCTCGACACCATAATATTCTGTCGGGAAGAAGAAAAATATCGACGTATTGTTATGCAATTGGGAACGAAGAACTTATTCTCATTTATAAAAGCGAGACTGAATATGAATCCTTCGATAGCAAAATACAATTTGCTTAATTCACAAAAATACGGAAAACGACTCGCCGCAATTACACGTCGGTCTTCTTTAATCGGCGTCTATTATTACTATTTGAGACGTTTCGTTGTGAATTAAAACACTTCCGCAATAAATAATTAAGAGCACAAGAAAGCAGATGATTGCCCTGCGAGAAAGGGTTCCTAATTGTTCGCTCGCCGGCACATATACCGACTAGATGATCAGTTAAGTTTTTAATCAGTTTAACAAAAGGAGTTTATATGGTGAAGCCGCAAACACCGTTTTAGTTGTAGACGCGAACTGCCGCAAATTTCACGCCCCGGGGCAAGTTTTCAAACGGAAAAATCTACTCTAAAACTCTAGTCAGAAAAGATGATGAAAACAAATAGGGGAAGTAAAACTGATCTATCTGTAGAAAAGGAAATGTGGTAAAATTTCACTTGATGTGAACTTTCATGAACGTATTTTTTGAGCCACGTTAGTCAAGATTCGTAACTACAAGAAACCTTCCAGTTTACAGATGAGCCTACAAAGTTCCCCTTCGTCTTTGTAGACATGCACACTTCAGATTAAAGGCCAGGTTGTTTTTTGCCTTTACTGCAAAGAATTCTTGTAGAGTAGACAAAAGTATAAGTAGCGTGTTACATTAAGAATACACTTTCTGATTCTCTACACAATCAAGAACGACACGTGCATTAAACTGGGAAGGTGCTTAACTTATGACACAGCTTGTGAATGAAACTAAGGTAACAATTTCATTTACAGAGCGCATCACATCTACCCACATGAACTGCACCTTTGTTTCAATGTGTCCCTCACTGCTTGTCTCACTTCTTTGATCTTCCAGCAGTAAAGAATCGGGTTCAAGGAGGAATTCAAGAATACTAAAGTCGCAGTAAAGCCCCTAGCAATTAAGACAGAGTTTGAAAAACCTCTTTGAGTGAGCAAAGCCTGCACTACGCCATGCGGCAGATAACAAACAACTAAAGTCAACTGCACCCACAGTGCACTGGAAACTGTCTTTCTGTATCGCGCTATGTTAAGAGGAGCTTTTTGGCTCGGTTGCTCTTGGTGAACACGATTTTGTGTTTGTATTTGATAATGAGGAAGAGCAAAGAGAATTTTTCCGTAAGAGAAAACTGAGACTACTAGACACAGTGATACGTTTACGTAGCCGTACCGCAAGGTTATAAGATCACTCCAAAAGTGCGTTGCTGTACCTAAAATCGCCAGAGCGCAAAAACCAGTTATAGTTACATAAATGCGCTTCAAGGTTACCAGCTGTCTGTATCTAAGCCCTAACAACAGGGCGAGAACTCTGTCCACGCTTATTGCAGTTAGTGTATACAAAGTCACTGTACACAAAAAATGTCCTGTGATGTTGGCTGCAACATTTAAATAATGACAGTTATTCCGTCGTTCTCTCGCCATTGACATCCAAAGTGAGACAGTAATTGGTTCTGCAATGAGACCAACACAGAGATCAGTTGTCGCCAGGGTACGAAGCAAGAGTTTGGACGGCGCATGAAGTGAAGACTCCTTGTGAAGAGCAACTAGGATCAGTGCATTCCCCAGAAATGCAGTAACGGACATAAAACTGTTTAGTACTGACAAAAATATCAGCAGGTTGTGCACTGTTCTGGTGTATTCTGCTGAGCATACCAGTTTTGCCAGATCGTTGTGCTTTCCATCTTCAGTAAAGTTTGTCGACGCCATGCCACCAGTGCGAACACAATACGCATTGAATTTAAAATATCTTCTACTTCATGAAAACCTCCTAATATCACGAGTTCTATAACTAATTAAAGTATATTATGTCAAAATTGGCAGATGGTTTAGCTTAGCGGAAGAAACTGGAAAAGAGAAGCTTAATCTAATATCGGTATCTCTTCCTTGTAATTTTGTAATTGAATTTTTAGAACTATAAAACTGGAAAAGCAACATCCCATGGCAAATGGGAAAAATGTCAATTGAGCCAAGGAAGTTACAGTTCTTTGTATATATCTTACCAAATTATCAGACTATTTAGCGTTGTTTTGCGTTTTTAAAAGCAACCGAACTGAAGCCGAAACGACAGAGATGATCACAAACGAGTATGATGGTCGGGAACGTGCAAGCCTCTTTCTGTAATGGAGAGTGGTGATTCCACTTCGTCCAAAATCAGTTAGTCAGTTGCATAGCCATTCAAACCACACCACATATTTACGTCATATCGTTTTCTTGAAGTAAACTTAAGTGTCGACCTCCTACATAATTGGTGGAAACTAAATCCCAAGGGAAAATGTTGTAAGTAATCAGCCTCTCGTTTACACATTGAAGTGATTCCTTGTTCCCTCCTTTTTTTTTTTTTTTTTTTTTTTGGAAGGATTCTGTCCTCAGTTTCAAGTCTTTCAAGTCTTCCGATAGGAGGATTGCGAGCAACGGGTGTCTCGGATTTTTTTCTGGCAAAAATGTCACCGACTCTGGAGACACCCTCCCGTTGCAATTAATCAGGTAAGGCTGATTAATTGCAACCTCTTCCCTCGGAATTTAGTTTCCAACACTTCGGTAGCAGGTCAAAACTTAGGTTCACTTCAAGAGAATTTTCCTTCCTTGATATGTTGTAAATATGTGGTGTGGTTTGAATGCCTATGTAACTGACTGACTGATTATGGATGAGATGGAATGACCCTCCCCAATACAAAAAGAGGCTTGCACGTTCTCGACCAGCATTGCTTTTTTGTGATCGTCTTGGATCGCTTCGGTTTTAGTTGTTGTTTTTACAAATGATAGTCACGGTGATTTTCTTGATCTTGAGAGGTAGAGAAGACTCTCACAGACTAGACATAGTTGAATGTAAGCAAGTTTGCAATCGCATTTGATGTTACCATGGCAATCAACTTTTGAGAGGCATTTTCTTCTTCTTCAAAAAAGCAATGTTCCTGTTTATAATAAGGAAAAATTACTTCTGTTACAGTAACGTTTATATTTTAGCTCATTTTAGAGTTCTTCTATTGGTTCTTATCAGTTTTTGTTCAATTTGGTTGGTTTACCGATGTTTTGGGGAAATCTAGAAATCTAAGATGGCCGCCAACTGGCAATGATGACGTAAAAGAAGAAAAGATTGTTAGACGACTATCCTGCAAGTGTCATTGTCGTGGCTTTTATAGTCTCACAGAGACGGGGACGGCGTAGCTACTTCTTGTATCCATTCGTTGAGGGGTCATCTATGTTGATTATCGTCGTGATATCGATATCGGCGTTATTACAGCTTTTTTTCTGTGCTTTGACATTTCATCTCTTACAAAAGATCCGTTGACACATTCACTGAAAGGTTTCTTTATGATATTCCAACATCATTTGTAGAATTCGCTGGGAATCCCAACACTGCGAGGTGATTTGTTCTCCTTAAAGCTTTCTAAAATTATTTCACATTCTTCCAGCGATATTTTCCCTTCGCTTGATTGCTTTTCTTCTTCTGATAATTTTGGAATATTCAGACTTTTTAAGAAGTTATGTATCAAAATTTCTCTGTCCTCAGCGGTTATGGATGTAATGTCCTTGAGGCCTGTGTAAGTTTTTGTTTGAAAAGCGGTAGGGAGGAAGCATCCTTGATGGCTTTAGGTAGCAAATTCCAGACAATGGGCCCTTTGTACCTTGTACTATTCTTCCAAGGTTACTGTTACACCGTACATGCGGAAAGTCATTAATACGCCCCAGGTTATAATTACTATCGATGTTGCGTTTTGTGAAAAGAGCAGTAAGTTGATCAGGTAAACTATTATGATAAACTTGATGCATTATAGAAGCGAGTCTACGTTTATAAATATGGCCTAATGATTTCCATTTAACTAGGTCAAGGACGTCAGAGTCAGGAGTTTTGCTGGGCAGTTTATGGATTAGTTTGGCTGCTTTCAAGTGTAAATGTTCCAATTCATTAAATGTGGATGGTGAACAGGATCCCCAAATAGCGATGCAGTACGTGATGCTTGGGACAATCCCTTTAAAATATATTTCTTCTAGTGCACCTGAGGGTAGGGCTTTGAGCTTTTTAAAGTTATAGTGCAGGGCTTTAACTTGCGGTTTCCAGTTCAGTTTATAATCAATTTCAACACCCAAGCAAGTGGATTTGGTGGTGAAGTAAATGTAAGAGTTTCCGAACATTAGAGGACAAAACGTGGCTAGAAATCAGCCTGTTGGCTTCTTCTAGTAATCGTCGTCTATAAGTTGTCAGATTCTCATTGATAAAAATGCCACGTTGTGTTGTGCTTGGATCTCTAGGGAAGAGATCTTTGATTTGAACGTTCTTCAACTGTGTACGTTTTTTGTAAAGGCTAGACTTCGTTTTGTGGCTAACAAATTTCGCGATGATACCTTTTCCTCGTTTTAGTTTGCGGCAAATCTCGATGTCTTCCGGCTTGACCGTAATATTAAGAACTTCAGCTACTTTAATTACAACGTTCTCTGTGCTAGAATAGGCGTCTTCCGTATTCCTTGTATTTTAATGGAGTTTTTGCGTGTCTATTGTTCGAGGTTATCGATTTATCCCATATTTGCACAATATCTTCCGTTTGAATACGAAACTTTTCTTTCGTTGCTTTTAGCTGTTCGTTAGTGGAATCCAGTAATGTTTTTAACGCCTTGTTTTCGTTGTTTGTATTTTGTAACGACTCCTTGAGTTCTTTCAGTTCGCGGTTGTTGAAATTTATACAGTCCTTTAATTCTTCCAGTTCCCTTCTCAATGCTTTGTTGTCACTCAGAAGTGATGAAGCAGAGCAGTTGATTGACCGATTGATTGCTAATAGTAAGCTTTTGATTTCTACCAGACTAGGCTCCTCCTCGCTGTCGGCCGGTGATTGAATGGCTACGTTTATGTCTCCTTCGAGGTTTTCAGCAGATTCAGAGGCCGTGTTTAGTTTTTTGGAAGCCCGGGAAGAAGTGTCTTCTTCAATGGAACCTCTCTCGCTAGGCTTGTTTTTCTGAGCGCGCATTTTTTTAAGGACATTTCTAACTATGATGTTAATTTGTATTTACCGAGAGTTATTGGGCGTCGCCGCCATACTTCAACCACGCAGACGGCAAAGAGATACGTCCGCGCGCCATGACGTCCCTGCGCAAGCCTTGACCTTCTGATTATTCACAATCATTTAGATTAAAGTGATGCTACGCTTTCTTCCTTTTTCTTTTTTCAATTCCTTTTTCAAGAAACACAATACAATACCATACACTGTGAAAATCAGTGAATTCCAACGTACCTGACCCCCAATTTTTTTCACTTAAATAAATCTTTGCACCTGTTCGAAACATATTGCGCTATTTGGCGCCTTTTTAACCAAATCTTGACTTTTTAAAGGCTGTAAAAGTTACGAAATCTAGCCATCGTCTGTCTCATGACCGAGCTAGTAAGGGGCATGGGTCTATTCCTTACTTGACGTCACAAACTGATTTGCATTGCCTTAAGTCTGTGAAAATGCATGCAAAGCAGTTTGTGACGTCATGTAAGGAATAGACCCATGCCTCTTACCAGCTCGGTCATGAGACAGATGATGGCCAGATTTCGTAATTTTTATAGCCTTTAAAAAGTCAAGATTTGGTTAAAAAAGACGGTAAATAGCGCAATAGGTTTTGAGCAGGTGCAAAGATTTATTTAAGCGACCAAAAGTTTGGGGCTAGGTGCACTTGAAATGAGCAGAAAAAAGGTTACGTAAGTGATCATACTATTATTTACACAGTAGAAGATGACTTGCAGTTTATTTGCATCTAAAACTGTCTTGTCTGTCAGAGGGGTGATAACAAAAGAGCAATGGTTATTTATACTTATTATAACTAATTAGGACTGCAAGAAACGTTCCATCTTTTCATTTCAGCATGACACCTTTACACACGCAGATCTTTGCACCTTGCAATAAACATTGATAAAAATGCTCGTAAGAAGGTTTTATAGCTCTGGCTTGTGTTGAGTTTCGTTGGTGCGTGTCAGGGCTTGCTTGTTGTTTGTTGAATGAGTAGAAAACTACTTTCCTTTCCCTTCATACTAATTGTTACTAAGTAAAAGGTCGCACTTTTTGTATTCATTCATATTTTCAATTACCTTTTCGTCCAAATTGATTTCATGCAATATTCATGCAGAAACAGCTGATGAAAACGATTTGAATTAAGCATTTTCATCAATTTATGGGGTTGAAGGTTTGGCCTTTTGAAAATATGTTTTCCTTCTTTTTGGGATTCGAATTTTAGCAAAGTATAAAATGTTGCAGATACAAGACAAAAAGACTTTTACCTTTATATTCCAATTCCTATTTCCCTTTCGCGAGTGATTTGGTTCGTGGGCTGGTATATTATGTAGTGGGTCGCGGAAACTTAAGTGGTCAATGGTTTCCGCTTTTTTACATATGGACAGAGCTCCTTTAAAGTTTCTGCACATATACATGAATACATGAATCGCTTGTTCTGGCTTGTTTCGGTACATCACTGCAGACTGAATTAGTTGAAATTAAATTGTTTAGTTACTTCCAGATTATAATACGGGAGTTAAAAATCATCCCGTTTTTCTAATGATTTCCTTAGTCACTGGGAAAACTTCTCGAAACCATAATATTCTGTCGAGAAGAAAAATAATATCGACGTATTGTTATGTAATTGGGAACGAAGAACTTATTCTCATTTATAAAAGCGAGACTGAATATGAAACCTTGGATAGCAAAATACAAGTTGATTCATTCGCAAAAATACGGAAAAATTAGAAAACGACTCGTGGCAATTACACGTCGGTCTTCTTCAATCGGCCTCTATTATTACTATTTGAGACGTTTCGTTGTGAATTAAAACACTTCCGCAATGAATATTGAAGAGCACAAGAAAACAGATGATTGCCCTGCGAGAAAGGGTTCCTAATTGTTCGCTCGCCGGCACATATACCGACCAGATGATCAGTTAAGTTTTTAATCAGTTTAACAAAAGGAGTTTATATGGTGAAGCCGGAAACTTCGTTTTAGTTGTAGCCGCGAACTGCCGCAAATTTCACGCCCCGGGGCAAGTTTTCAAACTGAAAAATCTTCTTTAAAACTCTTTTCAGAAAAGATGATGAAAACAAATAAGGGAAGTAAAACTGATCTATCTGTAGAAAAGGAAATGTGGTAAAATTTCACTTGATGTGAACTTTCATAAACGTATTTATTGAGCCACGTTAGTAAGATTCGTAACTACAAGAAACCTTCTAGTTTACAGTTGAGCCTACAAAGTTTCCTTTCGTGTATTTACACATGCACACTTCAGATTAATAGACAAATTGTTTTTTCCTTTACTGTGAAGAATTCCTGAAGAGTAGACAAAACGGCGTACAGCACAAATCTTCTTTTTGTGTAAGTAGCGTGTTACATTAAGAATATTTCTGATTCTTTACACAATAAAGAACGACACGTGCATTAAACTGGGAAGGTGCTAAACTTATGACACAGTTTGTGAATGAAGCTAAGGTAACAATTTCAGTTACGGGGCGAACTGTCCAAATTTACCCGCATGAATTGCACAGTTGTTTCAATGTGTCCTTCACTGCTTGCCTTACTTCTTTGATCTTCCAGCAGTAAAGAATCGGGTTCAAGGAGGAATTCAAGAATACTAAAGTCGCAGTAAAGCCCCTAGCAAGTAAGACAGAGTTTGAAAAACCTCTTTGAGTGAGCAAAGCCTGCACTACGCCATGAGGCAGATAACAAACAACTAAAGTCAACTGCACCCACAGTGCACTGGAAACTGTCTTTCTGTATCGCGCTATGTTAAGAGGAGCTATTTGGCTCGGTTGCTCTTGGTGAACACGATTTTGTGTTTGTATTTGATAATGACGAAGAGCAAAGAGAATTTTTCCGTAAGAGAAAACTGAGACTACTAGACACAGTAATACGTTTACGTAGCCGTACCGCAAGGTTATAAGATCATTCCAAAAGTGCGTTGCTGTACCTACAATAGCCAGAGCGCAAAAACAAGTTACAGTTATAGAAGTGCGCTTCAAGGTTACCACCTGTCTGTATCTGAGTCCTAACAACAGGGCGAGAACTCTGTCCACGCTTATTGCAGTTAGTGTATACAAAGTCACTGTACACAAAAAATGTCCTGTGATGCTGCTTGCATCATTTAAATAATGACAGCTATTCCATCGTTCTTTCGCCATTGACATCCAAAGTGAGACAGTAATTGGTTCTGCAATGAGACCAACACAGAGATCAGTTGTCGCCAGGGTACGAAGCAAGAGTTTGGACGGCGCATGAAGTGAAGACTCCTTTTGAAGAGCAACGAGAATCAAGGTGTTCCCCAGAAATGCAGTAACGGACATAAAACTGTTTAGTACTGATAAAAATATCAGCGGGTTGTGCACTGTTCTGGTGTATTCTGCTGAGCATACCAGTTTTGCCAGGTCGTTGTGCTTTCCATCTTCAGTAAAGTTTGTCGACACCATGCCACCAATGCGAACACAATACGCATTGAATTTATAATATCTTTTACTTCATGAAAACGTCCTAATATCACAAGTTCTATGACTAATTGACGTATTTTATGAATCGTCAAAATTGGCAGATGGTTTAGCGGAAGGAACTGGAATAGAGAAGCTAAAACTAATGGCGGGATCTCTTCCTTGTAATTTTGTTATTCAGTTTTTAGAACTATAAAACTGGAAACCAACATCCCATGGCAAATGGGAAAAATTTCTACTGAGCAAAGGAAGTTACAGTTCTTTGTATATATCTTACCAACTTAACAGACGATTTAGCGTTTTTTTGCATTTTTAAAAGCAACAACTGAAACCAAAACGATCCGAGATGATCACAAAGGAGTAATGATGGTCGGGAACGTGCAAGCCTCTTTCTGTAATGGAGAGTGGTGATTCCATCTCATCCAAAATCAGTCAGTCAGTTACATAGCCATTCAAACCACACCACATATTTACGTCATATCGTTTTCTTGAAGTAGACTTAAGTGTCGACCTCCTATATAATTGGTGGAAACTAAATCCCAAGGGAAAATGTTGCAAGTAATCAGCCTTAGCTTCTCGTTTTCACATTGAAGTGATTGCTTCTTCCCTCCTTTTTTTTTTTTTTTGGAAGGATTCTGTCCTCAGTTTTAAGTCTTTCAAGTCTTCCGATAGGAGGATTGCGAGCAACGGGTGTCTCGCATTTTTTTCTGGCAAAAATGTCACCGACTCTGGAGACACCCTCCCGTTGCAATTAATCAGGTAAGGCTGATTAATTGCAACCTCTTCCCTCGGAATTTAGTTTCCACCACTTATGTAGCAGGTCGAAAATTTTCTGTCCTTGATATGACGTAAATATGTGGTGTGGTTTGAATGCCTATGTAACTGACTGACTGATTTTGGACGACATGGAATCACCCTCCTAAATACAAAAAGAGGCTTGCACGTTGCTTTTTTGTGATCATCTCGGATCGTTTCGGTTTCAGTTGTTGTTTTTTTAAAAGCAACAACACAGGTGAATTTTCTTGATCTTGAGAGGTAGAGAAGACTCTCACGCACTAGACATAGTTGAATGTAAGCAAGTTTGCAATTGCATTTGATGTTACCATGGCAATAAACTTTTGAGAGGAATTTTCTTCTTCAAAAAAATGCAATGTTCCTGTTTATAATGAAGAAAAAAATTTTTTTTTCCTACAGTAACGTTTAAATTTTAGCTCATATTAGAGTTCTTCTATTGGTTCTTATTGGTTTTTTTTTAATTTGGTTGGTTTACCGATGTTTTAATGAAGTCTAGAAATCCAAGATGGCCGCACACTGGCAACGATGACGTAAAAAAAGAAAACATTGTTAGACGACTATTCTGCAAGTGTCATTGTCGTGGCTTTTATAGTCTCACAGAGACAGGGACGGCGTAGCTACTTCTTGTATCCTTTCGTTGAGGGGTCATCTCTGTTGATTATCGTCGTGACTCGGTAGCCCGCAAATACAACCACTTCGATCTCATGGCTCCCTTTCTTCTACCTTTCTTCTCAATAAGCGTTATTACAGCTTTTTTTTCTGTGTATTTGACATTTTACCTCTTACAAAAGATCCGTTGACACATTTAATGAAAGGTTTCTTTATGATATTCCAACATCGTTTGTAGAATTTTCGCTGAGAATCCCATCACTTCCAGGTGATTTGTTCTCCTTGAAGGTTTCTAAAATTATTCGCATTCTTCCAGCGATATTTTCCCTTCGCTTGATTGCTTTTCTTCTTCTGATAATTTTGGAATATCCAGACTTTTTAAGAAGTTATGTATCAAAATTTCTGTGTCCTCAGCGGTTATGGATGTAATGTCCTTGAGGCATGTCTAAGTTTTTGTTTGAAAAGCGGTAGGGAGGAAGCATTCTTGATGACTTTAGGTAGCAAATTCCAGACAATGGGCCCTTTGTACCTTGTACTATTCTACCAAGGTTACTGTTACACCGTACATGCGGAAAGTCATTAATACGCCTTAGGTTATAATTATTATCAATGTTGTGTTTTGTGAAAAGGGCAGTAAGTTGATCAGGTAAACTATTATGATAAACTTGATGCATTATAGAAGCGAGTCTACGTTTGTAAATATAGCCTAATGATTTCCATTTAACTAGGTCAAGGACGTCATAGTCAGGAGTTTTGCTGGGCAGTTTATGGATTAGTTTGGCTTCTTTCAAGTGTAAATGTTCCAATTCATTAAATGTGGATGGTGAACAGGCTCCCCAAATAGCGATGCAGTACGTGATGCTTGGGACAATCCCTATAAAATATATTTCTTCTAGTACACCTGAGGGTAGGGCTTTGAGCTTTTTAAGGTTATAGTGCAGGGCTTTAACTTGCAGTTTCCAGTTCAGTTTATAATCAATTTTCAACACCCAAGCAAGTGGATTTGGTGGTGAAGTAAATGTAAGAGTTTCCGAACATTAGAGGTGTCATTGGTCCGACAAAAACGTGGCTAGAAATCAGCCTGTAGGCTTCTTCTAGTAATCGTCGTCTATAAGTTGTCAGATTCTCATTGATAAAAATGCCACGTTGTGTTGTGCTTGGATATCCAGGGAAGAGATCTTTGATTTGAACGTTCTTTAACTGTGCACGTTTTTTATAAAGGCTAGACTTCGTTTTGTGGCTAACAAATTTCGCGATGATACCTTTTCCTCGTTTTAGTTTGCAACAAATCTCGATGTCTTCCGGCTTGACCGTAATATTAAGAGCTTTAGCTACTTTAATTACAACGTTCTCTGTGCTAGAATAGGCGTCTTCCGTATTCCTTGTAATTTAATGGAGTTTTTGCGTGTGTATTGTTCGAAGTTATCCCATAGTTGCACAATATCTTCCGTTTGAATACGAAACTTTTCTTTTGTTGCTTTAAGCTGTTCGTTAGTAGAATCCAGTAATGTTTTTAACGCCTTGTTTTCGTTGTTTGTATTTTGTAACGACTCCTTGAGTTCTTTCAGTTCGCGGTTGTTGAAATTTATACAGTCCTTTAATTCTTCCAGTTCCCCTCAATGCTTTGTTGTCACTCAGAAGTGATGAAACAGAGCAGTTGATTGACCGATTGATTGCTAGTAGTAAGCTTTTGATTTCTACCAGACCAGGCTTCTCTTCGCTGTCGGCCGGTGATTGAATGGCTACGTTTATGTCTCCTTCGAGGTTTTCAGCAGATTCAGAGGCCATGTTTAGTTTCTTCCAAGCCCGGGAACTGAAGTGTCTTCTTCAATGAAACCTCTCTCGCTACGCTTGTTTTTCTGAGCGCGCATTTAGTTAAAGGACATTTCTAACTAAGATGTTAATTTGTATTTACCGAGAGTTATTGGGCGTCGCTTCCATACTTCAACTACGCAGACGGCAAAGAGACACGTCCCCGCGCCATGACGTCCCTGCGCAAGCCCTGACCTTCTGATTATTCATAATCATTTAGATTTAAAGTGGTGCCACGCTTTCTTCCTTTTTCTTTTTCAATTCCTTTTTCAAGAAACACAATACAATACCGTACACTGTGAAAATGAGTGAATTTAAATGTACCTAACCCCAACTTTTTTCGCTTAAATAAATCTTTGCACCTGTTCGAAACATATTGCGCTATTTGGCGCCTTTTTTAACCAAATCTTGACTTTTTTAAGGCTGTAAAAGTTACGAAATCTAGCCATCGTCTGTCTCATGACCGAGCTAGTAAGGGGCATGGGTCTATTCCTTACTTGACGTCACAAACTGATTTGCATTGCCTTAAGTCTGTGAAAATGCGTGCAAAGCAGTTTGTGACGTCATGTAAGGAATAGACCCATGCCCCTTACCAGCTCGGTCATGGGACAGATGATGGCCAGATTTCGTAATTTTTAGAGACTTTAAAAGGTCACGATTTGTTTAAAAAAGGCGCCAAACAGGTGCAAAGATTTATTTAAGCGAAAACAAATTGGGGGGTTAGGTGCACTTGAAATGAGCAGAAAAAAGGTTACGTAAGTGATCATACTATTATTTACACAGTAGAAGATGACTTGCAGTTTATTTGCATCTAAAACCGTTTTGTCTGTCAGAGGGGTGATAACAAAAGAGCAATGGTTATTTATACTTATTATAACTAATTAGGACTGCAAGAAACGTTCCATCTTTTCATTTCAGGCAATAACATGACACCTTTACACACGCAGATCCTTGCACCTTGCAGTAAACATTGATAAAAATGCTCGTAAGAAGGTTTTATAGCTCTGGCTTGTGTTGAGTTTCGTTGGTGCGTGTCAGGGCTTGCTTGTTGTTTGTTGAATGAGTAGAAAACTACCTTCCTTTCCCTTTATAACGGATTGTTACTAAGTAAAAGGTCGCACTTTTTGTATTCATTCATATTTTCAATTACCTTTTCGTCCAAATTGATTTCTTGCAATATTCATGCAGAAACAACTGATGAAAACGATTTGAATTAAGCATTTGCATCAATTTATGGGGTTGAAGGTTTGGCCTTTCGAAAATATGTTTTTCCTTCTTTTCGGGATTCGAATTTTAGCAAAGTATAAAATGTTGCAGAAACAAGACAAAAAGACTTTTACCTTTATATTCCAATTCCTATTTCCCTTTCGCGAGTAATTTGGTTCGTGGGCTGGTATATTATGTAGTGGGTCGCGGAAACTTAAGTGGTCAATGGTTTCCGCTTTTTTACGTATGGACAGAGCTCCTTTTAAGTTTCTGCACATATACATGAATACATGAATCGCTTGTTCTGGCTTGTTTCGGTACATCACTGCAGACTGAATTAGTTGAAATTAAATTGTTTAGTTACTTCCAGATTATAATACGGGAGTTAAAAATCATCCCGTTTTTCTAATGATTTCCTTAGTCACTGGGAAAACTTCTCGAAACCATAATATTCTGTCGGGAAGAAAACAATATCGACGTATTGTTATGTAATTGGGAACGAAGAACTTATTCTCATTTATAAAAGCGAGACTGAATATGAAACCTTGAATAGCAAAATACAATTTGCTTAATTCGCAAACATACGGAAAAATTAGAAAATGACTCGTGGCAATTACACGTCGGTCTTCTTTAATCGGCCTCTATTATTACTATTTGAGACGTTTCGTTGTGAATTAAAACACTTCCGCAATGAATATTGAAGAGCACAAGAAAACAGATGATTGCCCTGCGAGAAAGAGTTCCTAATTGTTCGCTCACCGGCACATATACCGACCAGATGATCAGTTAAGTTTTTAATCAGTTTAACAAAAGGAGTTTATATGATGAAGCCGGAAACTTCGTTTTAGTTGTAGCCGCGAACTGCCGCAAATTTCACGCCCCGGGGCAAGTTTTCAAACTGAAAAATCTACTCTAAAACTCTATTCAGAAAAGATGATGAAAACAAATAAGGGAAGTAAAACTGATCTATCTGTAGAAAAGAAAATGTGGTAAAATTTCACTTGATGTGAACTTTCATAAACGTATTTATTGAGCCACGTTAGTAAGATTCGTAACTACAAGAAACCTTCCAGTTTACAGTTGAGCCTACAAAGTTTCCCTTCGTGTATTTAGACATGCACACTTCAGATTAATAGACAGGTTGTTTTTTGCCTTTACTGTAAAGAATTCTTGAAGAGTAGACAAAACGACGTACATCACAAATCTTCTTTTTGTGTAAGTAGCGTGTTACATTAAGAATATTTCTGATTCTTTACACAATAAAGAACGACACGTGCATTAAACTGGGAAGGTGCTAAACTTATGACACAGCTTGTGAATGAAGCTAAGGTAACAATTTCAGTTACGGGGCGAACTGTCCAAATTTACCCGCATGAATTGCACAGTTGTTTCAATGTGTCCTTCACTGCTTGCCTTACTTCTTTGATCTTCCAGCAGTAAAGAATCGGGTTCAAGGATGAATTTAAGAAAACTAAAGTCGCAGTAAAGCCCCTAGCAAGTAAGACAGAGTTTGAAAAACCTCTTTGAGTGAGCAAAGCCTGCACTACGCCATGAGGCAGATAACAAACAACTAAAGTCAACTGCACCCACAGTGCACTGGAAACTGTCTTTCTGTATCGCGCTATGTTAAGAGGAGCTATTTGGCTCGGTTGCTCTTGGTGAACACGATTTTGTGTTTGTATTTGATAATGACGAAGAGCAAAGAGAATTTTTCCGTAAGAGAAAACTGAGACTACTAGACACAGTAATACGTTTACGTAGCTGTACCGCAAGGTTATAAGATCATTCCAAAAGTGCGTTGCTGTACCTAAAATAGCCAGAGCGCAAAAACCAGTTACAGTTACACAAGTGCGCTTCAAGGTTACCACCTGTCTGTATCTGAGTCCTAACATCAGGGCGAGAACTCTGTCCACGCTTATTGCAGTTAGTATATACAAAGTCACTGTACACAAAACAAATGCTGTGATGCTGCTTGCAACATTTAAATAATGACAGCTATTCCATCGTTCTTTCGCCATTGACATCCAAAGTGAGACAGTAATTGGTTCTGCAATTAGACCAACACAGAGATCAGTTGTCGCCAGGGTACGAAGCAAGAGTTTGGACGGCGCATGAAGTGAAGACTCCTTTTGAAGAGCAACGAGAATCAAGGTGTTCCCCAGAAATGCAGTAACGGACATAAAACTGTTTAGTACTGACAAAAATATCAGCGGGTTGTGCACTGTTCTGGTGTATTCTGCTGAGCATACCAGTTTTGCCAGATCGTTGTGCTTTCCATCTTCGGTAAAGTTTGTCGACGCCATGCCTCCAATGCGAACACAATACGCACTGAATTTATAATATCTTCTACTTCATGAAAACGTCCTAATATCACAAGTTCTATGACTAATTGACGTATTTTATGAATTGTCAAAATTGGCAGATGGTTTAGCGGAAGGAACTAATATCGGTATCTCTTCCTTGTAATTTTGTAATTCAGTTTTTAGAACTATAAAACTGGAAACCAACATCACATGGCAAATGGGAAAAATGTCTACTGAGCAAAGGAAGTTACAGTTCTTTGTATATATCTTACCAAATTAGCAGAGGATTTAGCGTTTATTAGCATTTTTGAAAGCAACAACCGAAACCGAAACGATGCGAGATGATCACAAAGGAGTAATGATGGTCGGGAACGTGCAAGCCTCTTTCTGTAATGGAGAGTGGTGATTCCATCTCGTCCAAAATCAGTCAGTCAGTTACATAGGCATTCAAACCACACCACATATTTACGTCATATCGACCTCCTACATAGATGGTGGAAACTAAATCCAAAGGGAAGAGGTTGCAAGTAATCAGTGTTAGCTTCATACGCTTCATTACGATATGAGCGGAATACTAGGACAAAAATATCTAGGTCGACTTCTTCCCGTTTCTCGTTTTCACATCGAAGTGATTGCTTCTTCCCTCCTTTTTTTTTTTATTTGGAAGGATTCTGTCCTCCAGTTTCAAGTCATTAATCTTCCGATAGGAGGATTGCTAGCAACGGGCGTCTCGGATTTTTTTTGTGGCAAAAATGTCACCGACTCCGGAGACACCCTCCCGTTGCAATTAATCAGGTAAAGCTGATTAATTGCAACCTCTTCCCTCGGAATTTAGTTTCCACCACTTATGTAGCAGGTCGAAACAGAAGACTCTTACACACTAGACATAATTGAATGTAAGCAAGTTTGCAATCGCATTTGATATTACCATGGCAATCAACATTTGAGAGGCATTTTTTTCTTCAAAAAATGCAATGTTCCTGTTTATAATAAAGAAAAATTACTTTTCTTACAATAACGTTTATGTTTTAGCTCATTTTAGAGTTCTTCTATTGGTTCTTATTAGTTTTTGTTCAATTTTGTTGGTTTACCGATGTTTTGGGGAAATATAGAAATCCGAGATGGCCGCCAACTGGCAACGATGACGTAAAAAAAAAAAAACATTGTTAGACGACTATCCTGCAAGTGTCATTGTCGTGGCTTTTATAGTCTCACAGAGACGGGGGCGGCGTAGCTACTTCTTGTATCCTTTCGTTGAGGGGCCATCTATGTTGATTATCGTCGTGACTCGGTACCCTGCGAATACAACCACTTCGATCTCATGGCCCCCTTTCTTCTACCTTTCTTCTCAATAATAAATATGCGTTATTGACCAAGCGTGAGGTCAAGATGGCTGGATATTGGCCAAGTTCTTTTTTTGCGTTTTTATGGACCGAGACGAAGTCGAAGTCCATAAAAACGCAAAAAAAGAACGAGGCCAATATCCAGCCATCTTGACCGAACAAGCTTGGTCAATAAAGGATTTATTATATGGCTTTATCTTCAAGTTAAAACTACAACAACAGAATAAAACAGAACAAGAAACTGTTCTGCTCGGAAAGAAATTCTTCATCGCCGGCCGGTATATGTAAGATTCATTTTCAGTGCATTTTTGGATTAGCATGTAATCATGGAAAACAAGGAATCCTAAATTATCTTAAGGCTCTAACTTTATAAAGGCTTAAAGAGGGTATACAATTACTGAGTACGAAAAATTCAGATTTTCGCAAGCGCGGGAAGATTTTAATAGAATCCGGCAAACTCGCCATTTTCAGCCGATCGCGCGGTGGCGCAAATAATAAACACTTTTCAAGTACACAGTTTTCTCCAGTCAATAGTTCTTGAATAAAACAATACATTTTGAAATGATATGAAAACATTAGTCGAAAAATAGAGCAGGTAACTCAAAAAGCTGAGCGAAACTTTGATAAGATTTTGTTGTTTACAACAAGCAAGACGCGGCTAAATTAAAAACGTGAGCTTCTTCGGCGAACTTGAGAAAAACACTTTTCTGAACCGCTCAGGACACTTAACGCAACTTTCACTACGCTATGATTTAAATACAGTCATTGTAAATCTAGAGAACTAATCAATTTAGTACTCGACTTGAGACAATAACTTTTACAAAATGAATCTCTACACACAGAGCAACTCACCGATTCACTGGCTCGCATTCATTGTAGCTGATACAAAATGTTCACTACACCAGGATGATTCTATTCTCTTTCCTTTCCTTTAGGTAAATCTTGACACGGTTTACCGAACATTTTAGTGAGCATTTTCCGCCAGAACAAGGAGAAAATCGAAGAAAAGAGTGGTTTGTTCCTCGGGATTAAACTTTCGATGCCGAGCGGACGGGCAACGGGTAATCCCGAGCGGGCAAGATAGCTCCCTCTTGCCCGCTCGGGTAGCCAATCTCAGCACAGGATTTGACTCATCTTGCCCCCTCGCGGAGCCAGCCATATAATAAGCGTTATTACACCTTTTTTTCTGTGTATTTGACATTTCACCTCTTACAAAAGATCCGTTGACACATTCAATGAAAGGTTTCTCTATGATATTCCAACATCGTTTGTAGAATTCGCTGGGAATCCCATCACTTCCAGGTGATTTGTTCTCCTTGAAACTTTCTAAAATTATTTCGCATTCTTCCAGCGATATTTTCCCTTCGCTTGATTGCTTTTCTTCTTCTGATAATTTTGGAATATCCAGACTTTTTAAGAAGTTATGTATCAAAATTTCTCTGTCCTCAGCGGTTATGGATGGTGATTGGTATAAGTTCATATAGAAGTGTTTTGCTTCCGAAAAAATAACGGAGGGGTTAGTTGTTAAGGAACTATTAATATGAAGTTTTCTCATGTGTTTTTTCACCTGATTACTAAGAAAATACTTCGAGCTTTTCTCGCCGTATTCGTGCCATCGAGCTCTTGCACGATTGATGACGCCTTTGATCTTTTCGTCATAACTTTGTTCAAGTTTCTCTTTCACCTCATATAGCCGAGATTTGTTATCTTCACTAGGCTCGTCTTCAAATTTCCTTGCTGCCTCGCTAAAATCTTCTTCTAACTGAGTTTCCTTTTCTTTGTTTTGTTGCGATTTAATCTTTGAATAGTTGATGGCATTGGGTCGAAGATTGTATTTAATCCAATCCCAGTGCGCACTTGTATCGTGTATCCCTTTTCACCCTCCACCATCCATGCTTGAAAATGATTTTTTTCTTCCTGAAGATAGTTTTCATCGTCGAGTAGAGAGCAGTTAAATTTCCAGAACCCAGGGCTTTTAGCACCTTTCTCAATATCACCAATACTCAGGTCAATTGCGGTGTGGTCTGTCCTAATCGCTGGGGATATGTTAGTGGACTGTAGAAAGTCCTGTGAATTATTGGAAATGAGTCAATATTCTAAGCGGCAGAATACGCAGGGGGATTTTTGACTCCAAGTGTAACTCCTCATGTTGGGGTTTCTAATTCTTCATATATCGATTAAATCCAATTCGCTTTGCATGCATAAAATTCTCTCCACCACAGCCCTCCAAAGAGAGAGAGGACGTCGCCTTTTTTGTCGAGCAGAGGATCAGTAGGGCAATTAAAACCACCACCAATAATGATAGTTTCTTCATTGTCAAAATCGTTATCGCAGATCAGCTTTTAAATGCTTGTAAAAAATCCTAACAAGTCTTTATCCTTACTAGGAGCATATATTTTCACCAAGACATACTGTTTGTCTTTAATATAAGCCTTTACAATGAGGTAACTAATAAGTATTGCAACACCTGCCGAATTTGAACTCCCGTGAGAAAACAAAATCTTTCCACCACATTCGTTTCTCCACTGAGTTTCTATATCTTTTTTAGCATGTCTCTTGCAAAAAGACAAGGTGAGACTTTTCGTCGTCGACACCATAAGAACATCTAAAATTTGTAACATAATAGACAAACATATACCAGTCAAACAATTATCTAGGAGGGAACTGAAGCTTAAATCAAAACCATGGATATCTAATGCTCTACGAAAGTCTATTCAGATTAAAAATAATTATTACAAGAAACACCTTAATACAAAATCTACCTATTACCATACAAAATTTAAGCTATACAGGAACAAATTAAACCACCTTCCTAAAATAAGCAAAAAACAATATTATAATAAATATTTTTTCAAAACATTAAAGATGGCAAAAGGATTTGGATGGGTATTAAACAAATAGTAAAATTTAAGCCACAAACCAGGCAGAGGCTCATTAAGATTGTAGATAACAACTCTGAAATAACTGAACCTAAACTTGTTGCTGATGCATTTAATAATTATTTTGCCAACATTGGTCAAAAATTAGAAAATGAAATACCAAGTGCACCCAACAGCCCGATGGTATATTTAATAATCCAGCTTGCAATATCATTTTTATTTTTCCTGCCACATGTAGTGAAATCGAAACCGAAATATCACAGCTAAAAACTGGTAAGTCTGTAGGACCATCCAGCATCCCAGTTGACATACTAGAAATGTTGAAAACCTGTATATCCAAACCACTGGAAATTATTTTCAATGCTTCCCTTTCTTCTGGTGTTGTTCCCAGTGATTTCAAAATAGCAAACATCGTACCTGTCCTCAAAAAAGGATCACAGTCTTGCTTGTGCAATTATCGCCCTATCTCCCTGTCTTTAGTAAGCTCTCAGAAAAACTCGTATATAACAGATTAATTAAGTTCTTTGAAAAAAACAAAGTCTTATTCGAAAACCAATACGGTTTTGGAGCTAAGCACAATACACACCACGCAATCCTTTGCATAATTGATAAAATTCAGAAAGCAATTGATGACCGAAGCTATTCTTGTGGTATATTCCTTGATTTTACCAAAGCATTTGACACCGTCAATCAACAGATTTTGATTAAAACATTAGAATATTATGGTATTCGAGGCGTTGCTAAAGACTGGCTTATTTCCTATCTCAGTGACCGACAACAAATTGTTACTGTTAATAATATAACACCCACTAAATGTTATGTAACTTGTGGAATCCCACAGGGATCTGTACTTGGCCCACTGTTATTTTTATTATATGTAAATGATTTTCACTGCTGCTCAGATATCTTCGATTTTCATCTTTTTGCAGATGATGCAAATCTGTTTTATAAAAGCAAATCTCCTTCTATTCTAGAAACAAACATAACTGCTGAATTAAATAATATTCACATATGGCTCTGTACTAATAAGCTATCACTTAATATAGAAAAGTCAAATTTTGTAATATTCCATCCACCTCAGAAGAAGTTACAATCTCATGATTTCAATCTGGCTATCAATAACAAGCAACCTAAGCGAGAATTCTTTATAAGGTATCTGGGCATCCTAATTGATTCAAATTTAAACTGGAAGGACCAGGTTGAATGTATCACTAAAGAAATTAGAAGAAGCATTAGTATCCTCTCTAAACTTCGATATTATGTTGGCCTAGATATTTTATTAAGCTTATATTATGCCCTTATATATCTTTTTTTGACTTATGGAATAATTATCTGGGGAAATACCTATAAGACTACTCTTCAGCCAATTGTTATTCTACAGAAAAAAGCAATGCGAATCATTACCTTCTCTAGATTTGATGAACGCTCTAGTCCTTTGTTTAAGTCTCTTGAAATTATAAAATTTGTGGACGTGGTAACTTTTTATTTAGCCATCTTTATGTACAAATATCACAATAAACTATTATCACCTGTTTTTATTTCTTTTTTCACTAAAATAACACAGATTCATAGCTATAATACAAGGCTTGCTGCAAAACAGTCTTATTATCTCCCAAAAGCAAGAACTAATCATGGAATATTCAATATTAGATTTCAAGGTCCATCAGTGTGGAATTCCATTGATGAAGATATTAAATCGTCTTCTTTGTCTTTATTTAAAAAGAAAATGAAACAACACTTAATCAAAGATTACTAGACATCTGTACTTCGATTTCGATTTTGCAATTATAAGATAAGAAATAATACTGTTTTGCAACGTAAGAATTATGGTCATTTTAATATACTGGTACGTTACTTAACTCTGTTTAACTTTATTTTTGTGTGTATTTATGTGGGTTTGTTCTTGTGTCCCTGACCTTAACATTTAAATATCTTTTCTTACAGCTGGCTGCCTGGCATTTTTAACTTTTAGGTTATTTCGGGCAGCCAGCAACCCTATCATCTATTGTATGTATATATTTATATTTTGTTGTAATAATAATGGGGTGGAATAAAGTATTGTTGTAGTTGTTGTTGTTGTCGGAATGGCATGTGGCATGATCTGTGGCATGGCATAATTATGCGAAATACGATACTTGCGGAATGACTTAAAGAAATAAATTAACTGAAGAGCGCGTCCTGTTTTCGCGCCAATTTTATAATTTTAGATGTTGGGGACTCCAAGCTGAATATTTGAAAACAACCAGACAACAGAAAGAGGGTTAGAAAATACAAGGCTGGGATAAATCATGTCGATCGCTGGTTAGGAAGGAGTGAAGTTAAATAAATCGATGAATTTTCGTAGTCAAGGGACTGAGTAAATTTAACTTTCATGTTCGCTTTTCACCTTGAGACTTCCATGTAATTGACAAGTTCAACTTGCGTACGTATCTAGCCGAAATGTAAAGTGAGAAAAAACAAAAAAGTTTGTTACAAATATTTCAGCGCCTGATAAAACTATTCCCAGACAAAGCGAAGGCCAAACAGTAGTGAGGGAGGGACCATGGTTTCCGGATTTTCGAGGTGGTTTCTCATTAATCTGAGGTGGCATACATCAACGCCGATGACGTCACCGCCTATTGTCTTGCTCACTCATTAGAGGATGACGTCATATTTTAACAGGTTGATCAATGATGTCATGCTCTATTTTTAACTAATGACAGTCATGGTCGGTATCACCGGTTTAACAGGTTTTTGAAGTTATTTTTGGATACATGACATCATATAGTATATACATACATACATTCTTTATTGTATAGCTCCCCTTGGGGGGCCCTTACGCCGTACGTGAAAATAAAAATAATAATAACGAAAACTATTTACATTTAGATGACAAAATAGAGAAAAAAATTACGATAAAAAATATATGAATTGAAAAGATTCTGAAAAAGTCTCTTTTTTAAAAACGCTAAGTTTTCCCGTGTTTCTGATATGCTTTGATAAATTATTGTAGATTTTTGCTCCGCGGAAGGCGAAAGCCCTTTGGCCTTTCGCAAGCCTACACTTGGGCAGTGTGAGGTCATTATTTTGCCTGGAGTTCCTTTGGTGAATTTTTGAACGGTGTTGAAATCATTCTCGAAGATAACCGGGAGTTAGGTTGTTCATTCATTTGTATACAGTAGTCTATTTTCATTATCCGAAAGCGTATGAAAAAGCGATTACTGCCAAGCACATTACTCACGAATTGTGAGTTTCAGTAATAACCATACATTTTCAGGGATACTATTTTGGATGAATTTGATCGAGATTGTGATTTTGTTGGTTATAAAAGATGAAATCAGACATCAGACATCAGACGCGTGTTTCGATTCACGCACCGTTACTTAAGCTATTATGTTAATTAAGTTGAGCTTTGTCGAGAACTAAACAGTTAAAACAGTCTTTTGCTCTCTTTGTGTATCACATTGCTCCGAATAAGAATATTATTACGGTTGATCGATTCCTGGCTGCTTAAATTAATTTGCATGTTATGTTTGGCGCGCACTGAAAAAATAAAACACGCTCAGAATTTACTGAAACTTCTTTATTTAAATCGTTCAACAATTCAAGTACAAAGCAAAGTTCTTATTACAGCGTTAATCATCTTTATCCTCTTCATCGCTAGGGGGATAGAATCTCATTTTTGATGTCCTTTCATCTTTGTGTGTGATTGCGCCACAATCATAACATCGACGGAGAGATTCCGTCGCGTGCTTTCGTTCAGGAGGAACTTTGTGATCACATATAGGGCAAACTTTACAGTTATCTTCCCAATAGCACTTAGGACATTTCATGACTACGGTATCATATCCATGTGAACTGTTGCAGTGTCGGCACGGATCATGAACTTTTGCCTGAGCTATCGTTGAATTTTCAACTGAGTCGCTACTATTCTCGGCCTCTTCTTCCCAATCACTTTCCAGGCCGCTGTTATGAGACTCTTCAGGTTGGCTATTTTCAGAACTGGTTTCCTCCTCTTCACTGCTCTCCGACAAGATTCGTCCTGTTTTTCCTGGTATCCTCTTTCTTTTTCTAACAAATCGCTTACAAGTTTTTTATTTTTGATCAGTCGCTTATTCACTCCGAGCTCTGCCAGCCCATCTAGGAAAGTATTGAGCGCACGGGGTTTGGCGACATATTCGTTATGAGGGAGTAACACATACTCGACCAGCTCTGAGATGTTTGTTACTGGTATTGCGCGCTGGTTTCGGAGTAGCAGTCCACTAGGTGTCCAGAACAAGATATTTTTAGAAGCAGCCATACTATGCAATATTTCAGGAGCGTGCTTTCTGGAAACGGCGTTGGAAAGGTTGTTCAAGACATCTTTTATCCGGGGTTCTTCATCGTCACTTTCCTCATCAGAGGTTGAGTAATCCTCCATTCCACTTTCCTTCTCTTTATCCCAATCCATCTTTCTCTTCATATCGACCAGCACTCGTTAAAAGAGAGACACAAATGACCAAGTTTCAGAATCCACGGTCTCTTTTATAACATAAGATACCCCAAGCTACTAATTGCAGGGGTCAGTAATTCTTGTATAAACCCACTGCCCTCTTGCACAAGGATGCGTTTCTTTGTCTTGTAAGGAACATTTTGCTGAGCAAGATTTAGAAGAGCATCCTTATGGAACGCAATATGGCCCTAACTTCTTCAGACACTGGTATGTTTTTTGTAAGTACATTAAAAATAACTTGCAATAACGCATGCAACTGTTGTGGAGTAGCTGTTCTCAAGAGAAACTGACGCCGCTTGGAAGGGCAATCAGAAAGGAGCTGAAAGAAATCTCGGTTGTTCTTTACAATGCGAGACATGATCATGGAATGAGTTTAAGAAAGTAAGTTCCCCCTTTTATTGTGTAGGGTGTGGGGCAAGCAATAGACTTGAGGAGAAGGAAAACACTAGAAATAAGGAGGAGGAGGGAAAACAATAGAAATGAGGAGGAGATAGTGGTTGTGGTGTCGGTGGTGGTGGTGGTGGTGTTAGTGGTGGTGTCGGTGGTGGTGTCGGTGGTGTTGGTGGTGGTGGTGTCGGTGGTGGTGGTGGTGGCGAGAGGGCGTAAACAATAGTCTTTTGGGTGTGGTTAAAGCCTATATAAATCTGAAAACATTGATTGTTTTCTCAGTTCTCGTCAAGTTTCCACAGAGTAGACATGAGTTGGACCTGTTCTGTTTGTCAAGAGAATTTTTCAAGGAAAGATAGCATGCGAAGACAGATGAGCTGCAAACACAGTGAATCGCCAAGTTTCACTCCATTCAGAGCTATGCCGTTTTCTCCAGAAAAGTGTCAGCGGTTTCCCTTTGTACATCCATTTACTTGCATGGTTGCTGGGGTGACCGGATCAGGAAAGACCGTCTGGGTAAAATCTTTGTTGCAACAGGCTCAAAGAGCAATCAACCTACCACCAGAGAGGATTGTTTGGTGTTATTCGCAGTGGCAGCCCGCTTATCTAGAATTGATGGCAACAATGCCAAACATAGAGTTTATCAGAGGTATTCCTTCCAATCTAGAGCATGACTTCTATTTTGACATCCGCCAACGCAACTTAATGGTGATCGATGATCAGATGGCTGATGCCGGTGAAGCCAAGCGAATCGTCAACCTGTTTACAAGAGGATCCCATCATCGCAACCTAAGCATAATTTACATCGTGCAGAACTTATTTCATCAAGGAAAAGGCAGTCGAAGTATCAGCTTAAACAGTCACTACTTAGTCCCCCCGGGATAAACTTCAAGTTCTGACCCTGGCTATGCAAATGTATCCCAGGCACACCGATTTCTTTATTAATCACTATGAGCAGGCCGTACAGAGGCACTTTGGTTATCTTCTAGTTGATCTTAAAGCCACCACTCAAGACAACTGTAGATTGCGAACGAACGTTCTACCTGGCGAAAAACGATTTGATAACGTAGCGGTACCGGACGATATCTCGCAGGAACTACTGCAGTACCTCAAACAACAGAACGTAATGACTCCCCCAGTAGTTCCAGTAATGAAGAAATTACAAGATTCAATGGATGGTGTTCTCTCACGATCAGACCTTGGAGGTGACGAAAGAGCAAAGCATTACATACAGCTGCAAAACAAGTATTTGACGTTTAAACAACAGTTGAATTCCAGACTCAAAGATTCAAATCCACCCTACACTGAAAAACAGAGACAAATTTCTAGCAATCTTATGCCAGATCAAGAACCAGTGACTGTACAGGCAGCCGCTGTTCAAACGCCAATGGTTATACAGGCGACCGCTGCTCAAGAACCAATCGCAACACAAGCGACGCCCGCAGAAGCGTCCATCTTAACACCCCCTCCCACAGTCACCTCACCTACACAGAAAAGAAAAAAACTACCTCGAATTCGGTTTAAAAGCTACCTGGATGACGATGATCGTCCCTCAAGAACATCCCGGCGATCTAACAGAAATCATCCATATAAGGCTTCTCAAGAGGAGGAATTTTAATAAAATTGTGGCGCATTCACACAGATGGATGAAAGGACATCAAAAATGAGATTCTATCCCCCTAGCGATGAAGAGGATAAAGATGATTAACGCTGTAATAAGAACTTTGCTTTGTACTTGAATTGTTGAACGATTTAAATAAAGAAGTTTCAGTAAATTCTGAGCGTGTTTTATTTTTTCAGTGCGCGCCAAACATAACATGCAAATTAATTTAAGCAGCCAGGAATCGATCAACCATAATAATATTCTTATTCGGAGCAATGTGATAAACAAAGAGAACAAAAGACTGTTTTAACTGTTTAATTCCCAACAAAGCTCAACTTAATTAACATAATAGCTTAAGTAACGGTGCGTGAATCGAAACACGCGTCTGATGTCTGATGTCTGATTTCATCTTTTATAGCCAACAAAATCACATAATCTCGATCAAATTCATCCAAAATAGAATCACTGACAATGTATGATTACTACTGAAACTCACAATTCGTGAGTAATGTGCTTGGCAGTAATCGCTTTTTCATACGCTTACGGACAATGGAAATAGACTACTGTATACAAATGAATGAACAACCTAACTCCCGGTTATCTTCGAGAATGATTTCAACACCGTTCAAAAATTAACCAAAGGAACACCAGGCAAAATAATGACCTCACACTGCCCAAGTGTAGGCTTGCGAAAGGCCAAAGGGCTTTCACTTTCGGTGGAGGAAAAAAATCTACAATAATTTATCGAAGCATATCAGAAACACGGGAAAACTTAGCGTTTTTAAAAAAGAGACTTTTTAAGAATCTTTTCAATTCATATATTTTTTATCGTAATCTTTTTTTCTATGTTACCATCCAAATGTAAATGGTTTTAATTATTATTATTTTTATTTTCACGTATGACGGAAGGGCCCCCCAAGGGGAGCTATACAATAAAGTATGTATGTATGTATGTACTATATGATGTCATGTATCCAAAAATAACTTCAAAAACCTGTTAAACCGGTGATACCGACCATGACTGCCATAAGTAAAAAATAGAACATGACATCATTGATCAACCTGTCAAACCAGTTCATAACCTGTTGGTAAGACTAAACTAAAGTATGACGTCATCCTATAATGAGTGAGCAAGACAATAGGCGGTGACGTCATCGGCGATAATGTATGCCACCTCAGATTAATGAGAAACCACCTCGAAAATCCGGAAACCGTGTTCCCTCCCTCACTACTCCAAACGCATTTTTAAAAGTTCAACAGCAGTTTCATAAAAGAATAGCGAAGAAACTTCCCAGCTTTTCCTGAAATCTTACCTGGTTTGACAGCGAGCCGGAATAACTTACAAATGCAATTTTTCAAAAGTGGCAAAATTTGTTTAACTGATCGTATCGAGTAATATATATTTATGCGATTTGAAACGGCGGGCGAAGAAAGCGCTTTTGGTGGGCAGCCACAGGTCAAGTTGTAAGTTGTAACCTTCATTGACCCGACCGGCGGGGTAGGGTAGCGGGGTATTTTTCCTTACGAACCACATGTTTTATTAGACGTTGACACAACTATAGCTCATTATGTCTATGAAATAAAACTCTGGGATAATGTGGAATTAGATAACAAACGCAATACGTGGAAAAAAAAATTACCCGGCGGAGGTGCCGTGGCACCACTATATAATGTTTCAGCGCCTTAATACCCGAGGAACGTCGCATCCAAACTGACTTTAAAATGTTTTTTAAGTCGGGAAAAGGTAACATATACTTTTAATATTACTTCGTTCAGTTTTCTTTTAACGAGACGTATATTAACATGAAGACGGGGGTATTTTTTTTTTTTTCAGGAAAGGCGATGAATCATCTGCGAGCGATCGTACGCTCCCGAGAATAGCCTGCCCAGCGTCTACAAATTTTTTTAAAATTACGGAGAAACCTCAGGCGTTCAATCAGCCAATCTTTAGGACGTGTTTAGGGATTAAAGGAAGGAACTATACACTAGAAAATTCTCAGCTTGCTCCCGTTCTTCTGAAGTAAGTTATTGTGATAAATGCAAAAAATTTCCGAGAATAGGCACATGTACTCATATTTCCTTGAATGTGAGAACAAAACAGTATTCATCGATTTCTTCACCCTCACTTCTTCCTAACCACCGATCAGACATGTTCTATCCCAGCTGCAGGCTTGTTTTTTTTAATCAGTTCATCTGCTGCATTTTCCGCAACCTCGAAAAAGCTAATGCTCTTATATTAAAATTGGCGCTAAAAAGAGACGGCACCCTTCACTTAATTTATTTCTTTGAGTCATTCCGCAATTATCGTATTTCGCATAATTACGCCATGCCGCAGGTCATGCCACATGCCATTCTGCAAACTCATGCCGTCTTTTGCCCTCACCAGTCTTGAACGCGAGTTTTGAAAATGTACTAATTTGCATAATTTAAATCGGTCGGGACCATCAGGCACGTTTAGGCTGAATTTTTGCCAAAATAAAAATTCGCTGGAACTTTTGAATATTATTTTTGAAAATAGTTCACCAAAAAGGTCTTTTGGGGCGAATAAAAAGAAATTCGAATTTTCGCTTATGTCGCCGGATTCTTGAAAGTTACTGACAACGGCTAAAAGTCACATCCACGTCCTACTTTAGACAAGTCTGTACGGATGATTTAATCCTGTGCCTATACAAGAATGATTGTCATTCATCTTAGAACTTAATCAACTGCAAGGAACGTTCCACTTTGAAGTTCAGCCTATAACATATCACCTATTCACTTGTAGCTTCATGCTCCGTACAGTTAACACTAACAAAATTGTGTTTAAAAAGTTTGATTGCCTTTTCCCTCCTTTTTTTCCTGGTGTGTTCGTTGTTATGTTTGTTTGTTGAATGAATATTAAACTATCTTCCTTTCCCTTTCCCTTAGCAAGCTGTTGCCAAATTATAGACCGTACCTTTGGTATTCATTCATATCTTTAATTAACTTTTTCACTCAATTCTTCTCAAAATACGTGTAATATTCATGCCGAACAGCTGTTTGTGGAAAACGAATTAAAGACGTTGTTAAACGGCTGGAACAGTTTATTGGGTTAAAGGTTTGACTTTCGACAATCTGTTTTCCCTGTTTGGATTCCAATAGGCCTTATCACGGTTTTCGACGCCATTTTGACGAGTAGGCAAACAGGCTTGAAATAACAGTGTTTGTATGGAAATCCGATGTCAAACTAAAGGATTTTAAGAAAAAAATTGGAGGCATGAAACGGTGCCAGAAAGCTTCCAGCCGTGTTTTGAAATTTCCATACATTTGTCTGTATAGCGAGCCAGCCGTGAACTGCTGCTAAAAATGCCGGTTCGCGGGAAAAAATACAGAGAAATGTATGGAAAGTTCAAAGCACGACTGGACGCTTTCTGGAACAGCTACATCCCTCCAATTTTTTTCTTAAAATCGTTTTCCTAGTACCAAAAGTTTCCAATTCATGAATTTTTCAGAAGCGATGTTTTAAGAAAATTATTTGACATCGGATTTCCATACAAACACTGTTATTTCAGACGTGTTTGCCTACTCGTCAAAATGGCGTCAAAAACCGTGATAAGGCCTATTGCAGCAAAGTAACAACTGTTCTAGAAAAAAGGCAAAAAGACAACCTAAATATGCCAATTCCTATTTCCCTTTCCCAGGATATTTGGTGCGTGGGTTTGTGAATACGTTTGTGGTAGACTGGAAACATGAGGTGCAATAAAACTCCGCTTTCTTCTCTACGCCTACCGCTCCTTGAAGTTTCCGCACGCATATAAATGAATCGCTTTGAATCAGGAATGTTTCTTGTTTTGATCTCGTACATGATGAAGTTGTAACGATTGATGCAAAAACCATGATCACTGTAGACTGAGTTAGCTAATAAGTGTTTTCCTTTTTCCAGATTAAAAATCACATGTTAACAGGCTTCGTTTGCATAAAGATAATGTCTCGGTTACCGAGAAAAGTTCTCGCCATCATAATATTCTCTCTGTTCTATTGGGAAAGTTCAAATGCAAATTCAAATAAACAGCGAACAGCAAACACAACATAGGAAATGAAATTCCTGTAATTAAACGTCTGTCTATCATTTCCTTATTTTATCGATTGCTACCCACGAATAGGGCATTTTCAGATCAGTTTCCGTCAGTCAAAAGAACTCTTCAATACAAATTCAACAGTTCATGAAAGCAGATGACTTACAGATTTTAATCAACAAAAAAAAAATGGATCAGAGTCGTTTGGCTGTCGTTTGGTGAGTTTCCAAGACGCTAATAATAGAGCATTCGATTCAGAAAAAAATGAAGAAAACCAAAAAACACACACACACAAAAAAAAAACAAAAATTAAGAAAGTAAATATAATATTTGCGTCAAAAGAAAGTAGAAGTAAAATTCTATTTCATGTGCACTTTCATAGACGTGTTGTATCCAGCCTCGCGAGGAAACTTTCAGTTCGCAGTTAAACCGATGAAGTTTCACTTTCTTACTTGCCGGCACATGCTCACTTCTCCTGACTAAAAGACAGATTGTTTTTCCTTTATTGCAAAGAATTATTATACAGTTGATAAGAGGTACATTACATATCTCATTCGTAAAGTAGCTTGTTACATTGAGAGTATTTCTGAATGATTCTCTTTACAGTTAACAGTAACAAATACATTAAACTAGGAAGCTCCTAAACTAGCGATACAGCTTGTGGCGAGGCTAGAGTAAAAAATTTTGTCAACGGAATACTGAAAAGATTCAAAAGATTTAAATGCACGAACAGCAAATTTGTCTAATTGTATTCTTCACTGCTTGCTTCACTTCTCTGATCTTCCAGCAGTAAAGAATCGGGTTTAACGATGAGTTTAAGTAAACTAAAGTCACAGTAAATCCCCTAGCAAACAAAAGAGAGGAAGATAAACCCCTTTGGGAGATCAAAGCCACCACTATGCCATGTGGCAGATAACAAACAATTAAAGTCAACTGCACCCACAGTGCACTGGACACTGTCTTTCTGTATCGCGCTGTGTTAAGCGGAACTGTTTGGCTCAGTTGTTCTTGGTGAAAATTCTTCTGTGCTTGCATTTTATTACGACGGAGAGTACAGAAAATTTTTCCGTAGGAGAAAATTGAGGTGACAAGACATAATGATATGACTGCGTAGCCGTACCATAGAGCGATAACGTCATTCAGAAAATAAGTGGCAGTTCCAAATGTAGAGAGAACCCAAAAAACAGTTACAATTACCTGTGTCCTTTTCAATGTTACAACTTGTCTGTATCTGAGCCCTAATGATAGGGCGAGAAGTCTATCCACGCTTATTGCAGTCATCATAAACAAAGACACTGAACACAAAATATATCCTGCGACAAAACTTGTATCAGTTAGATATCGACAAATATTCCATCTTTTGTTCACAGCAGACATCCAAGCAGTAACAACAAGAGGTTCTACAATGAGACCAACACACAGATCAGTTATCGCCAGGGTACGAAACAAGAGTTTGGACGGCGCATGAAGTGAAGACTCCTTGTGAAGGGCAACTAGGATCAGAGTATTCCCCAGAAATGCGGTGATGGACAGGAAAATGTTTATCACTGAAAGACATATCAGCTGGTTGTGTATTCCTCCGGTTAGTCCTGTTGTGCAGAACAGTTCTGCTAAGTTTTCGTGTTTTCCATCCGAATTTGAATGGTTTGTTATCGCCATATTACTGCAATACTAGTAAAATAGCGGAATAGATTTATAAATGACTCGCTTCACGACAAAGGAAGTCTTTTTTAAGACCTTATAAATATCACGTAACATGACAGGTTAACTGCGCGTGTGTTTATTTATTAAATAAATTTACATATAGTAAGCAGATGGTCTGCAAAACGAAAACAAGCTAGGGAAAATTTAAAGTTTATATCCCGCTATCCACTGTTAAATTTTTCTGTTCAATTTTAAAAACTGCGAGTGGACAAAGAAACACTGTTCCATACTGTAAGGAAGAGAAAAATTTTACGTTCGTTAGAGAAAACAGTTCTTCAAAACATGCGACTGGTTGCAAATGATAAACAGTTTATTTGCATTTTAATTCGTAATAAAACAGAGGATCCGAGATAACAAAAAGAAACAACAACTGTTTCTCTTTATTAATTTATCATTTACTTTCTTTTGTTTTTAATCATCCAAACGTGAGCTAGAAAAACAGAGAAGCATTACCAAAAAAATAACTGCCAGGTGTGTAGTTAAAGCCCAGACAATAAGCTGCTGACACGTGAGAGGTAAAAGTTAACTGAGGTCCGTCCGTAATTAACTGATAGCTGAGAAATGGCCGCGATTTTAGTTGATAGCTGAGAATCCTGTTATTCCCAAACCCTTCTGTGTATGTCAAATACGTTTACGACGTTTTTGTTGTTGTTGTTGTTTTTTGGAATGAATAGAGGTCTGATTATTGAATTGACTAGAATTCTCCCTTTCACTAGTCTCCTTCGCAGCCGTCGTTTCGGCTCGTCACGCAACGCTCGGAGACTACCCTTTCACCCGTCATACAATCAAAAAATTCAGAACACTGGCATGTTAGGTACTACGGACCAAAAATCTGGAATTCTCTAAATGATGAGTTAAGAACTTCTCCGACCCTTAAAAAATTTGTAACACGCATCAGAAAGATCACCTTTGACGTATGTAACTGCTCTTTATGCAACTGATAGACGTTGATATTTTCCATTTACGTGGCACTATTTGTAAAAATGATATCATATCATGATGTAAATAGCCTTTTAGTTTTCATTTATTTGTTTCTTTATTTTGTTATATTTTATTTGTTAGTTATTCTAAACTCGACTTATTAGCTACTTAAGCTAGGAGCCTAAAAAGCTCCAGGTCCTCGAGGATAAATAAAGTTATGTTTATTATGTATATGTATGACTTTTTGTTTATTTTACCTTTCAGTGCAAGGAATATCCCCATAAGGTTGCTGCTAACTTACATCACTAATTTCAGTTATAAACTATAATTTAGTTATAAACTATATATAGACATTCCAATCCTAGCAGTATGCAGGATGTGTGTCCCATGAACCTAGTTTAATGGCCTTAGCTCCCACGAGTCTCCTGTAGCTCAGTGGTAGAGCATCTGAACTAGTAATCGGAAGGTCTTAGGTTCGACTCCCGGTAGGAGCACTCGGATATTTTTCCGAGTATGCCTGTGTCTTATTGCACATTACATCATTCTCAACTATGATATTATTTCAGTCAGGCGTTTCCGCGCGTAGCCTTGTACAATAAAACACAACACTCATCAAGGTGGAAATGTACTACATACATTGACTCAAGACACAGGTTGTGATCACACCAAGTTTAAAAGTTTATTTTAAATAAGTACCTTCAGGTTTAACAACATGAACAGTAGAGTTGTCTCACTGTGTCGTACTTCTCTAATCCTCCGGCAGTAAAGAATCGGGTTTAGAGACGAGTTTAAGAAAACTAAAGTCGCAGCAAAGCACCAAGCAAGAAAAACAGCTGAAGTTACTCTTCTGTGAGTAATAAAGGCCTCCACTATATTATATGGTAGATAACAAACAACCAATGCCAATTGTACCCAGAGTGCAGTTGTCACTGACTTTCTGTATCGCGCTATGTTCAGTGAAGTGGTTAACCGGCTCGGTTGACTTTGGTCAGCAAGATTTTGAACTTGAGTTCGATTACCACGAAGGACAAAGAAAATTTTTAAATAAGAATAAAGTGAGGTTGTGAGGCACATTGTTATACCTATGCAACCGTACCATAAGGTTATACGGTAATTCCAAAAGTACATTGCTGTGCCAACAATAGCCACAACCAAAAAACCCGTTATAATTAGATATGTTCGCTTCAACGTTACATTCGCGTTATGTTCGCTTTAAATTTTTTGAAGCGCTGTTAATTAAGACTGAAACATCCCCATTTCGTGGCTGCGAGCTATGTTTACAAGCGCGCCGATGCGCAAAAACTTGTACCCCTCGTTGATAAATCATATCTCTGCTAAAAAGTGTCGCAAACCGTTTACGCTTAAAATGAAGCTTAAAGATTGTTCTACGAGAATATTGAGTCATTTTTTTCTTTACTCTTAAGACCTTGGAGTTTTATTGCACCGAAAATGGCTCAAGTTATCGTTCTTAACCAACGAGACCAATCAAACAATGTTAAAGCAGAGGGGCCAGGGTACTGCGCTAACAAACATATTTTCTCCAACCTTCGAGCAGAAATCTCAAAGTCAAGACTCAGAGACAGAAGTAGGATGACTGCCCTGTGGGCAACAACGAAAAATACGAATTGTTTGAAACTGAATAACACGTTATTAAGATTTAACAAAATGAACAGCAAAGTTGTCTCAGTGTTTCCTTCACTGCTTGTCTCACTTCTCTTATCTTCCAGCAGTAAAGAATCGGGTTTAATCAGGAATTTAAGAAAAATAAAGTCGCCGTAAATTCCCCAGCGATGAAAATCGATAAAGTTGGTTGTCTTTGCGTGGTCAAGGCCTGTACTATATCTTGTGGTAGATAACAAACAACTAAAGCCAACTGGACCCCCAGTGCACTGGACACTGTCTTTCTGTATCGCTCCATGTTCAGTGGAACTGTTTGGCTCGGTTGTCCTTGGTGAACATGATTTTGTACTTGAGCTTGTTGATGACGAAGAGCAAAAAATATTCTTCCGTAAGAGAACATTGAGGTTACTAGACCTAGTGATATACCTATGTAGCCGTACCATACGGTAATAAGATCATTCCAAAAATGCATTACGAAGCCCGTAATGGCCAGAACCCAAAACACAGTTATAATTACATACGTTCGCTTCAAGGTTACAACTTGTCTGTATCTGAGCCCCAACAACAGGGCAAGAAGTCTGTCGACGCTTATTGCAGTCAGCGTATACAAAGACACCGAACACAAAATATATCCTGTGATGTGGCTTGCAACATTGGCATAGCGACAAGTATTCCATCGTTTATTCACCAAAGAAATCCAAGCAGTCACTACAAGAGGTTGTACAATGATACCAACACACAGATCAGTTGTCGCCAGGGTACGAAACAAGAGTTTTGACGGCGCATGAAGTGAAGACTCCTTGTGAAGTGCAACTAGAATCAGAGTATTTTCTATAACTGCAGTGATAGACAGAAAACTGTTTATCACTGAAAGACATATCAGATAGTTCATTCCTCCGGACAATTTTGTTGAGCACAACAGTTCTGGTAATGTACCGTGCTTACCATGTCGCGTAAAGTTTCTTGTCTCCATGCTGTTGTCATACCATGCGATGAATTTATAATGACTAGTTTCAAGACAAAGGAAGTCTTAAGACTAACTAAATGGTTGATTAATATTTCATATATTTGTAAAATAAGCAGATGGTCCAACGAAAACAAGCTAAACGAATGTTAAACTAACGTTTCAGTACCTTGCTTGAAAATATCTGTTTTATTTCTACGGACTATAATTTGGTAGGAAAGCAACGTCCCTGATAGAAATCAGGAGTCCGATACTGTTCTTCAATACGTGTAAAACCGCGGCGAGGAAGCAAATGACAGCTTCTTTGCATTTTAATCGTTTTCAAAACAGTGGATCCAAAGATGGTAACTAAAGAGCAAGGATTATTTGACCTAATCATTACTTTATAATTGCAGCCAAGAACGTTTTAGTTTGCGGTTCAGCCAATAGCTTGTCTCCTTTGCACCTGTAGATACATGCTTCTTAATTTCTCCAGTTGACATTAATTCGCAAGAAAAGATGCTATTGAGACATTAGTTTCATTCTCCTTCACCAAGTTCATCCGAATGAAAAATATTTTCCTTCTAACTTGGGCAAGACTAGAGAGACAGACAGAAAGACAACGAAAAGCAAATCCAAGTTGGATAACTTGTTTCAGGAATTCGAAAACAAGCACTAACGAAGAAAGTTTATTTCAAACTATCAGCTACAAAAATGAAAAATGTAAATTTATCATACGCCAAATTTAGAGTCAAGTGCTATGGGCGACCTTTAAAGTCTTTCTTAAATCTGCTCTTTAGTGTACATGTAAAGGGAAACCTTCAAATTGGTTACAATAGACGCAGTAACTAAGACCTAAAACTATGCAAAGAAAAAACTCGTTGATCATAACCTTACTCACTCAAGAATTTCTTGAAAATCTGCCGAAAGCACGAGTAGGAAAGTTTTCTGCCACCCGAAACATAATTTCCGACAGATTTTAGGACAAAAAAAAAAACGTTTCTGAACAAAAAATCTAAAGATAAAAATGTTAATAAAGCCCTATCTAAATAACAAACAACCGATGAGGGAACGTAAAATTTCCAGACTTGTGCATAAAAACATCTTTGCCTTCTCTGTGTACATCGGTCTTAGCCTCAGGAAGTCTAATGGTAACATAGTCGCACAAAACTGCAATACATACTGAGATTTACTCACTAAAAAGGCGCGAAATAAATTTCCATTCGCAAGCTGGTCTAAGTAGCTAAAAGCCAATCAAATGTCGCGTATCGCATTTTTTACGTGTGGAGAAAACAATACCTGCAATAAGGAACCACGTATCATGTTTTTTCACGCGTGATCCGTATTAAAGCGATTCTCATTCAAGCCTGAACTGGCGTTTGACTTTTCAAACCGTTCGCAAAATTGTACAAATATCGCTGTCCGGACTGTTTTCAAAATCGAATTTCTTTAAAAAAATGAGTGAGAAAAGATTTGTCGAGCGGCATTTGAAGAAAAATGACTACCCCGTGAGCATCACCAACGATAAAATATTTGAATTGGCAAGGAAAAGTCTACAGTCAAAACAACAAGATGCCCCCTAAACGCATTTACACGAAATGCTTTTAAAATGCACCACCATTTATTCCCCATTGTATGCTTCGCAGATTTTTAAAAAACTATCCTCCCTTCGCAATTGAAATAATTGAATGGTTTTTTTTTTTTTCAGAAAGACTGCGTGATATTTTATCATTGTGTTACAGGAAATCATACCGGAAATAACTCTGCGATAAAGTCATAACCTCCGCTTGAACTGGTCTGGTTTCCTTCGCGTTGAAATATTCGATTTGTTTGTGAAAGCGTAGTTTCTTCGCTGCGTACTCTCCCAATTTCCAGCGTTCAAACTGCCGAGTACAGTCAACTCCCTTTATTGTGGACACCCTCGGGACCGCGAGTAAGTGTCCTAAATAACGAGAGTCTGTAATAGCGGGAATTTATTTCAATCAAACGTCTGCAATTTATTTTTGCTGGGGATTTAGCTGCTGTCCGTATTATCGGGGTGTCCGTATTAGCGAGGTGTCCGCAAGGCGAGAGTTGACTGTACTACTTAGAAGTTATTATTTCGATTTACCGCTTGAAAAACTTTTGCTTCCTTTCTCAAAACGGCAGATCAGAAACTTAAATTCATACATGTGGCCGCCATTGAACGAAAACAACCTTCTAAATTTGCTAACTGGTGATTTGCTTTGACGTCACACAGGTAGAAATGAGTGGGTCCCGTCCCTCGTGATATACGCTCCGATAATAGATTTTGATTGGGCCGCTTCTGTTGAAGACAATCAGAACAATATATCCCAACTAGGGGAGGACATATATTAATGCATAAATTATAGGGAGAGTTTCACGGTTCGGCGCATGTGCGAGCAATGACGTAGGCGCTGTCAAGCTTATTGTTTTTCATTCAATTAGAAGCTAGTACACAACACAGGCGGGATACGGCGGGCAAGTCTTATAACTTGCTGTCCTTGCTGGCATAAAATGAAACTGACCGGCCAATGTTTCTGTCGCGTTTCAGAAAGAAACAAAAAGGCTGCCCATGTAAAACACATCCAAGAAATGCCAGAATTTATGCGAACGCATACGGATCTTTTTGATTACGCGCGGTTCGAAAAGGCGAGAAGCTCCCTCAAACTCGGAGTTTAGACAGCGGCGAATTTTGCAACAAATGCATTCTACAAATATAAAAAAAATTAGCCATAAACTTACTCAGTTACTATAATATATACAAACCTCGATTTTACCGTTAATTAACGGCTAAATTTGTTCCAAATATTATATATGACCCTCGATTTAGCCGTAAATTAACGGCTAAATTTGTTCCATATAATTTATATGACCCTCGATTTAGCCGTAAATTAACGGCTAAATTTGTTCCCTCAAACTTACGTACTTAGGACCAGCATTTCATCAGCATTCAGTGATAAACTAACAAGATGCCTGCTTCACTGGCATTACGCTTGATGCTGGGGCTGATTCATTTTTTCCAACTGTATGCTTCGCCGATTGATAAAACTATCCTTGCTAATGGAATAGTTTGAGTCACGACGATCGCGTTACGTTGTTTTCCTTGTGTTACGCGACTCAGACTTTCACCGGAAATGTGTGGAATTCCATTACGATAACGTAAGCTTCTCAATGACCTCTTTTTAGTCTCGCGTCGTGGTCAAGGACTGTCAAACAAAGCACGATTCCTTCGCCATGAACTCACCAATTTCTACCGTTTTAAATGTCGAGTGCTTCTTAGAAGTTATTCTTTCGATTTGCCGCTTCAAAATGGTGAAATTTCCGTTTGAAAACGGCACACTTGAGTCCAGAACATGTTATAAACAATATGGCCCAAAATTTAATCCGTTTTTAATAAATAGATCAAATGATGCGTTGACGTCACACAGGTAGGGGTGAGTGGGTCCCCTCCCTCGCGATGTAAGCGACAAGAATGGATTTTGATTGGCCTGCTTCTGTTGAAGACAATCAGAACAATACACCCCGAGTAGGAGAGGGGTGAGTTTAATGAATAAATTAATGTACCGATTTGAAGCCACGACGAAGAAAAAGAAATCGTCCCGTTTTTAGACACGGTATGCCCTCTCAGGGCATCCCGCGTAACTATAGTGTGTTCGTTCGATAGCCTGATTTTACCAGACCAGCGAAAAGGCGAGGAACGAGAAATCCGCACGCTTCAAGAAGCGATGCGACCGTTTATAACAACAACACTGAGCGTCCTTCCGAGATGGTGGAATGCATTTGAGAAAACGCAGCTGTGGTGGCAAATCAAAACTGCGTTTGCTATTCGCAATAACCATAATTTTATAGATAAATGAATGCCTTACAATAGATTTTGTAGTTTGCCGCAAATCTTTTGTTTATTTTTTTTTACTGCCCGCTATTTGAGCCCGCTAATAGACGACTACAACCAACTCACGCATTTGATAACAAATTTATTCGCTTCGCGTCTCAATTTTTTCCGTCCAAAGCAAAACACTGATGTTTGATGCTGTTTGTCCGTCGAATTCTCCGTTTTTGACAGTTGACTTCCATGTGAACAAACAATACGATTGAAATCTAGAAAATCATCGCGAGTGAAATCGTAATGTTTTGCATTATGAAAGTCATTGAAGGTGTGAAATATTTCTTCAGCTCATACACCGTAAATTGCACAATCTCTCTGTTTTATTCGTACAAAGAATTTGTTTCAAAACAGGGAAAAGGAAACTGTGAAGAGACTTGCCATCAGGGTACTGTCGAGGGGAATTGAAAGTCTGGAGTTGATCCAAAGCCAGCCGTGGTGAAGTACATGCCTGCAACCACTGACCTTTGCCATTTCCAGCGAAAGCAGATGTTCCGCGAAATCGTTGTCTATTTTAAACAGACTCATCCCGTTACAAATAATCCACGGTTGGTGAACGTATCTTGTTAACCATACAGGACATCTACATCCACTCCACTCTGTCCGCTTTTACTTCTGTGCTTCCATAGAGTCCACAGTAAGTTCCGTCGCCGGTCGGCCGCGACGTCTCCTTTGACGATTCATCCACTAAAATGTCGATTTCGGCAGCTAAAAAACTTTCAACCTTACAAAAAACGAACTTATATTTACAAGAGGAAACACAAGATTACAAAAGTGGTGAACAAAGAGCGGATGATCAAAATTCGGGCACGATTTCAACAGATTATTTCACCACAAGCTCACGTCGAATTTAGTGTCGACCCTTACAATTTATTTTTGAGCCGATCTGCTCGCGCACGCGCTCAACCGTGAATATCGGCCTTTAATGTGCTGATTTGTGACTACGAGGAAGACAATAAAAGATACCCGACCCAAACCAAGACACGCCCTGCCCTGCGGGCATTCCGAGTAAAAAGAGTTGAAGAAAGCAGGCCGTGGAAACAAGTCTAAAGCTGCTGTGGCGCTGACCGACGAGGAAATCGACCTACTATACGAAAATAATATGTTTGAAATGCAAGATTGTCAATAGCTCAGAGATTTGTGCTGGGGTGATGTCAAACTTTCTGAGGACGCAGACGGTAACGAATATTTAGTGTACACTGAGAGACAAACAAATACGAAGTCTGGTGTTGACGCCTCCAACGTCCGAAAGGTGTAGCCAAATTTTTTCTCGACTGGCACTGAACGAGATCCCGTAGCCGTGTACAAAATTTACCGCGACAAGCGACCGAAAAATATGAAGGCTGGCGAAGCATCATTTTACCTGCGAATATACTACACGAGAAAGGATAGCTCCATAATAATCTGGCTCAAGGCGGAACCAATGGATGTAAACAAACTAAACACCTTAATGAAAACGATGGCTTTGAAAGCAAACATCAACAACGAGCGTCTCACCAGCCATAGCGCACGTAAACAGTATGATTCAAAAACTTAATGATAACGATATTCCGCCAACACATATCATGCAGTTAGGCGGGCACAGAAACGTGCAAAGCATCCCAAACTACAGTGGATTGAACTTAAACCTGCAAACAAATATATCAGGCATCTTGAGCAGAACATCTCAAACACAAACTCGAGCAACTGCTGACGCAAGCACGAGTAAAACCCCCGATGAATTTTTTCCAGGGAGCTGTAATAAGTGGAGGCCAGTTTACGATTTTCGTCAACGCACTTACTACCTCGCCAACTATTCAAACCGGGGCGTCCATCACTGAAACCACCGAAGAGAAATGGAAGAGAATCCGAATTGAGGAGTCCGACTCAGATTAAACTTTACAACCTATATTTTAATATTTTGTGCTTGATGTAATGTTGCATTTCTAACGCAAAGGCATTTTACATCGCTTACATCTTTTATGAACTTTTGACTTTAATCTGTGTAACGACAAATTATTATTAAAACAATAATTCAAATCTCAGTATGCATATAATAAACATAATACACCATGGAAAGTGTGTCCGTATCAGTGGTATTTACGCACTCGTTTTGTATCAGAAATCTCACTCGTTCGATTTCTAATACCTCGCCAACTCGTGCGTAAATACCATACGGACATACTTTCCATGAAGTATTCTATATATGGCAAACTTGGATGTTGTGAAGCTCATTTGCGCATGAGATACCAGTGAATGCCTTTGGTAAATAACTTATTTATTTGTACGTATAATTAGAATGTAACTGTGGGTAGCCATTCAAAGTTAATGCTTGCATCGACCAAAGCATCCCGCGGGAACGCTTCCAAGTGTCTTGTTCCTTTTGCTTTCAAGGGATAAAAAATGTCGCTCTGAGAGAGCAAAATAAGGCCAGTTTGGATTTTCCAATAAATTTTTTGCGACTTAAAATTCAGCTAAAGAGTACAAACAGACCAAAGTATTTTAATTAAAGCACACGAGTATCCCATTTTATTTTTATGGCCGAAGAGGAATCTTGGAAAACAAACGACCCCGAGGACGTTTGAGACTATTTTTCTTGAATAACCTAGTTAAGTGCTCCCGTCCTTTTTCCTAAATATTATTCGTCATCTCAACACGAAATGGCTACAATCTGACAACAAAGAGATTGCAGGAAGCCGGCAGTATTTTGCGAAGTCCCCTTCTATTTATTTATTTATTTATTTATTTATTTATTTATTTATTTATTTATTGTTTCAAACGTTTGGCATGCTAAGCGAAGGTAATCCTTCAATACTGTCTTTTATCCTTGTTGACCAGTCCAGGACTTAAGTTTCTGTCTCTAACTGACAAATTGTCGCTATTTAAGTGATATTATGTTTAAGGAGTTTAAGTACAACAAAAGCATTCAGTTAAGGTAATATAAAGGAATTCAGAAAAAAGGCCAGCACCTACAACAACTGGGGGACAGAATTGCTGGACTGACTAGTATCCCTTATGAGATACTCCACGGAAAAGCAGCTGTGGGCATCTCATGAAATGTACAACAGTTATCCTATCTCTAAGACGTCTTGTGATGCTTATAAACATAGTTCTTGGTCCTAAGCTATTGTGGAATTGAGCCATTTGGCCGGTGTTCTTTCACAGGTCCATTCAGTTGCTGGACTCAGTCGTCTGCAACGTTCACCGTCCAAATGGATATCGCAAGTGAATGTATAGATGTAGATGTAGAAAAGAAATCATTTTCGAGTAATCATGACCTATACGTACGATTAGGGACCTCAAGATCTACGACTGTGACACCAACAAGAACGTCACAAAACAACAGGATTGAATAAGCTGACACAAGAGACATTTAAAATCACGTTTACGGCAAACGCCACACAGCAGTGTCAGGGAAAGTTTGTTGTGCTGCGCCCCCTCCGTACCCCCCTTGCGTCAGCATTCGGTGGCCAAATTATGTCATCATCTCTGTTAATAAAACCAAATATTCGATTCCAAGATAGATCGGCTACATTGTACACGTTGAGCGAACTAGGACAATCATGAAGAACTTCAAATAACGTAAACATACAATTTCAAGTAACATTTTTGTTGGCATAAATAAATAAACAAAGGCCGTTTAAATTCACGCTCTTTGCATCATAACAGACTGCAGATTTATCCCGTCTGAGATCCTAATAATTTTTCGTAGTTACAAAGTTTGATTTTGGTAAGGTATTTTTTTTAATCTGGCTGTCTCACCCAATGTGCTGGAGGAGATCGCTGAGGACTTTCAGCGGCACTCGCCGAGGTATACTTTAAATCACTAACACTTTGTCATAGTTTCAGCATTCTATTTCACTTACAGCTTTACAAACTTCTTACTCAATATTTCAGCTCCTCTTTCCTTCTGACTGATGTATTTACGACTACGCGCGTCTCCTTTGTTCGATTATCCAATTATCTTAGGGTTGACAATGCTGAGTAAACACATCTTAATATTACCTTTCAGAGGTTTGACATTATGACAATCACAAAATTCATTTTTGTATTTCTGTTGATATTTTCTCTGATCTATCAATTTGTTTTTTCATTAGTGCTATTGGCACAACATTCCTTATATCTACACTGCAACACTGAGTCATAGTGTTGGCATTCTATTTCGATCTATTTCTCTTGAAACTTTTCTTTCGGTTTCCTTTCATCTTCTCTTTTTTTTATGTATTCCTATGTACCTCTGTTTACAAGCTCTACCTCTACGTTTCGCTTGCCTTTTTTACACTCTTCTCAACCGGGAAGCTACGTTGAAAACTTTTGATCCTTTCAGTCTGTCGATCTCTCATATTCGTAATTTCTACGCGAAATTTGAAACGAAATTTGAAGTTGGTTGCGAAACATGCACTAACAGCTATCACAGCCACAGGAAGCTGTTCAGTTTTTTCTTAATTCGTTTTCATTATTTGATCGGCATGAACATCACATGAATTTAGACAAACTATTTATGCAAACTAAAAGCGTGCCTAGAAGGGTCATTAAACGGTAATGCTACAAAGTTAAACTTATGGTAGTGAATTTATCAGTATAAATGATTTGGCTTTTTATTTATTCGATTCAACAAAAGGAATAGGCAAATACAATCGCAAATGAAGGATGTTTGTAATTTTAAGCTGCACGATTCTCTTGTATTTACCGAAGGCGGGAATAAGCGTGAATCACGCTTTCGATGGTAAATGATTTTGGCTAAACTACAAACTGAAAACTTTCTAACACAACAACAGTTAAGTCGTTTAAAAGGATTCTGTCACATGGGACGACATTTTGCCGAAACAAACGCAACAAAGTAATTCGAGAGAAAAAGCAAAGGCAAATGAAATCTATAGTTAGTATATACCACATAAGTGAATAGTTCCTTTCGCGCACGCTGATTGGCTAGCTCGGAGGTGATTAGCCAAATACTATTCACCTCCGAGCAACCGAAGAGAAACAAGATGGCTTCCCGTCTCGCCAAGGTCACTAATGAGAAATTTATTTAGACAAACGGGGCAGTTGTTACAAAAAATACAAAAATGGCAACAAAATTTAGTTTGACGGCATTAAATGGTAAGATATTTAATCTGTCCAACCTCATATTCTAAGGCGAAAAATGAAAATACGATACCTTGTTTACGAAAACCTCCGAGCACTATAATTACAATGTAAACAATGAAACACCTAATGTTTTGTAGCATGGTTTCGAAAACAAGACGAATTTCACACAACAATTGAAAGAAATGACACCTTAGCAACTAAATAAGTGCGCGCGTTATTTTAAAATTTCCCACCATTTGTCGGTACACTGACAACAATAAAGGATTTTTTTTTGCTTGTTAGTTATTCAGCTTGTGTGGTATATACTAAAACAATTTTTCATCTCAGTGTCGGTGAAAGTGGTGGATATCCACAACTATTCACCTCCACTTCGATGAATAATTGTTAATTAGAATGGAAAATTTAATTCTCTCACCAATATTCACATCTGTTTGCTAATTCTTTCGAGAAAATGTAAACACGAATCTGACATTTGTTGTTTCTCGGCCTAACGTAATTCTAACTTATTACCTGACGTTCAAACTCGAAGAAGTTTGTCATTTCTAAGAATAACGAGACTAAGTTTCTCGTATTCGTTGAACTTTACCTCTAACGAAGTGACAAAAAAATACAAGAAAGAAATATCGACATCAGGTTTGACGTCTACTTAACTCGATTGCTCTCCCTCAACCTTCAGATTATTTTAATTCATGAACTAAATCAACACTGTACCAGGTGGTTACGTTGTGGTATAACGAAGAAGTCCGTTGTCAGAATATAAACAAGTTTTTATTATCAATTCGGTGCTCGTTTTGTATTCCGGCGCATTGCAGCAAAATGGTCGCAACTAACTTAACTGAAGATGAAGAGTTCCAATTATACGGAGGACAGGCTTGTTCAACAGAAATCACCGGAGGAATACACAGTCAGATGATGTGCCAAACAGTTTTATGTCTGTTGCTGCATTTCTGGGAAATACTCTGATTCTAGTTGCTCTTCACGAAGAGTCTTCACTTCATGCGCCGTCCAAACTCTTGCTTCGTACCCTGACGGTAACTGATTTGTGTGTTGGTTTCATTGTGAAGCCTCCAGCTGTCATTTTTTGGGTCTCTGCGATATACGAAAAAAGGAACATCTGTCGCTACATATATACTGCAGCTTTTGTCACAGGATATGTTTTGTGTTCAGTGTCTTTGTTGACGCTCACTGCAATAAGCGTGGACAGACTTCTCGCCCTGTTGTTAGGGCTCAGATACAGACAAATTGTAACTTTGAGGCGAACATACGTAACTCTGACTGTTTTTTGGATTCTACCGATTGTCTTCACATTAATGTCCTTTGTAAATGAGAAAATAATGTTATTTTATGGTAAAGCACCTATATCGCTGTGTTTAGTCACCTCGGTTTATTCTTATGTAAGAATTTTCGTTGCTCTCCAAAATAATCGAACTTGTGTTCAGCAAGCTCAACCGAACAAAACAGCTGCACTGAACATAGCGCGATACAGAAAGACAGTGTCCAGTGCGCTGTGGGTGCAGTTGGCTTTAGGTGTTTGTTATCTACAATATGGTATATTGCTGGTTTTGAACACTCAGAAGTTACCTGCATCCCCTCTCGTTGCTTGGGAATCTACAGCGACTTTACTTTACTTAAACTCCTCATTAAACCCGATTCTTTACTGCTGGAAGATCAGAGAAGTGAGACAAGCAGTGAAGGAAACAGTGAGACAACTTTGCTGCTCTTCATGCAGTTAAACATCGAGACATGTTTCAACTGTTACTGAAAAAAAAAATTGTTAGTTATAGCCTTGTTTCATCATTACTTGTATCGGGAATACAACGCTTTTTAAGTTTAATCCATGTGTTTTTCAACAAAGCCACCTGCTTATCGAAAATTAGAGGAGGTGTTTTTTTGCTTCTCGTTATAAACTACGTTCATGTGTGCATTATCAGGTGTATTAGCAATGTTTCTGATATTTCGATTTCTGTTGTCATGAAATCAGTCGTTCGTGTTTAAAACACAAATAACAGGCTATTGTTTCTGTTAGATGTATTTACGAGTACGTGCGTGTCGATTATCTATTTATTTTAGGGTTGTGTTGCTGAGTAATTGGCTTTCAAAGGTTTGACATTATATCAATCAGAAAACTCATTTTTGTACTAATTCTGTGAATATTTTATCTGATCTATCATTTATGTTTAGTTAGTGGTAGCTGCACAACATTCCTTATACTCTACGCTGCAATTCACAAACTACTGAGTCATTGCGTGAGCATTCTATCTCGTTTGAAACTTTTCTTTTTCTTTTCTCTCAATCTTTCATCTTATCTTTCTTTTCTAATGTATTTTTAAGTACCTCTCTTAACAAGCCTCTTCTTCTACGGTTCTCTTGCTTTTTCACACTCTTTTTTTGTTTCTAGACTTAAATTAAATTAACACATTTTGAGATAAGTTGTGGGCAATCTCACAATGTAATTGTCATATAATTAAGGTTGGAGCACTAATTTCTTTTCACGTAAAACAGATCAACTTTTACAATAAGTTAACTTCATTGCCCACTAAACCTGCGTAAAATTAAGAAATAATTAATTTGTTCCTTAAGGGCGATTTAGACGGTACGATTTTGCCTACGATTTGTCGCATGCGATTTCTAGAGCGCGCGCTGCTTGCGTCATGTAAAAATCGTACACAACTCTCGCCACTCAACATTGCCTTTACCGACGATTGTCGTAGGGTTTTTAAAACATGTTTTAAAATCCTACGACATTTTTCGTGTTGTGTGCGTCTGTCGTAAGGATGTTGTAGGTTGATTTACACGACGCGATTCGTGTTGTAGGCATGGCGTAAGCGTGTCGCATGCGACAAATCGTAGGCAAAATCGTACCGTCTAAATCGCCCTTTAGAGTCTGTGATTATGTTTTAAGTCTTCGTTACAGAAATTGTGCTTTACTGTGCTATGGCTTCTAGGTATTTGGCAAGTGCGTGAACCAGCGTTAAAGACATGTTAATATTACCTGACCTTTCTCTAAAGGCCGGTTGATATACGATAATCAAAGAACTCAATTTTCTAATCTACAAATCTTTTTCCTTTTCTCTTGATTTTCCAGTAAAAGTGCGGTGTGGCACAGTCCCAAATGTCTGTGATCTTTTTGGTGGATTGTTGAAAATACTCATTGAAATTCTGAGCGACCTCAGCAAGACGACGGACTTGTTAAATTTAAATTTTCACGATAAATTTTTTTATGCTTTAATTTACATGGTAAATTGGTAGACGCCTTTCTTGTTTCAAATTGCCGCTCTCCGTTTTCCGGTTCTAATGGAAGTTGAGTGGTTTTGCGTTGCCATCAAAGGCCAGAATTATAAACTATTCTCATCTATTTACTAATTCTTTTGAGGAAATGCAAAACGCCAATCTGACTTCTGCGTTCGTCGTACCGAAGTTACCTTAAATGTCTTTAATTATTGGGTGACGTGCAAACTCGAAGAGGCTTGTCATTTCTAAGAATAACGAGACTAAATTCTCGTATTCGTTGAACTTTACCTCTAACGAAGTGACAAAAAAATATAAGAAAGAAAAATCGACATCAGGTTTGACGTCTACTTAACTAGATTGTTCTCCCTCAACCTTCAGATTATTTTAATTCATGAACTAAATCAACACTGTACCAGGTGGTTACATTCTGGTATTACGAAGAAGTCCGTTGTCAGAATATAAACAAGTTTTATTATCAATTCGGTGCTCGTTTTGTATACGCATTGCAGCAAAATGGCCATAATTAACCTAACTGAAGATGAAGAGTTCCAATTATATGGAGGACAGGCTTGTTCAACAGAAATCACAGGAGGAATACACAGCCGGGTCTCTGTAAAACGCAGACCGGATGGCGGCGGATGGCGGATGGCGGATGGCGGATGGCGGATGGCGGATGGCGGATGGCGGACGGCGGATGATAAAATAGGGATAATAAAATGCGGATGGAAAAATGCGGATAATAAAATGCAGATGACAAAAAAATTAAAATAATAAATAAATTGATTGATTAATCAATTAATCACAAATTTCCCACATTTTTTCTTTATGTATCGTCAGATCCGAAAAAAAGAAAGCACTTTCATCGAAGAAGAAGTACTTTTTGATCGGGATCCATACTTTTCAACTTAACATCACCACTACAGTCCTTTTTTCCCCCATCTTTATTAGTAACTAACATTTAACAAAGAAAACTACACTACTACCACTACAGTACTTGATCGACACACCACCCTACCCTAAATAGTTGTCGATTTTGCACCGAGCGTTTGTACGTGCACGGCACCTGTAGAAAGGTTTGTTAGCGTGTGTAATAGCTCGAGTGAATGAACCGTGCACCTGGATTAACCGATATCTGAGTTGTCGGAAAGCTACGCGGTTTTGGGCCAGCCAACTTTTGTTTGGAAGAGGTGAGTTAAGTTAATGAATTGATTAAACTCATTCGATCTTCAACCTTTTTTTAAAGTCAGGCAATTTTTGTTAACCTTTTTTGTGTTCACTGTACATGTATGGTGAAAATGGTGGTCCAGCCCACGATGGTAGGGATTGTTTATGGCTTTTGCGTTTTACAGTCAACCCAGGTCACGCGTGAACGATATTTTTGAAATTTGAACGGAGTTTTGAAATTTACATGTCATTTTAATAAAATATTTCAAGAATAACAATTGTTTCCTAAGTATTTTGAATCTTTTTTTCAGTTAATGCGTCTTTTTCGGAACGATTTCCAGAGAAATGTCCAACATTCCATTCACACGTCGGACATTACAAAGAGAAATTCGAATGTTCATTTCATTCTTGGAAAACCTTTTCACGCTTGACCTGGGTTGAGTGTAATGCATGTTACAAAATTGCGATAGTAGCATTTTAGTTGTAGCTCTGACCAATGTCTTCCGGCTTCTGTCGAGGTAAATCTTATTATCATTGTTTTACAAGGCCACTGAAGGCTTAGCTTACCCCTAGACCCGCACGTAGACAGTATATCGTAAGCAAAATAACTTACTTGATTTGCCGGTTAGTTCATTTTTAAACTACATCAAATCTTAACTAATCAAACATTGATTTGTGTTATGAGCTAAAGGTTCTTGTATTGCTTGAAAAGCGAGCGAGATATTTCCGTTAAATCGATTTTAAGCGGCGTAAAAACAGCTTTCAGATGTACCCTCGCCTCAAGTCAAGCAGAGCGGTTAGAAAAATTTGTTCCGGCTATTTCCTAGTGCAACTTCATAACATATAAACGGTCAAGCCATAGCGTAAGTCTTTCGGCATGAATCAGTACTTAATTTTCACGTAATTTTTACATAATTTTCTAAAAGAAATTGGGCGTAAAAAATTGTTTATTTATTTATTTATTATTTTAATTTTTTTTGTCATCCGCATTTTATTATCCGCATTTTGTCATCCGCATTTTATCATCCGCCGTCCGCCATCCGCCATCCGCCATCCGCCGCCATCCGTTCTGCGTTTTACAGAGACCCTGCTGATATGTCTTTCGGTAATAAACAGTTTTCTGTCCATTACTGCATTTCTGGGAAACACTCTGATCCTAGTTGCTCTTCACAAAGAGTCTTCACTTCATGCGCCGTCCAAACTCTTGCTTCGTTCCCTGGCAACATCTGATTTGTGTGTTGGTACCATTACAGAGCCTCAAACTGTTATTTTTTGGATGTCTGCGAGAAACGAACAATGGAACGTTTGCCACTACACACATACTGCAGCCTTTGTCACAGGATATGTTCTGTGTTCAGTGTCTTTGTTGACACTGACTGCAATAAGCGTGGACAGACTCCTCGCTCTGTTGTTACGGCTCAGATACAGGCAAATTGTAAATGTCAAACGAATATATGTAACTCTAACTATTTTTTGGATTCTACCGATTGTCTTCACATCAATGTATTTTGTGAATCAGCAAATAACGTTATGGTATGGTGAGGTACTTATATCGTTGTGTTTAGTCACCTCGGTTTTTTCTTATGTGAGAATTTTCGTTGCCCTCCGAAATAATCGAACTCGTGTTCAGCAAGCTCAACCGAGCCAATCAGTTGCACTAAACCTAGCGCGATACAGAAAGACAGTGTCCAGTGCACTGTGGGTGCAGTTAGCTTTAGTTGTTTGTTATCTACCATATGGTATAATGCTGGTTTTGAACACTCACAAAGTGATAACTGCATCCGTTCTAACTGCTAGGGAATCTACAACGACTTTAGTTTACTTAAATTCCTCACTAAACCTGATTCTTTACTGCTGGAAGATCAGAGAAGTAAGACAAGCAGTGAAGGACACAATGAGACGACTTCGCTGCTCGTGGATTTAAATGTCAAGAAAGATTTTGCAGTTAAACATTAAGACACATTTAACCTGTTAACTGAAATTAGTGGTTCCGTGACTACAGCGTGTTCAATTTTAATTCATTTTTTAAGCCAGCTTCTTATTGCAAAATTAAGGGAGGGGTTTTTTTGTTTATCATCATAAACTATGTTGATAAATTAAATTACGTTTTACGAAGCGCATTCGTAATTTTTCTCACCGATTTCGACGTCCGTTGTCATGAAATCGGTCGTTTTTGTATAGTTTATCTATGAAGCTGAAGCTAAAATTGCAACGCACAAATAGTAATTGCCCGCTTGTTCTTGGTTCTGCCTATTGTCCTTACATTAATGTAGTTTTTGAGTTTCCATGTAACCTAATGGTATTTTGTTCAGTCGCTTCAGTTTTCTTTTATGAAAAGAATTATTTTGCCCTTGGAAGAAATCAATCTCAACCACAAATTTATTTTCGCGTAGGACAACCGAGCAAAACAGTTCACTAATTTTTGGGAAAAAGGATAATTGAAGCGATTATTAAACATGAGGGAAGATCCTGTCCATCAACTTAGTGTTATTATTGTGAAAATAAACGTGATTTGACGATTGCTAATTCGAACTTTAATGTATGCACACTGACATTACTTCTCAGGAATATTTAATTAAGCTTCCCATTGGTGATAGTGAATTTTCTTTTGTTATTGAAACTATTGTATTTTCGTTTGAATTTAAGTTTAAATAGCTTATGCTGTTGTATTCTTTTGGTGTGTAACTGTAACCCTCGGTGGTAGACGAAAAAGGTTGTTTAGCCTTGCGAAAATTAATACTTAATAACTAGTCTGCAAAGAAATTCAGAAAGTTGGGGTTCATCTGCTACTGGTTTTTTTCCTAAGAAATAAACAAATCAAAATGGCAAGGAAAGGCAGGTTATAATTTTTATTGATTGCAATTAAAATATTGTGAATTTGTTCTTGAGAGGCGAATTATGCATATAGCTTCATGTGTAATTAGAAAGGTTCAATATTGTTGGCTTTTTGTTAAACTAGCTGCTTCTTTTAAAATCATTGGAGATGAAGAGATGAAAAAATGGAGATGTCTTTTTGGTGTCCATTGTAAACAATTAATCGGTAGAGAAGGAAAGAAAAGAAAACGCTCATGTTCCACTTGTTTATTTTCAAGAAACACACAAATAAAAAGGACGAGAAAGGCAGTTTATCTGTTTTAAGGTGTAGCGAGAAGCAAATTTTGTATATCAGAGCTGTATGCGTAGTTATAGAGGTTCAAGGCTGCTTGGCTGCTTGTTGTAAAATTAGTATTGTTAGTCCACTTATGACAAATGAAATTAGGGATTAATTTCACGCGGGTTTCGTCAAACATTCTAGTAATGCTAATCTTATTGTAGAACACCCACGTACTTCAAAATTTTACTTGTTACCCAAGATCCACAAGCCTGGTAATCCTGGTAGACCTATTAGTTCCGCTTGTTCATGCCTCACTGAACTTCTGGGCCCAGTTGCTCAAAGCATGGTAAACGCTAACCCGGGTTAGATACCATGACAACCTATAGGTTTTAATACCTCTTAACCAATGGCTAGCGCTAACCATGCTTCGAGCAACTCAGCCCCGCCAGGCCTCTATCTTGACCAGTTAACGACGTCTTTTGTGCGGAGCCTCGACAGCTATGTGAAAGACACCACCCACATGCTGAATATCCTCGATTCCTTCCGTTTCAGAGACGGTGATGGACAGCGCTTAATTTTTACAATGCACAGTTATACCAAATGATGGAGGTCTCCGCGCACTGCAAAACTATTTCGACAAGAGAGAGATACTTGAACCACCTACATACACTTTACTACGAATGGCAGAACTAGTATTGACACTTTACACCTTTGAATTTAATGGCGAGTTTTACAAGCAAACTGGTGGAGTGGCCATGGGAAGTCGCCTAGGGCCGAACTATGCATGTCTTTTTGTTGGCTGCGTTGAGGAACGCATGCGTTCGAGTTATACCGGTATAAAGCCAGACTTATACAAGCGTTACATGGATGATGTGGCAGTCGCAGCTTCATGCAGTGAAGAGGACCTCCGTCAATTCCTTGAGTTTACTTCCTCTTTTCACCCTAGCCTTGAATATACATGGTCTGTTTCCTCGGTCCTGGATATTTACATGAAGCCTCGAGCTGATCGCATAGCCACTTCTGTACACTACAAAGACACAGATAGTCACTCTTACCTCAACTACAGTTCATCCCATCCTAACAGTTGCAAGTCATCCATACCTTATGGCCAGTTTCTCAGACTGCGTAAGATTTGCAGTGATGAGATGATTTTGACATCGAGGCAGCAAGAATGGAAACATTTTTTGCAGCAAGCGGGTATCCAGATGACGTCATTAGAAGGGGAATAGAATGAGCATCGACTAAATCAAGGGTTGAACATTTGAACAGTGTCGTCGCAAACAACACCGCTATTTATAGAGTTCCATTTGTCACCACTTTCCATCCAAAAAACCTGGTTGTCGTTAACATCATTTCAAGGAGCTTCCGGATCCTTCCTTTTGTTGTTGTTGTTTTAACTCTCGACTTTCTAATCAGTCCGATGCGCGTATGCGCGCACCGGTGGTCAATTCTCCTTGGGGTACACACGGTGACAATTGACCTGACGAGTGCAAATTTACTCTGCCCACTCCCCCAATACAGCTAAATTGTCACGCCGACAATTTCCCGATAAGTCGTAAGCTTTTCCGCTTAGCTTCGACCAAAGTCCCTCAGCGCTACCAAGGACAAAAGGACTATTGTCTAACGGCCTCAATGCTCAAAGTTGAGCCGGAACAATAGACCATTTCTTGATACGACGACCACCAATATCTTCAATAAACCACCACCGAAGGCTTTCAGGCGTGCAAAGAATCTGAACGATTTGCTAGTCAGAAGCAGCCTACCTCAAAACCCTTCGAACCAACCGCCAGGAACCTTCTCTTGTAACAGGACCGTTTGCGGTACATGTCTCCACGTCAATCTGTCTCCCACAATAACAACACCCAAAGGGCAGGTTAATGTCACAGGACATTATTCCTGCATCACGGACAACGTGGTTTACTGTTTGACATGTACCAAATGTCCATCGACAGTCTCGGGGAGACTGGTCGAAGGTTGGCGGACAGGTTCAGAGAGTACCGTAGAGATATCATCAACAGGAGAAATGACCTTCCTGTACCCACCCATTTCAACCAAGAGAGCCACACACTCGAAGATCCGAAGGTTGCGGTTTTGAGGGCAGGCCTAGTCAACCAAGAATACCGGAAAAAGCAAGAGATGCGGTTCATTTTCAAATATGGAACTGTTAGTCCTAGTGACCTGAATCAGGACTTTAGTTTTGCGTGAATTGTTCGTTTTTTACTTGATCGCGTGCCGGCATGCGCTGTCACGTGTGTTGCGCGCAGGTGCCCTTTTATGAATTTGGGCGCGAGTAAATTTAACGAACTTTTCAACGGTATAGTTTTGTACCCTGAAGAAGGCATCATTGCCGAAACGTCGGTTTGAAATATCATACAGCGTCTATTTTATAATATTTTAAATTCTAGTAATGCGTCGATCCTTTCGGCGAGGCAAATTAACACAAGGTTAGTTTATGGGAAATGTTAGGACACCAAGTATAATAATTAATGCGTTCGTTTATTTCTTGAAACATGTCAGCAAAGCATTTCACACCTTAACTTTTCAATGGAAAACATTAAAGGATTAAAACCGCTTGTTTATGCAAAAAGGTTGCAGAGCACTGTACTCACGAACTGTCATTAAACTGTCAAATACTGAATGATTTAATTAACTGTTTTTCCAGTAGCGCTCGTTGGATATAAAAAGGGGTTCTTACGAAAACACTAATTAAAAGGTGTTTCATTAAAAACGATCAAGAAATATTGCTGAGTTTGCCTTGCAAGAAACACCAGAAGACAATTTCTCGAGCATGATGTGATGGCGCATATACCATGGCCGCTACTGCGTCTTTGTTGAAGATGACTGCAATGAGCGTGGACAGACTTCGTGCGCTGTTTCTAGGGCTCAGATACAGACAAGTTGTAACTTTGAAGCGAAAGTATTTAACTGTAACTATATTTTGGGTTTTTGTTGTCACATCAATGTACTTTCTCGATTACCAAATTATGTCACGGTATGGTAAGATACGTATATCACTGTGTTTGCTTACCTCACTTTTTTCTTATGGAAGAATTTTCTTTCTTCTCCGATATAATCTAACTCGTGTACAAAATCACTTTGTCCAAGGAAAACCAAGCCGAAAAATTCCACTAAACCTAGCACGATACAGAAAGACAGTGTCCAGTGCGCTGTGGGTGCAGTTAGCTTTAGGTGTTGGCTATCTACAATATGGTATATTGCTGGTTTTAAACACTCAGAAGAAGTTAACAGCATCCCTTCTCCTCTCTAGGGAATCTACAGCGACTTTAGTTTACTTAAATTCTTCAGTAAACCCGATTCTTTACCGCTGGAAGATCAGAGAAGTCAGAAAAGCAGCGAAGGACACAATGAGATAACTTTTCTGCTTTTCATGCATATGCAGTTAAACACCGAGACACATTTAACCTGTTAAGTAACACTGTTAGTTATAGCTTTTAATTGTACAATTGGGGGAGGTGTTTTTTTGTTGTTGTTGTTGTTGTTTAGTTGTTTGCTTCTCATTATTCATCAGGGAATTCCACTTGTGCCCATTCCTCCTTAGTAATAATGGTCGGGGCATTTTCCTACGGTTCATTCCGGGATTCAGGCATTAGCCTTGCACCCAATCACCTCGGAGTATTGGACCATCCCATTTTTTACCTCACAGCATGGTCGCTTCTTTTAGTTACTAATTCATCGGAAAATACGGTGAGTTTCTCACTGAGTCATACAGTTAGAACATAAATGTGACTCTCTCTCGTCCGCAGATGTGACGCTAGAGCTGCAGAATAACCTATTTTTAATATACCACGGAAGACAAGACCGAGCTGGATCTAAATTTTACCTGAATTAAGTTCGAAGTTGTTGAAAATAAGTCCAGAAACGAAGAAAATAACAGATTTAAGAGCCAATTCCCTGAGGTATTTGCACAACTACTTTGTCCCGGCCGTTGGACATTTGCCAGTTTGTTTTCAAAAAGTATTATTTCCCGGGGATCGGCCCGGATGTGGAATGCCGGGACACTGTTGGAATTAACTGATGCATTATAAATTATGTTTATATAATAAATTACGCATTATTAAGTGTATTTGCAATGTTTCTGATATTTCGACGTTCTTTGTCATGAAATCAGTCGTCTATGAATAGTATATCTATCAAGGTGTAAAAGACACATGTTCTTTGTTATTTGTTTACGCTCTGATGGTTTAGTAACTACTGAAGGTCAGAACGGCCTGTCCAGGCCCCTTTTATTAAAGAGACTTAGAATCACGTTTACAACAAACGTCACAAAGCAAAATTAAAGTGATCATGTGACCACGGTTTCAATGGAAGTTGAGTGGTTTCGCGTTGCCTTCAAAAGCCTGAATTATTTTACACTATTCTCATCTGTTTACTAATTCTTTTGAGGAAATTTAAACGCTAATCTGATTTTTGCTGTTTGTCGTTCTGACGTTATCCTAAATTTCTCTAATTATTGGGTGACGTGCAAACTCGAAGAAGCTAGTAAGTTCTATGACTAATGAGACTAAGGGCGCGTTTTTTTATCCACAATTCTGGAGTAAGAATGGTTGGTACGGAATGCTAGGAATAATTCTGTTTGTCTGCAGAAAAAGACCCCCGTCGGTCCTGGCCGAGTAAACATTGCGTAACAAATATGGCGGCCGACGAAGAGGCTGCCATTGCAGCCGTTATCGCAGCAATTTTCCTTGTACTTTCGGTACAATGAAATTAGAAGCAATGTTTCATTTTTAACCTGATTTTTTCCCTTGCAGAGACGTATTTGAATCCGCAGCGCTCATCTCGCCGTCCGCCATCTTGGATTTTCATTCGCAACATTCTGTTCATTCTGCCCCTGGGAGCAGAATGGATGGAATGGCATTCTGTCCATTCCGGAATAAGAATGCGGAATGGAAAAACGCGCGCATCTTACATTCTGTCTATTCTCATTCCAGAATTGTGAATAAAAAACGCGCCCTAAGCTTCCCGTATTCGTTGAATATTTCCTCTAATGGAATAAAAAATACAACAAAGATAAACCGACATCAGGTTTAACGTCTACTTAACTCGATTGTTTTCCCTAGACCTTCAGATTATTTTTCTTCATGAACTAAATCAACAGTGTACCACGTGGTTACTTTGTGATAATGATCTGTTGTCATTATAAACAAGTATAGCTTATAAATTGCGGCGCTCCTTTTGTGTTTGCATTGTAGTAAAATGGAGTCGAAATTATACGGAGGAAAGATTTGTTCAACAGAAATCACCAGAGGAATAATAATAATAATAATAATAATAATAATAATAATAATAATAACTTTATTAACGTGTCAAGAAAATGTAGCTGAGGGGAGACACCTAACTAAATTCTAAAAATTCTAAAAAATTATAAAAAATGAATACACAGCCAGCTGATATGTCTTTCAGTGATAAACAGTTTTCTGTCCGTTGCTGCATTTCTTGGAAATACTTTGATCATGAGAAGTCTTCATTTCATGCGCCGTCAGAAAGACAGCGTTTGTTATCTACCATATGGTATAGTACTGGTTTTCAGTTTGAACACTCAGAAGACGTTAACTACATCCTTTCTCCTTGCTAGGGAAGCTACAGCAACTTTACTTAACTTTACTTAAATTCCTCACTAAACCCGATTCTTTACTGCTGGAAGATCAGAGAAGTAAGACAAGCAGTGAAGGAAACAATGAGACATTTTTTCTGCCCTTCCTGCAATTAAACATCGAGACACACTCAGCCTGTTTCCTAAAATTGCTAGTTATAGCTGTTCTTCATAATTAGTGGTCCTGTGACCAGCCGTGACTACAGCGTGTTCCAAGTTTAATTCATGTTTTTTGTACAAACCCAGCTGCTTATTGCAAAATTAAGGAAGGCGTCTTTTTGCTTCTCATTATAAACATTTTTAAAATTCCTCACTAAACCCGATTCTTTACTGCTGGAAGATCAGAGAAGTAAGACAAGCAGTGAACGAAACATTGAGACAACTTTGCTGCTCTTCATGCAGTTAAACATCAAGACACATTTAGCCTATTACCTAAAATTGTTAGTTATAGCTGTTCTTCATAATTAGTGGTCCTGTAACCAGCCGTGACTACAGCGTATTCCAAGTTTAATTCATGTTTTTTGTACAAAGCCAGCTGCTTATTGCAAAATGAAGGAAGGTGTCTTTTTGTTTCTCATTATAAACATTTTTAATATAATAAATTACGTATTATGAAGTGTATTTACAATGTTTTTGATGTTTCGACGTACGATGCTATGAAATAATTCGTTTATGTACACTTTATCTATCGAGGTGAAGATTATATTTAAAAACACAAATAGGAATTACAGTCGACTCCCGATAACTCCAACCCTCGCTGACTTGAACCTCGCGCTAACTCGAACCAAAAACGATTTCGCCTGGATTTCCGTCATACTAGTTTACTGTAATTTTATCCTCAGTAACTCGAGCGCTCGATAACTCTAACCTCCCGCTAACTCGAAGCAATTTTCGTCTCTCTTCAGGTCATTTTCTATATTAACTCGAACCATGCTTGTCAAGACGTGACAGGTCAAAACAAACAGTGTTGTAGTCCAAAACATTGAATGGAAGCCGTGTGTGTCAGTTCAATTAAGGTTTCGCTGGTTTAGGGTACAGTAGCCCGACGTTGTTTTCTTTGAAACTTGCAAAGTTCGCAGTACCTAGTCTTCTTGCTGCTTTGATTTGTTTTCTTTCATGTTATGTTAAGTTTTGATATATAATTTAGAAATATTGTTCCATTTTCACTCGACTTCTTAGACTGCAAGCAGTCCCTTTCTGGTCAGTCGAGAGGGTGCGCTCACAGCGCAGCGAGACCGGAGCGAGGAGAAATAAGACTGCAAGCAGTCCCTTTCTGGATAGTCGAGAGGTCGCGCGAAATAGCCGAGCGCGAAAAAACTGGAGCAAACGAGCGGAGGGGAGCTTGGGGAGAGGCGTGAAAGACGGGAAAGGAAAAGAAAGGGACTGCGCTCTTAGCTGTAACAGATGCGTTCAGGGTAACTCCGCCCACAATTCGTTAAACCCATTAAAAATCCAATTTACTGAATGACAGCTAATAAATAACAACTCAACATTTTTATTCAATCACCAGAATATAGGAGCGAAGAGGAAGAATCGCCGAGCTTGGGCATTGATCCAAGCTTCTCTGAAAAGCCAAAATCTCTAGAAGTTGTGGTGCATTTAAATTTTTTTTCGAGGCCCAGAGTAAAAGAAATCGACGACTCAAACGCCCGAAGTGTAATTAAGAACGTGGTACAGGACAACTGGAAAGCTGTTGTTAATATCATGTTTAAGCATCCTGCGGTGAATTCTGCCGACAAAGCTTGTTCCGCGGATGCGAAAATTACATTTTACTAGTTGACACCAATGTCTTTTAATAATTTTGGGATCTTGTCGAAGGCAACTGCTTTTAAACCAAAGTCATTTGACTGCAACTGGTCTTCGATAATACTGCGAAGCGGAACAACAACCACGAACGAAGCCGTGATGGCAAAGTTTTTCGCTATTTAATACAAAGCTTTGATATATAATGGATTTCCCAAAACCAGTGGGAAGAACGGCCATTACATCTTTTCCCGACAAGAGCGCTTCTACTGCTAGCTTCCGTCCCTCTTTGAGAACTAAGCCGCCGACTTGATCGCTTAAATTTACGAAGACATCGCTGCTACTCTCTTTCACGACTGAAACCATTTTCCTAGTGATCTGAAGTGTTGACATCAAACGTGTGAAGAAGTTAATTACACATCAAACTTGTTTGACAGCAGCCATTGTTTATGGACCAATCGGAATTTTCCGTTGCTGGAGCGACGGGAAATTCGAAAGCGTTTGTTACAGTTAGCAGCGCAGTCCGTTTCTTTTCCTTCTCTCCCCCAGTCTCTTCTCGTTTATTTCTCCTCGCTCCGGTCTCGCTGCGCTGTGAGCGCACCCTCTCGACTGACCAGAAAGGGACTGCTTGCAGTCTATCGACTTCTCTACAATTAAATTTTCTAAAATGTACACTTCATGAATAGAAATATACTTCTCAAACTCATAATTAATTCAAAAGCTAAAGACAGGAAATAATGCACCGTGACGTGTTTGGATATCTGATGAAAAACTCCTTGTTCTTGCATCCTTAATTTCTCCTTCAAAATCAGTTTGTTTGAGAAATTATATCAAACACTCGTCACAGTGTTTCATCACAATATCAAAAACCTCGAAGTTGGTCAAAAATACTCCGCTACGCGTCGTATTTTCAACTCTCTTCTCGGTGTTTGATATGTGATGAAACACTGTGTCT
>NW_028145671.1:0-22500 GCF_977016875.1 Pavona decussata | reverse complement strand
GGTGCCCGCTCTCGGGTTTACTGTTCATAATAAGCATAGAAATTCTTGGAAATGCTATAAGAAACTCGGATGCGATAAAAGGCATAGATATCGAGCCCGGAAAAACCGTTGAGCTCGCACAATACGCGGACGACACAACCGTCATTTTAGAGGATTCGGAGTCAATACTCCATCTCTTTGAATTACTATCACAATTCGAAAAGTGTTCGGGGCTTCGAATTAATGAATCAAAATCAGAGCTGCTCTGGCTGGGGTCAGATCGCTTCCGTAAAGACAAAATCCATAATCTCAAACTTAATGAAGAGCCTATTCTAGCTCTTGGTGTCTACTTTTCTTACGACGATAAGCTAGCGGCACAAAAGAATTTTTTTGATAAATTAGCCTCACTTAAGAAAATTTTAAATATTTGGTCGTCAAGAGACATGTCGATCTATGGTAGAATAAATATAGTTAAAACCCTTGCTTTTTCGAAACTAACCTTCGTTTGCAGCGTACTAGATTCACCGGACTCCTTCACAGGCGAAGTCAACAAAATAATTTTTGATTAAATATGGAAATACAAAAATCCGAAAATTAAAAAGACCACAATCTTGAAGTGCAAAAAAGAAGGAGGTCTTAACATGACTGATTTTGCGCTGTTCGACAAAGCTTTAAAGCTGTGTTGGGTAAAACGTCTGTGCTCGGATGAATTGTCCCCTTGGAAAATCATCCCTACATCCCTCCTTCCCAATGTTGGTGGAAACCTTCTGTTTCGTTGTAGCTACGACGCTAAGTATTTGAAATTAAGCGACCAGCTTCCATCTTTCTATAAAAACTTAATAATCTACTGGCAGGATTTCCGTAACTTGGACGCCCCACAATCTAAAGGGGAGGTGCTCAACCAAATAATTTGGAACAACAAATTTATCAAAATAAATAAAGTGTCAGTGTTCATCCGGAGCTGGCACCGTGCTGGCATTCAGCATCTCTCTTCATTATTAGACGGATCTGAAAACAACTTCCTCACTTTCAACAAGTTCAAGCGCAAATTCAATGTAAAATGTAACTTTTTACAGTACTATGGACGTTTGTCTGCAATATCTCACCAGTGGAAAGATCGCTTACAATCAATCCAGGTCACGCGTGAACAGTAATTCCAAGAATGAAATGAACATTCGAATTTCTCTTTGTAATGTCCGACGTGTGAATGAAATGTTGGACATCTCTCTGGAAATCGTTCCGAAAAAGACGCATTAACTGAAAAAAAGATTCAAAATACTTGGGAAACAATTGTTATTCTTGAAATATTCAATTTTGCAATGTAAAGAAAAATTCATAGCTTTATACTGTCAATAAGCTAGGGAAATTTATACGGGAACTCTGAAATTTTGAAAACTGACATGTAAATTTCAAAACTCCGTTCAAATTTCAAAAATATCGTTCACGCGTGACCTGGGTTGACTGTAAACATTTTAGATCCAGAAGAGACTGTTACTAACCAATTAGTCATTGAGAAGTTGACCTGTAAAGCGATTTATAACTCGTTATTAAGTCTTAAAAATCTTCCGCCCCCTACAGCTGACAAAAGGTTAACAAATGCGGTTACGACCTTAATCAGCGTCGCATAATTTACTCTCTACCGTTTTGCGCTACGAAAGAAATCAAATTAGCGATCTTTCAGTACAAGATTATACACAATATACTTTGCACCAATAGCCTATTGTACAAAATGAAGAAGACTAACTCGGCGGAGTGTCCCTTTTGCATTAATACCGATCAAACAATTTTGCATTTGTTCGTCAGTTGCCCCCAAGCCCAAGCCCTTCTGGTCTGAATTTTTGGTTTGGTATAACTACCGTTGTAAGACGACAGCTACCCTAACAAAAAACAATATTATATATGGTCTAGTAGACAATTTTACTTCGTGTTTAACCCTCAACCATCTCGTTCTTCTTGGAAAATTTTTTCTGTACAAATGTGCAATTAATGAAGCTAGACTTCATTTCGTGGACTTCAAAGACTTGGTGCAGGAAAAATTGATCTGGAGAGATATATAGCAGTACAAGCAAAGAAAACTAGTGGTTCTTCAAAAAATGGCAATTTTTCCTTTAATGCTACAAAGTCACGTTTAAGTATCATGTCGCGTTTTCTTCTATCTACGGTTAGCCTGATATTGCTGAATATCGTGTTTCTATAAGCAGTATAATTAACTTTGTTCTTTATGCTCGTTATTTCTCTCTTTCACCAAAGATAAGCAGAATTAAATTATATGAAATTAGACAAAAAGACGATTAAAATAAATCTTAGAAATAAAAATATATATTAAGACTCATTTGAAATTATCTATTCTAGTATACTATAATGTATAATAATTCTTTGGATATGTCAGATTATACTTTGTTCATTTATTATAAAGTACAGAAGTAATGAACATGTGAAAGTTTATATGTATTTTGTAGTAAATTGTGCTTAATGCGCAAGTAAGTAGTCCAGCTGTAGAGTTGTGAACTGTTGTAATTGTAACAGTAATGTCATTAGTGTAAGTACTTGTAACATTGTAACATAACGCATAATAAAAATTTATTTAAAAGAAAAAAACAAAAAAAAAATCAGCTGGAGTAGCACCTGTGGTGCTCTGTGGGGTAGTACGTTATCTTAACAGAAAGTCTGCAAGTCTGTGTTTCATAGAGCTACCCTTGTTACCCTCTAACACCTGTTTGACTAGTGTCTCCTTTACAATCCTGACTGACCTTTCAGCTGCCCCATTCGATTGTGGGTGGTAAGGCGGGACTAGGGTGTGTTAAATGCCATTTCTGTTCATGAACTCAGCAAATTCATTTGAAATGAATTATGGTCCATTATCTGATACTACTTCCTCTGGCAAGCCATTTGGGTAAATATCAGACGCAGCTCATTTATGGTGTGTCCTGCAGTGATTGAGGTCATGTGCGAATATCAACCACCAACAGAAAATAGTCACTGCCTTTTTGACAAAAATCGATGTGACTACGCTGAAAGGGTCGCGTAGCCCATTTCCAGGGTATCAGAGGGGCACTAGGTGGGGAGCTCCTCATATCCGAAAAACTGAGCATAATTTTATTTCTCTCTCAATCTCCTCAGCCATTTTCGGCCACCACACACAGGTGCGAGCTATTGCTTTCATTGCACACATGCCAGGATGTTCCCAATGTAATTCCTTTAGCATTTTCTCTCTAAACACTTACGGAATGAGCCCCACAGAACACAATTTTGTTCGCAAGAGGGTTTTTTCTCATCACATTTTTCAGGCCACTCACTCATGACTAAATCAAATACTTTGCTAAGTACAGGGTCCAGTAGTGTAGCCTTCCCAATATCCTTTGCAATTATAGAAAAATTCTTATCAATGGACCTCACACTGTAAATTTCACTTTCGCTGCCTATATTTGAATCTTCACAAGGCAACCTGGAGAGCGCATCGCCGTTATCATGTTCATCAGATTTACGGTATTCAATCTGATAGTCATATGCTGAAAGGATGAGGCCCCAACGCTGCATACGGGCAGCTGCCAGCGTGGGAATTGCGGCTTTTGGGCCTAAAATAGCTAACAACGGCTGGAGGTCCATTACTAATGTGAACTTTCGTCCATATAGGAATTGGTGAAACTTCTTAACCCTATATACAGTGGACAAAGCTTCGCGTTCCATCTGGGCTTAATTTCTCTTACTTGAGCTTAGTCTGCAAGAGGCATAAAATATTGGCCTTTGTCTGCCGGGAGAATTATAATGTTCTTATCCTCTTTTAAACCTTTGAGAGCTTGTTTCATCTCCCTGGTGATGTTAGGTTCAGGAGGCTTAGCCTTCTGGAGGATAGAGTTTACGTTTCTCCTGATAATGTCTGCCTGTTCTGCGTCAAGTGGTCTTATTGCAGATTCAACCTCGCGGCAGACAAAGGTCGTGCCAGTGTAGTGCTAGACAAAAACTCCTATGACGATAAAATGAAAACACTGATCGAGAAGGGTCCATACCGACTTCTTAATAAAGACCCAACGGATCGTTTGAGCCGAAAGTTGACTGAAAAGCTTCTGAACCTGAAGCGAGGTGGGCACCTGACAGAGTCCGTATATAATAAGATCAGGCCCAAACATAAGCAACCGCCTAGAATCTATGACCTTCCTAAGATATACAAGGTAAATACACCACTAAAACCTATAGTTTCTTGTGTGAACGATCTGTCTTCCTACCTAGCCGATGCGTTATCTCCCTTAACAGGGAAATTAAAGTATACGGTCAACAACTCAGCTCATTTCGTGTCCACTATCAACGGGGAAAGGGTACTAGAAAGCGAGATCATGGTGTCTTTTGACGTACAGTCGAACCTGTATATAACGGCCCTGTATTAAGCGGCCAACCTCTATTAAGCGGTCAGTTTTTAAAGTCCCGGTTGTTTGCTCATACAAACGCTGTATTTGTTACCTGTTTTAGGCGGCTACCTCCATTAAGCGGCCGCGGCCACCCTGTAGCAGTCCTATGTTTGTCTTTCTTTGTTATTTTTACCTGTATTAAGCGGCCACCCTTGAATGGAAACTAAGCCATATGTTATTTTAAGCGGTATTTTATTGTGTTTAAAATGCGATCCAGCATCACTATAAAGAAATAACATGTGCAAAGCTACTGTAAGCTGATACTCGGCCGTTTAATATAGTTAACGCTTCTCAGATGTCCGCAAACGTGCTGAAGTACAGTACCATATCACGAATGCTAAAAAAAAGGTTTGTTTTGAATATGCTTCACTCTTTAGCAAGAAATTCCTCTTTAATTAACTTGTTCTTCAGCCATGTGACATTGAACATTGAGCGTAACAACTATGAAATGACGGAATGAGATCTTTTGTTGTGAATTGTAAGTCATAGAAATAGAGCACTGTGTACCGTAGGAGAGTAGAGGACAATTTATTGTATAGTACTTTTACACAATGTTACGTATATTATACCGTTAAGTTACAAGTTGGCACTGAACTTTGTTTAAGGTATTGATCACTTGAAAGAGTGTTGATTGTCCTATTGTTTCCTTGCATGAAGTGTTTTTGTATGATACGCCATTAAAATTTACATTAGACCACGCCCAGTGAGTATTTTTAGCAATCCTGTATTAAGCGGCCATCTGTGTTAAGCGGCCAGTTACTCAAGTCCCGAGGGTGGCCGTTATATACAGGTTCGACTGTAGAATCACTGTTCACAAACGTACCAAACGAAGGCGTGGTACAGGCCGCGTTACGGAAACTAGAGGCTGACCCGTGTCTTGCTAACCGCACGACTTTAACACCTACACAGATTCCGGATCTCTTGGAGTTCGTTCTAAGATCCACATAATTCCAGTATGATGGATTAATTTATGAGCAACAAGAGGGAGCAGCCTTGGGTAGCCCAGTATCCGCTGCCATAGCTAACCTCTACATGGAGGATTTTGAAGAACAAGCTTTGACTTCCACGCCTTGTATGCCTAAGATTTGGAAACGCTATGTGGATGACACCTTTACCATCTTGAGTCGTGACAAAGTTGACATTTCCCGCAACACCTTAATAGTCAACAACCGACGATCCGCTCACTATGGAAACTGAGACCAAGAACACCATACCCTTTCTTGACACTTTGGTATGTAGAGATTCGGATGGCTACCTCTCTACCAGTGTTTACAGAAAGCCTACAAACATTAAACAGTACTTATCGCATGATTCACACCACCCACAATCTGTAAAACGCAGTATTGTCAAGTGCCTGTACGATAGATCGAAACACCTCATAACTAAACCACCATTTATATCACAAGAAAAGAAACATCTCTAATCAGTTCTTGTTTCTAACGGTTATCGTTTGTGAAAAACATTACGAAAACAAAGAAACAAACAGCCACAAAAGAACCTGCGCCTGACATTAAATCTACTGCGGTGCTACCATACGTCAAAGGGTTATCAGAGGCTCTTCACCGTTGCCTACAACAGCAAGGCATACAGACAGTTTTCAGATCTGACACAACACTTAGATCACACCTAGTGCGACCTAAGGACACTGCCGATCCTGCAAAACACGACGGATTAGTCTACAAGATTCCCTGCGAGTTTGGCAAGGTCTATATTGGAGAGACGGGAAGATCTATTCACGAAAGGATTAAAGAACACGATAGAGACATACGGCTTGCTCGAACCCAATCCTCCGCCGTTTCAGAACACAGAAATGCGACGGGCCACTATCTGCTCTGGGATGAGGTTAAGTTTGTTGACCGAGACCCACATTGGTACACCCGGAGGGTAAAAGAGGCTATTCACATAAGACTTCACCCTGACAACATCAACAGGGATACTGGAATTGAAATTTTAGAAGCGTGGATACCCACGATCAAAGAACACAGCAGCCGATCGGTACCAAGGCGGACCGCCGAGGGAACAATTTCTAGCCTGAACGACAAGGATTGAAATTCTCCAATCAACAACAACCTAAGAGCGAATCGAAACGCACCAATCAATACAAACCAAGGTGCTACTTATACTGTTACGCAATCAGTCGACAGCATCGCCTGATGAAGACCAGCAGTATAGCGGTCGAAACGTCGCGATCCACATCTTTGTGACTCAATCGTGAGATAAACGATTAACTCAGCTATCATTTTAAACCTCGATGACGAACACCTTTTATAATATTGACATAATGATTGTTCATTGTTTTTACTGCTTTGTCCTGTTAGCTTGTTCACTTGACTGCTTTCACTGCCTGTTGGGTGAAACTCTTGGGTGGTCCTATCCGCCACAATGCTACAAGCCCTTTCAAAAGTGAAGCTCTCAGTGTTCAAAAGTTTGTTTTGTATCTTGATGTTGCTCAGCCCACACACGAAACGGTCTCATAAGGTGCGATCCAGAAATTCACCATAATTGCAATGGAAGCACTTCCCTCTCCCGTTGTCTCCACGACGTTATTAGCGGTAAAGAACATTTCCTTCCTCTCTACATGTTTCGCGCTCGGCGTTGAACTTGCCTAGACGCCCAAATAGTTCACCCGCACTAATGCTGGTCATCCTGTACGCCACAACACACACAGTGTTGTCTAAAAACCATACACTATTGAACTCTGTAGAGAAAATCCCAATTCCCGTCGCCAAAATTTGATATTTTGTCTAAAACACACCAGACAACATGGCGGTTCTTTCGTGGTTCTGAACAACAACTTTATTGTACAGCATTCTGGGTACTTAATGTAATGTATTACACTAAGCATTCTGGGTACTAAATATATTACAGTACAATACTAATACCTTCGTGCATTGACAAATTGATCACGATAAGGCACCTTACAACAAGGGAAAGCCTTAAGCCATCATTCGTCCTTGACATCAGTTCACTGATGGAGTAATGTGAAAACTAAACTGTAACTGGGTAGTTTGTCGTTTGTGTAAAAGTAAAACGAGTTAAAATAATCGCGAAGTAACACAAATGAAATAAAGGTTTCAAGTGACGTTTTCGTTGGCGTTGCCGTCTTGCATTCGTAAGGTCCCTAATGATAGATAAGCAACGCGGCGCTACGGCTTAGATACAGACAAGTTGTAACTTTGAAGCAAATACATTTTATGCTTAACTATTTTGGGGGGTTTTGTTGTCACATCAGTGTACTTTGTCGATTACCAAATTATGTCATGGTATGGTAAGATACGAATATCACTGTGTTTACTTAAAAATTTTCTTTCTTCTCCGATATAATCTAACTCGTGTACAAAATCATGTTTTCCATGCCTGAAACCAAGCCGAAAAATTCCACTGAACCTAGCGCAATACAGAAAGTGTCCAGTGCACTGTGGGTGCAGTTGGCTTTGCTATCTACCATATGGTATAGTGCTGGTTTTGAACACTCCGGGCAGAAGAAGTGAAATGCATCCCTTCTCCTTGCCAGAGAATCGGCTACAGCAACTTTACTTTTACTTAAATTCCTCATTAAGCCCCATTCTTTAATACTGGAAGATCAGAGACGTGAGACAAACAGTGAAGGAAACAGTGAGACAACTATGCTGCTTTTCATGCATATGCGGTTAAACATCGAGACACATTTAACATGTTGAGTGACATTGTTAGCTGTAGCTTTTTTTTTTTTAATCATCTTTAGTTTGTTTCTTTTCAAAGGATATTTGCAATAATACATTTTACAATACTAACATAAAACTATTGATAGTAATATTACATTGTTAACAAAGTATTACATAGTAATATGACAGAAATATTACATAGTATTACAACGTTAAGTTTACAACACACAAAACAACAAAGTTTACAAATACTACATAAATTAAGATACAGGACATTTACAGAAAACGATCTTATATATACATTCAACAAAAATGTGCAAAATTCTGCCATTTAGCAAAGAAAAGCTTCTGTTGGCCCGAGGTGACCGCTATGTGTTTTTCTAATTGTATCTTATCCTGTACTAATATTTTAAAGTCAACAAGAGAAGATTTTTTGTTATTTAGCGCATTAACGTAAAGGAAATACTTTCCAAGTATTATGAGATGATTGAGGGCTAAACATGGTGGGTTCAGTTGGCGAATGATTCCATATATAACGTCTTGGGGGGAAAGAACTAACTGAAGGTTGCACACATTCAACAAACAAGTGTGTAACAGTTTGGTGTATTGCTGGGCAGAACGGACAGTGCGGAGACGAAACTTTTTTCAGTTTGTACAATAATGAGTTAGTAAATAAGATATGGTGAATGATTTTGTATTGGAACATAATTAATTTTGTTTCTTTTGTAGCTTTAAATGGTAAAAGATAAATCTAAGAAAAATCGTCACGCTGAAAGTTATAATATCCAAACCTTTTTTCAGCAGTGGGAGGTGGTAATTTTTGCCGGGCAAGAAGTTCTTGATATAAAATGTTACAGGAGAGGGGTTTACTTAAAATACACGAGCCTAATGCAGGCGTTGGACTACTTTCATTTTTGAACAAAAGTTTTTTCCATTCACTCGGGATGGCCGATACAAGGCTGTGATAGTGTAAAAAATGACATCTTTTTATATGAAATTTATTGGCTAGCACTTCAAACGGAAAATAGCAGTTTTCCTGAATGTCGAAGAGATCTATTATCTGCGTGATGCCGTTTTGGCGCCATTTGGAGTAAAAAACGGATTTTCCCTTTAACCTTCATAAATCTGTTGTTCCAAATGATTTCCTGAAGCACTGCTTCTTTGTTTTCAGGAGTGCTTTGCTCAATTTCTTGCCAATAACAAATGACTTGTTTATAGAACAACGGAGTGTGTTTGTTAAGATTAAGAAGTTTCGTGTCATAATTACAATTAAACAGCTCTATTCCACCTACATTGGCTAAGAATTAGGTTGGAATATACTTCCACGGAGCGTCAATTCCGGAACAAAGGCGTTTTACCCAAGTAAGTTTCAACGCTTTATCGAAGAAAGAGAAATCTTTCATTCCTAAACCGCCTTCTTTTTTATTTTTAATCAAAGTTGTTTTACGAATCTTCGCTGGTTTATGGTTCCAAATAAAATCAAAAGTTAGTTTGTTAACTTCGTCTGCAAAATGCTCCGGGGTTTCCAAGACACTACAGACAAATATAAGCTTGGACAGGGCTAAGGTTTTGACAATATATTATTCTACCTTGTAATGAGATGTCTCTTTAAGACCACATATTAAGGGTCTTTTTTAAATGTTTCCAATTTTTCTGAGAATTTTTTTTTTAACAGCGGTTTCGTGGTTGTAAGAAAAGTGAACGCCTAAGGCATATACTGGTTCATGACTGAGCCGAAGGTTAAAAATTGCGTCCTTCCGGTGACTTAGTGATCCTAGCCAAAGCATTTCAGATTGCGATTGATTTATCTTTAATCCAGAACAACTTTCAAATTTGGTCAACAAATTGAAGAGGTTCGAAACCGATTGTACATCAGCTAACAGAGCGGTTGTGTCGTCTGCGTACTGAGTTAGCTTTACTTCTTGGTTAGCTTGAACCTTGATTCCCTTGATAATGTCTGAGTGTCTGATTGACCGAGCTAGAAGCTCGATAGCAATCACAAATAACATCCCTGAAAGAGGGCAACCCTGACGTACACATCGTTGTAAGAAAAAATGTTTCGAGGCGTGGCTGTTGTTGAGCACACAACTAGAAATGTTTTTATAGAATACTCCGACCCACTGACGCTGTTGAGGACCGAAGTTGAAGCTTGAAAGGCACTTTTGAATAATCCCATTCGACAGAATCAAAAGCTTTTTCGAAGTCCAATAATACAGCAATACCAGGAATTTGCATACTCTTGGTAAATTCCGTTATATCGGTTATTTGACGAATGCTTTCTCCAATGAATCTACCCTTAATGTACCCTGACTGGGAAGGGTGAATTACGTGTGGTAGCACTTTTTCTAGGCGTGTCGCTATTGTGTTAGTAGCGATCTTATAATCCACACTTAGCAATGAAACTGGGCGCCAATTTTTAAGTATTCGGTATTTTTCTTTTTCTTTGGTATTAGAGAAATTATTCCTTGTTTTTGGGAAATGATAGATGATGATAGATAGGCAACGCGGCGCTATAGCTACGGCTTAGATACAGACAAGTTGTAACTTTGAAGCGAATATATTTTAGCTTAACTATTTTGGCGGGTTTTGTTGTCATATCAGTGTACTTTGTCGATTACCAAATTATGTCATGGTATGGTAAAATACGTATATCACTGTATTTACTTACCTCACTTTGTTGTTATGGAAGAATTTTCTTTCTTCTCCGATATAATCTAACTCGTGTACAAAATCATGTTTTCCATGCCTAAAACCATGCCGAAATATTCCACTGAACCTAGCGCGATACAGAAAGTGTCCAGTGCACTGTGGGTGCAGTTGGCTTTGCTATCTACCATATGGTATAGTGCTGGTTTTGAACACTCCGGGCAGAAGAAGTGAAATGCATCCCTTCTCCTTGCCAGGGAATCTACAGCAACTTTACTTTTACTTAAATTCGTCATTAAACCCCATTCTTTAATGCTGGAAGATCAGAGACGTGAGACACGCAGTGAAAGAAACAGTGAGACAACTTTGCTGCTTTTCATGCATATGTGGTTAAACATCGAGACACATTTAACATGTTGAGTAACATTGTTAGTTGTAGCTTTTTATTGTAAAATTGGGGAAGGTGTTTTTTTGTTTGTTGGTTGGTTGGTTGTTGTTGTTGTTGTTTTTTTTTTTTTGCTTCTCATTATTCATCAGGGAATTCCACCTTTGCCCATTCCTCCTGGGCAATAGTGGGTTGGGCATTTTCTTACGGTTCATCTCGGGGTTCAGACATTAGCCTTCCACCCAATTAGCTCGGGGCCTTTGACCATTCCACTCTTTTCCTTACAGCATCGGCAAATACGATGAGTTTCGCATTGAGTACGTTTAGTTAACGTTAGGACATAAATGTGACTCTCTCTCGTCCGCAGATGTGACGCTAGAGCTGCAGAATAACGTATTTTTACAATACCACGGGAGACAAGACCGAGCTGGATCTAAATTTGACCTGAATTAGGTTAGAGGTTGTTGAAAGTAAGTCTTTCCTGACCAATTTTCACTTGGGTGATGGCAAGGGACCGGAGGGAGAACAGTAGCTAAGACTATTCAATACGGCCTTGGTGTTGATGGGTCTTTTGCCCCTGATATCGTAATTTTACAGCTTGGGAACAACGACTTAGCTTCTCTTTTCGCCGTTGAGACTTGTTCTGCGATCGAGGACTTTACTCGGTTGTTGTTTGAGTCTTACGGTGTCCGATTTATATGTGTCTGTCAGACGATTTATCGCGAGAATACTCAATCATTAAATACTCAAGTTAACATTTTAACTCAATATTTAAAAGTAGTGTTAGAGCCGATTCCCTATGTCTTATATTGGCGCCACCGGGGGATTTGGAATTGCAAATCCCGTTTTCTTGTTCGCGATGATATTCATTTAAATACGTTAGGGAAGTACAAATTTTTTCGCAGTCTGAGAGATGTTTGAGGGCCGTCGCGCCTTCATAATTAGATCGACTTTGAATGATACCTGCCAGTTCCCATTTTATTTGTTTATCAAGCCGTTTATCATTTTGTGCTTGTTCATGAGCTCTTGCTTATTTATTTTCTGGGTAATTCCCAGTTTTCTTTCAAAGCTCACTAGGTCCTTTGGACCAGGTTGGTCACGGTATTTTTTTTACCGTGCTTTTCATGGCTTTCGTCATGTTTTTGCGCTTTCACTTTACCACATGAGTGTACAACCCACTTGACCGCCCCTTTGGTGTGTCCTATGCACTCGGCTCTGTGACATTGCACTTTGTTATGGCTGGAACTTGGCATTTTTTGTTTCTACTCCAGTTTTTTCTTTGTTTGTTTAAACCTTGTGTAATGTTCGACCTGGTTGGGTCGGCATTCTGTTTTATTAATCACGTACTGCCCTAATCACACTGTCTTTCTGTGGCCAGAGCCAGATTCATCCAACACAGTTGTGTGGCTCTATACACTACGCTCCTCGGTTGCGTGGGACTTACCACAGTTATTTGCCACAGAGCTCACGTTTGACATTAAGCTGGTCAAACAGGCAAATGTTGCGATATAAATTATGTTTATAGAATAAATTACGTATTGCAAAGTGCATTTGCAATGTTTGTGATATTTCGACGTCCTTTGTCATGAAATCAGTCGTCTATAAATAGTATACACTCGATTGCAAAAACGTTGACACCTAAAACGGGCATAAACCGTGAACGATGAGACCCAGTGGCTTTATGGGTATAAGTGTACTAAATTTATTTACATAATACTCTATTCTCGTGCGACTGTTGATGACCAAAATAAGTTGCACGTTGTGAATGATGGAAACTGTCCAAGCTTTCCTTAAAGTGTCCAAGTTGGCCAACAAGGGCCAATTTGAGTGAAATACAATTCGAGATTTGCCTAAGTTCAAGCAAGCAATGAACTTAGGCAATATTTGGTAGGAAATAATTCAGAAGAATTAAGTCAGCACTACATTTTTTTATTGCAAAGAAAGAGAATGGTAATTATTGAGTATGGAAATGAGGTTATTGTTTAAACACAACCCACAAATCCGTTGGGTCTCATCGTTCACAATTTATGCTTTTTAGATGTCAACGTTTTTGCAATCGAGTGTATCTATCAAGGTGAAAAAGACACGTGTTGTTTGTTAGTTGTTTACGCTCTGATGGTTTATTAACAACTGAAGGTCAGAACGGCCTGGCCAGGCCCCTTTAATTAAAGAGACTTAGAATCACGTTTACAACAAACGTCAAAAAGTAAAATTAAAGTGACCATCTGACCACGGTTCCAATGTAAGTTGAGTGGTTTCGCGTTGCCATCAAAGGCCTGAATTATTTTACACTATTCTCATCTGTTTACTTATTGTTTTGAGGAAATTTAAACGCCAATCTGCGTTTTTGACGTTATCCTAAATTTCTCTAATTATCGGGTGACGTGCAAACTCGAAGAAGCTAGTCATTTGTATGACTAATGAGACTAAGCTTCTTGTATTCGTTGAATATTTCCTCTTGCGAAATAAAAAATACAACAAAGATAAACCGACATCAGGTTTAACGTCTACTTAACTTGATTGTTCTCCCTAGTCATTCAGATTATTTTTCTTCATGAACTAAATCAACAGTGTACCGGTATAGCTTATAAATTGCGGCGCTTCTTTTGTGTATGCATTGTAGTAAAATGGAGTCGAAATTATACGGAGGACAGATTTGTTCAGCAGAAATCACCGGAGGAATACACAGCCAGCTGATATGTCTTTCAGTGATAAACAGTTTTCTGTCCGTTGCTGCATTTCTTAGAAAAACTTTGATCACAAGGAGTCTTCATTTCATTCACCGTCAGAAAGACAGTGCCAGTGCACTGTGGGTGAAGTTAGCTTTTGGTATTTGTTATCTACCATATGGTATAGTACTCTTTTTGAACACTCAGAAGACGTTAACTGTATCCTTTCTCCTTGCTAGGGAAGCTACAGCAGCTTTACTTAACTTTACTTAAATTCCTCACTAAACCCGATTCTTTACTGCTGGAAGATCAGAGAAGTGAAACAGGCAGTGAAGGAAACAGTGAGACAACTTTGCTGCTCTTCATGCAATTAAACATGGACATACATTCAGCCTGTTACCTAAAATTGTTAGTTATAGCTTTTTTCATAATTAGTGGTACCGTGACTACAGCGTGTTCCAAGTTTTATTCATGTTGTTTGTACAAAGCCAGCTGCTTATTTAAAATTAAGGAAGGCGTCTTTTTGCTTCCCATTATTAACATTTTTAATATAATAAATTACGTATTATGAAGTGCATTTACAATGTTTCTGATATTTCGACGTACGTTGTTATGAAATCAGTCGTTTATGTACACTTTATCTATCGAGGTGAAGGTTATATTTAAAAACACAAATAGGAATTACAGTCGACTCCCGATAACTCCAACCCTCGCTGACTCGAACCTTGCGCTAACCAAAATCGATCTCGCCTGGATTTCCGTCATACATTTACTGCAATTTTTACGCGGGATGCCCTGAAGGGGCATACCGTGTCTAAAAACGGGTCGATTTCTTTTTTTTTTTTTTTTTCTTCCTCGTAGTCACAAATCGGTACATTAATTTATTCATTAAACTCTCCCCTCTCCTACTCGGGATGTAATGTTCTGATTGTCTTCAACAACAGCAGGCCAATCAACATCCATTCTTGTCGCTTTAATCGCGAGGGAGGGGACCCACTCAACCCTACCGGTGTGACGTCAACGCATCATTTGATATATTTATTAAGGACGGATTAAATTGTCGCGCCATATTGTTAACATGTTGTGGACTCAAGTGTGCCGTTTTCAAACGGAAATTTCACCATTTTGAAGCGGTGAATCGAAAGAATAACTTTTAAGAAGCACCCGACATTTAAAACGGTGGAAATTGGTGAGTTCCTGGCGAAGGAATCATGCTTTGTTTGACAGTCTTAGACCACGACGCGAGACTTAAAAGAGGTCATTGAAAAGCTTACATTATCGTAATGGAATTTCACACATTTCCGGTAATAGTCTGAGTCGCGTAACACAAGGTAAATAACGTAACGCGATCGTCGTGACTCAAACTATTCCATTAGCAAGGATAGTTTTATCAATCGGCGAAGCATACAGTTGGAATAAATGAATCAGCCCCAGCATCACGCGTAATGCCAGTATAGCAGGCATCTTGTATCCTCAGTAACTCGAGCGCTCGAAAACTCAAACCTCCGCTAACTCGAAGCAATTTTCGATTCTCTTCAGGTCATTTCTATATAATTTTACCCTCGATAACTCGAACCATGTTTTTCAAGACGTGACAGGTCAAAACAAACAGATCGTAGTCCAAAATATTGTAATTTAAGCCGTGTGTGTCAGTTCAGTTCAGGTTTCGCTGGTTTAGGGTACAGTAGCCCGACGTTGTTTTCTTTGAAACCTGCAAAGTTCGCTGTACCTGGTCTTCTTGCTGTTTTGATTTGTTTTGTTTCATGTTTTGTTAAGTTCTGATTTATAATTTAGAAGTATTGCTCCATTTCTCTCTACCTCTCTACAATTAAATTTTCTAAAATGTACTCTGTATGAATAGAAATATAGAGTAAACACCGTTTTTTGCCTTATGTCCGGTCATTTGTTCTCAAATCCTGATAACTCGAACTCCCGATAGCTCGAACCTTTCTCAATTTCCGTTGAATGTTCGAGTTATCGGGAGTCGACTGTTGGGGGGGGTTATGCCTATTGTCCTCACATTAACGTACTATTTGAATTTCCATGTAACGTTATGGTAAAATAAGATAGGTGCATTATTTTGTCTAGTCGCTTAGTTTTTTTTCAGTTGGTTGTTTTTTCGACATCAGGTTTAACGTCTACTTAACTCGATTGTTCACCCTAGACCTTCAGATCATTTTAATTCATGAACTAAATCAACAGTGTACCACGTGGTTACTTTGTGATATTAGACTTCTGTTATCAGATTATATATCAGCATTGATTATAAATTGCGGCGCTCCTTTTCCATTTCCATTGTAGTAAAATGGCCGTAATAAACTTAAGTGAAGATCAAGAGTCGAACTTATACGGAGGACAGGTTTGTTCAGCAGAAATCACCGCAGGAATACACAGCCAGATGATATGTCTTTCAATGATAAACAGTATTCTGTCCGTTGCTGCATTTCTGGGGAATGCTCTGATTCTAGTTGCTCTTCACAAAGAGTCTTCACTTCATGCGCCGTCCAAACTCTTGCTTCGTACCCTGGCGACAACTGATTTGTGTGTTGGTTTAATTGTGGAGCCTCCAGCTGTTATTTTTTGGATGTCTGCGATATACGAAAAATGGAACATTTGTCGCTACACACATACTGCAGGTTTTGTCACAGGATATATTTTGTGTTCAGTGTCTTTGTTGACGCTCACTGCAATAAGCGTGGACAGACTTCTTGCCCTGTTGTTAGGGCTCAGATACAGACAAATTGTGACTTTGAAGCGAACATACGTAACTGTAACTGTTTTTTGGATTCTACCGATTGTCTTCACATCGACGTACTTTATAAATGAGCAAATAATGTTATGGTATGGTACGATACTTATATTAGTGTGTTTAGTCACCTCAATTTTCTCTTACGTAAGAATTTTCGTTGCTCTCCGAAGTAATCGAACTCGTGTTCAGCAAGTTCAACCGAGCCAAACAGCTGCACTCGACATAGCGCGATACAGAAAGACAGTGTCCAGTGCACTGTGGGTGCAGTTGGCTTTAGGTGTTTGCTATCTACCATATGGTATAGTGCTGGTTTTGAACACTCAGAATAAGTTAACTGCATCATTTCTGCTTGCTAGGGAATCTACAGCAACTTTACTTTACTTAAATTCCTCACTAAACCCGATTCTTTACTGCTGGAAGATCACAGAAGTGAGACAAGCAGTGAAGGAAACAGTGAGGCAACTTTGCTGCTCTTCATGTAGTTAAACATCGAGACACATTCAGCCTGTTGCCTAAAGTTGTTGGACATAGCTTGTCTTCATAATTAGTGGTATCGTGCCCAAAGGGTGTTCCAAGTTTAATTCATGTTTTTTTTTTTTTTTTGTACAAAGCCAGCTGCTTATTGCAAAAAGTGAGGTGTCGTTTTTGCTTCTCATTGAAAACTATTTCAATATAATAAATTACGTATTATGAAGTGCATTTATAATGTTTCTGATATTTCGACGTACCTTGTCATGAAATCAGTCAGTTATGTACAGTTTAGCTATCGAGGTGAAGGTTATATTTAAAAACACAAATAGGAATTACAGTCGACTCCCGATAACTTGAACGCTCACTAACTCGAAGCTCGCGCTAACTCGAACCAAAATCGATTTCGCATGGATTTCCGTCATATATTTACTGTCATTTTATCCTCAGTAACTCGAGCGCTCGATAACTCGAACTCGAAGTAATTTTCGATTTAATATAATTTTACCTGCGATAACTCGAACCATGTTTGTCAAGAGGTGACAGGTCAAAACAAACAGTATTGTAGTCCAAAACATTGCTGTTTTGATTTGTTTTGTTTCATGTTATGTTAAGTTCTGATTTATAATTTAGAAATATTGTTCCATTTTCACTCGGCTCAGTCTCTAGCTGCAATCGTTCCTAAAATGTACACTGTATGAATAGAAAAATACAGTAAACACCGTTTTTTGCCTTATGTCCGGTCATTTGTTCTCAAATCCTGATAACTCGAACTCCCGATAGCTCGAACCTTTCTCAATTTCCGTTAAATGATCGAGTTTTTGGGAGTCGACTGTAGTTTTTTGGGTTATGCCTATTAATGTCCTCACATTAATGTACTGTTTGAATTTCCATGTAACGTTATGGTAAAATAATTTAGGTGTATTATTTTGTCTAGTCGCTTTAGTTTTCCCTTGTGTAAAAATATATGTTGCCCTTGGAAATAATCAAACTCAAGAACAACATCATTTTCACCAAGGACAACCGAGCAAAATAGTTCACTGATATTGGGGAAAAAAGGTTTAATTGAAGGGATGATTATTTAATAAACGTGAGCAGTAGAACATGTCTATAAACTTAACAATTAATCTGCGAAGAAGGGCACAAAGTTTGGGTTCATGTTCTATTTATTTTCTTCTTCTTAGAAACAATGAAATAAAAATGACGATAAAAGGCTGTTTATCTTTTTTCTTGATTGCATTGATATTGAAAATGTGTTCTTGAGAGGCGAATTATGCACATAGCTTCATGTGTAACTATAAAGGTTCAATGTTATTGGCTTCTTGTTAAACCAGCTGCTTATTGGAAAATCATTGGAGATGAAGAAATGATAAATGGAGATGTTTTTTTTTACGTCTATTGTAAACAGTTAATCTGTAGAGAAGGAAAGGAAAGAAAACGCTCACGTTCGACTGATTTTTTCCAAGATATTCACAAAAAAAAGTGACGATAAAAGGCAGTTTGTCGTCTTTTCTTAATGGCATTAATTTTGTGAATGAGTAGCGAGCGGCGAATAATGCATTAATTTCACGCGCGTTTTGTCAAAATTTCTACTAATTTCTCGAGCCGTTTAGCGAGGCAAATTAACACAAGGTTAGTTTATGACAAATATTGGGACACCAAGTACACTAATACGTTCGTTCATTTGTTGAAACCTGTCCGCAAAGAAGTCTACACCATAACTTCTCAATGGCAAAGGCTCAGTATTAAAAACGTTCTTATTTATGCCAAAAAAGTTGCAGTGCACTCACCAACTGTCATTAAAGCGTCAAATCGTAAATTACATATTAACTAACAATCATTCCAAGAGCGCGCGTTGGATATGAGATAAAAGATAGCCAACAAGCTTAGGGCCGAGTTGGCTAATATTCAACAACCGTGAGTGGAATAATTCTTATTAAAAACAATCAACAAGTATTGCTAAATCGTGCTGATTTCGCTGTGCAAAAACAACTAGAAGACAATTTAACGCGTCTGTAGTTTTCGGGCATGATGTAATGGCTCATGTACCATGGCCGCTAAGTCAATCAAATCCCTGGAATTGCTTTATACAATAATCCAGTTTTTAATAATATTCATCATTGGGAGACTTAATCAAGCTTAAGCTTAATTAAAGCTGCCGAGTCGATTAGATTTCTTTCACAAATCAGTGTCAAGTTTTTCAACATGGTAGGAAATGAATTACTTCTTTTGAATATAAAGCTTACTGTTTCTTGTAACGGCTGTTAGCTTACTAATTTCAAGAAGTATTGCACCTAAGGCCTGAGATAAAAAGTTTAATGTTCATTCGTGTATGCAGTTGTTGTTTCCTATGGCTATCGAGAGGAAAATAAAGTTGTAAACGCATTCTTATCTGTCTTCCAACTCATTTTTTTTTTTTTTCAGGTTTGCAGGATAAATTTCCTCAATTTATAATACCAAACTAGCAACTTTAACGTCAAACTAATATTAATAACAATTAGCAAAATGCCTTGGAACCTAAGAACTAAGAGGTGAAACGAAAGTAGCATACAAGGGACAAGTTCTCATGCATGCCGTCGGGAGTGAAAACAAATCATTAAGCTTAAGCTTACTAGGAAATAACGGAAGATATTTTTACCTTACTTCAGTACATATCTTGATTGAGACCTTGAAACCAATCCAACTGTTTCAACTCGGTGTCGGTCGGTCACAGTCAAATGCATCCTCCACCGTTTTTTTTTTTTTTTTTTTTTTTATCATGGTATAAGTAATAAGCTCGTTTGTTTATACATCCAAGAAACCGGCTGCGACTTTAGGAATGTGAGAAGGTATAAAACAAGTCTATACATGTAGCCGGTTGTTTTTTTTTTTTTTTTGCATCCTCCTTTGCTTGGTCACAGAACTTGATTCCAAGCAGCAAAAACCTCTTTGTCCAGTTCAACATGAGCAAGAAAACAGTGATTGCTGACAGTGTTCAATATAAACTTAAGTCTTACAGGTTACGAAAAACTGCGCAACAATTTTGCAGCATCATAACGTCCCACAACTGTTTTGACTTTCTCCAACAATAAGTAATTACCTTTCGATATTTTTAGGATATCGTGATCAGTTGAACCATTTCATCCTAACAGTGACAGAAAGTAGCTAAGAATTACGTTTCCGAGAACATGCCCGTAAGGAAACCCGTTTAAACGGTTTCAACATTTTCCCAAACATTCGTTTAACAAAACGTTCAACAAAAGTAGAACGCTGGGAAAATGTTGGATGAACGGATTGCTCAAACGGTTTCAACGCCATTCAACATTTTAAAGAACAATGAAAATGTTGAATAGATTTAATTCAACTCTCTTTCAACAAGCTTTCAACATTTTTTACGCTTTCAACAATGTTGAACGACCTGTTCAAACGCCCCCTACATTTGATCGAATTGGTTTTTGGAACTGTTGGTTATGAGGAGAGGGGAAAAGCGGAGTACCCGAAGAAAAACCTCTTGGAACAAGGACGAGAACCAATAACAAACTCAACCCACACATGACGCCGATTCTGGGAATCGAACCCGGGCCTTATTGGTGAGAGGCGAGTACCCTCACCACTGCGCGGTTCCTGCTCCCCTTGCTTCAATTTTTCCGCTAAATCGGTAACTGCCAGCTTTTAGGCCAAACCCTCCTTCATACTTGGCTCTAATATGCAACTTTACGCGATTTTTAGCAAAGTACAATAAAGGAATATGTTCAGTTCTCTATCTAGACCGGGAGGGGGCGGATTCGTTTTTTTAATATTTGAGCTAACGGCCTAAACTTCAGGTCTTTTTCGGAAATTTATCTGGGAACAATCTAACGCCATCGATTACTGTTCATTGAATTTGATATTTCCATGGCAACTAATTTTGGCAGGCCAATTTTTCAGAAAATGGAAAAGCCCTTTGTTAAGGTGACTCCATAAAGTTATTTGGCGCGTGGCGACTGGGTACTAAAATGGCGCGAGCGCTCGCAGTTTTCTAACTGATACGTGAATTTTCATTATGCTGGCGAGCGAAACAAGGCCAGTTTTAGCCTGAAAAGTAAGGCTATTTCGACGAGTTTTCCACGGTGAATTTTTCTGAAAATTGACCCAATGTAAGGATTTAGCTGGTATTTGTGCTCCAAAAATTCTTAGGGAGAATTATAAATGGACAACTGCAATAACTGGCAAAAACGAAAAATGCAGAAAGTGGTCAAACGTATGTACAGAATTTGTTTTGACCTTACGAGGAGATATTTTGGAGTTTCACTCTTCTTTACACAAAAAAAATAGCGAAATTTTGCCGCGCGAAATTCGGACAAACCTGTTTTGAAACTAGCTAGGAGTGAAGCAATCAACAGATGTATCATCCGCTGGATGCTATGGAAACGGGATTTACCAGTTTTAAGGGTGTTTTTAGCAAAGAATAAAGACTTAGGTACTCGAAACTATGTTTGAACCCAGATATTTTTACAGGGCTGAAAGAACCAGAACATCAAGAAAAATATATATCACTACCAGCAAAAACTGAAGAAATGGTATAGGGCCACCGTAAATGAAGAAAAATTACTCTTTTCCGTAACTTTTATGGTTTTAGCCCATATTGGTGTTTCTTTATTGGTTCTGATTACCATTCGTTCAATTTCGGTGCTTTCCTGAAGTTTGTGGAGAAATCCAGAAATCCAAGATGGGGAGTACAAGATGGCCGCCATTTGACAATTAAGATGTCATTACAACGTCATATGACGTCATTACTTACCTTTGCGAACCTCAAAGGAGACATCTTTGTACGTGCTATGTCTCCTTTAAGTATTATTGTCATAGCTTTTATACTTGCGAAGTTATGGAGGGGGATCTGACCCCTGGGCCAAGAAGACAAAAAAAATAATAACAAGTACAATAGCTAAAAACAAAACTGCAAGGCTGATCTGACTTCGTAAAAAACTTTTAAAACATGACAGCGACATAAAAGAGACCAAACCGAGATGCAAAGAAATGCAATCGTAGACAGCTTTTTCGAACTGGTTGGCTCTCGTCAGCACCGTGTAGCACAGCAAAAAGTAGAACAACCAATGCGAGTCAGTTGTCTACCAAATGCACGTGGTAATGATTCCGGATGGGCTCAAATATAGACGTGACTAATAACAATGAACAAAGCATCTGAAATATCATGTCATGTGGTAAAGGGCACAGCATATCGGATCTAAAAAGATCTACAGTCCAAAATAAAAGTAAATAATAAACGAAAACGAAAAGGGAATCCCGTTGTAGATATGGTTATACTTGTCATTGAACACCAATAAATTCTGTAAATAATGGAGGGAGGAATCTCTTGCTTGCTCACACTAGAAGGATAATTGTGCTGAAGAGGATTTTAGAAATTAATAGAAGCTGTCCTACATGGTTGTTGCAGACGGGGTTCGGGTTTCAAAACCTCAGATTAAAGAGCAAATTCTTAAAATCCGGCTAAATTTAGGCTAACTTTCCCGCCATCCCCTCCTCCTTGTCATCTTGTCAATTATGGAGCGTTCCTTAAACCTTAAACAACTTGTCTTTT
>NW_028145670.1:307500-310295 GCF_977016875.1 Pavona decussata | reverse complement strand
ATATATATATATATATATATATATAATATATATATATTTTTTTCATAGCATATATATTTTTCATAGCATTTATAGAAATCTGCTTAACGTACGAACGTAATAACGTTACCACTTCCTCATCCTTTCTGCAGTTATATATATTTTTAGTGCATATGCAGCAAAAACTGTCCATCAACAATAACAACAACAATGTAATACAGAGGGCAAAATTACATACTCCTGATAGGTCGAGCGGCGAAAATACTCGCTCCAGATTGGCTGAGCACGCCAGTTCTACATTTTGTTGGTTTTTTAATTTCTGTCCAAAACAACGAGTTCTTTCAAGTTCTTTGGAGTTCGACTGTTTAAGCCGAGTTCTTTGTAGCACAAATACATGGAAATCAAGTGCTGCAGCTAGAAAGAAAATTCCTAAACGTTAAGTTTTCGTGTCTTACAAGAAGCAGCAAAATTTCATTTGCGTCAAAGCTAAAAACTTGGATCGGATTGACATGTGTTTAGCTGAGAAACTGAAATCAGTCATGGCGAACAAGTGCTTTCACCTCGCTACTTCTTCTTACAACGAATGATAAACGAGCATAACAGTGTCCTTTTGATGTTTTGATGGGAAGAAGGAGCAGGTCAAATTCAGTGGAAGAAATTACTCCGTAAATTCCTTCTTTAGATCCACCGTTTGCTATTTTTATCGATCTATTTTCGCTGATTTTCAAGCGGTAGGAAGCTTCACAGCGCAGGTGAACAATAACCTGACATCAAGTTTTATCGTTGTTAGTTTACTCCTGAATTAAACTTATATTCTCTCTTCATTACATGTGTAAAATTTACAACTTAGTCAATATTGCTCCTACAGAATCCAAATAAACGTCAAGAAAGGAGAACACGGGAAAAGCACTCTTGGTTGCTTGGCACCGATCTTTAGTGTGTTTACAACTGAATGAGAACCGTTCGGTGCGACCGTTTTTGCCCCGAAACAAAATATTCAAAAATTAGTTTCTCTACGAATATTTATCCTATCGAAGCGATTGAAGTATACTTGTAAAGCTTGAAAAAAGTAAAATAAAGAAAACGACATTGATTGTTGCTCAGAAACGTAACGCATTAGACTAGTAAACAGCTAGCAAGTTGCCTAAATTGGTAGGAGTTGCGTTCAAGTTAACAGAGAAAGAAAAATTCACCGTCGTTTGCTCATGTTCTCCACAAATTCCTTAAATTAGGTCATTTCACGTTGTTGTTTTGCGGAGGACGGCAAAGAAATGTATCAAAATTTAATTGCGGAGTGATTGTTTTTGTTCAAATGTTGTTTCTACCGTCGTCGTTGCTTAACAGGGTTCCCCTACTAAAATAATTCTGGACCTTACCTGCGTTTTTTTTTTTAAAAACGTTTGCGTGTTTATACAGTCCAAGCGCATGAAGGCAGAGCGGCGCAAATGCATTGCATATACACAGCTCAAAAACAAAATGTTCAAAAAATAATTTCTCTGCGAATATTGGTGGTATCACGGTAAAATGTGTAAAGCTTGAAGCACATAACATAAAGAAAAAATATCGATTGTTGCCTGGAAGAAAGCATTTTCGTTTACAAATGATTTGTAAACGACCGTCGAATTGCACGTCATGATAATATTGTTGGTTTACTGAGCAACTGAGCGACCCTGGGAAAATGTTTGGAAATTCAAAACTGTGTCAATTCTGCTCCTATAGTAATAGTTGTAGTATCTAAATAAACGTTAACAAATTGAGAATACGGGAAATAGTCTTTGGCTTTTGGTACAATTATTTCAGAGCTTTTAAACTTGTGTGTGTTTACAAACACATGAGAGCCGTGCGGAGCGAATGAAAAAAAAAAACGGTCATGAAACAAAATGTTCAAAAATTAATTTCTATACGAATATCAAAGGTATCGAGAATTTACTAAACGATTAAAGTATCTGTGTAAAGCTTGAAACACGAAGCATAATAAATTATCGATTTTTGCCTGGAAGAAATCATTTTAATTTACAAATGATCTATTTAAACGGCCGTCGGAATTACGTGAACATGGAATTTTTTTTTTTTTTTTTTTTTGCGAGAGCAAGTTATTAAAATAGCTCCCGGCGGAAAATGTTTGGAAATTCAAAACTGTGTCCGTTCTGCTCCTAACTATTAATAATTCTAGTCTCTAAATAAACGTTAACAAAAGGAGAATACAGAAAAGTACTCTTTGATATTTGGTAGAATTATTTAAGAACTTTGAAACTTGCGTGTGTTTACAATCACATGAGAGCCGTGCGGTGCAAATAAAAAAACACGGCCACGAAATATATTTTTCAAAAATTAACTTCTCCTCGAATATTAGTGATATCGAAAGCGATTAAAGTGTCTTTGTAAAGCTATTTTAGAGTTCTGAAAGTTGCCATAACTGATCACAAACGGGTTATATAGACAAATGTGACGCTTCTTTAAACTTACTTTTCCGGCCGGCCCGCTCTAACTTGCTATCTATCGCTCGCTTTTACGTTGAACTTTCCTTAATCGTCCCCGCTTTTCTGATTTCTTTTACTCTCTCTTTCTCTTCTATCTACGTTTGTCAACATATTCAACGAAAACATATAAATTGACTTTGTATTTTGTGTTCTTTATCATTTCTGTTGTAAACGCACCTCGCCATGCAACTTCCCGCCAAAGAAACACGGGCGAATTAGCATTGAGGGATTGCGTACGGTTGGACGGTCGTACGGGTGGACAAGTGACGTCATAACCAAACCAAAATTTTTCGCTTTCACGGGTTACCAAATTCTCTTAGCTATGGGGCTCCGCGC
>NW_028145670.1:135000-297500 GCF_977016875.1 Pavona decussata | reverse complement strand
TAAGTCAATCGTACCAATGTGCAGGCAAATTTGGTCTGGAGATTTTTCAATTGCTGGAATGATATGAGACTTCATATTGGGTAAAGTTGCCCCAGGAAAAGGCTTCACACTACAAGGTGCCCCACAGCTTTACCCAGCTTTGTTTGTTGCCAATTTTTAATGATGGAGTCACCTACAACTACTGTGATCCGATCATTTTCAGACTTGGTCGAGGATGATGTGGCTTTCGCAGTTCTTCTGGCAGGTGATATCCTTTTTTGTTGCTTGGAGTGTTTTGGATGCTCGAATTTCTTGCCAGTTTCAATGTTTCTTCGTTGTTGCGTGACTCTATTTGAATTTGATTTCTTTTAACATTGACCTTGACCTTAACCTTGCTGATTATGCAAATTTACAAAACTGTCATTGTCACCATCTTTTGCAATATTTTTTCCTTCTTCTTGCGACCTGCTTTGTTTAGAAGTCTAATCACTGTCATTAAAGGCCGATGTTCACGGTTAAGCGCATGCGCGAGCTGACCGGCTCAAAAATAGATTGTACGGGTCGACACTAAATTCGACGTGAGATTGTGGTAAAATAATCTGTTGAAATCGTGCCGCTCTTCGTTGTCCACTTTTTGTAATCTAGTGTTTCCTCTTGTAAATATAAGCTCGTTTTTTGTAGGTTGAAAGTTTTTTAGCCACCGAAATCGACATTTTAGTCGATGGATCGTCAAAGGAGACGACTCGCGGACGACCGGCGTAGGGACGTTCTGTAGACGCTATGGAAGCACAGAAGTAAAAGTGGACAGAGTGGAGTGGATGTAGATGTACTGTATGGTTAACTAGATACGTCCACCAACCGTGGAAAATTTGTAAAGGGGTGAGTCTGTTTAAAATAGACAGCGACTTCGCGGAACATCTACTTTCGCTGAAAATGGCAATTAAGGTCAGTGCTTGCAGGCATGTACTTCACCACGGCTGGCTTTGGATCAACTCCAGACTTCCAATTCCTCTCGACTGTACCCCGATGGCAAGTCTCCTCACAGTTTCCTTTTCCTTGTTTTGTAATAAATTCTCTGTACGAATAAAACAGAGAGAGTGTGCAATCTACGGTGTAAAGGCTGAAGAAATGTTTCACACCTTCAGAGAGTTTCATAATACAAACATTACGATTTCACTCGCTAGATTTCATCGACGGACAACACAGTATCAAACATCAGTGTTTTACTTTGGATGGGAAAAATTGAGACGCGAAGCGAATAAATTTGTGATCAAATGTGTGAGTTAGTTGTAGTCGTCTATTAGAGGGCTTAAATAGCGACAGCAAACTTCAAAATCTATTGTAAGGCATTTATTTAGTTATAAAATTATGATTTGCCACAACAGCTTCGTTTTCTCAAATGCATTCCAGCATCTCGGAAGGACGCTCAGTGTTGTTGTTACTAAACGGTCGCATCGCTTCTTCAAACTTGCGGATTTCTCGTTCTTCGCCTTCTCGCTGGTCTAGTAAAATCAGGCTATCGAACGATCACACTATAGTTAGTTTATCTGAATGCTGATGAAATGCTGGCCCTAAGTACGTAAATTTGAGGGAGCTTCTCTGCTTTTCGAACCGCGCGTACCCGTGATCAACAAGATCCATGCCGTGAGATATACTAATACATCGTACTAAAATAAAACCGTATGCGTTCGCATAAGTTCTGGCATTTCTTGAATGTCATGAGACATTTGCACGAAGTGTTGCAAAAATCCCCATGTTTTTTGTTTTTTTTACCTGGGCAGCCTTTTCGTTTCTTTCTGAAACGTACATTTGGCCGGTCAGTTTTATTTTAGGGACCGGTCATTATTTATGTAGAGAGGGGGGGGGGGGGGGAGGGGAAGGGAAAAAAGAAGGGGGATCAAGGCTGTTTTTGATTGGCAAGAGGGGGGGGGGGTAATTTTTTTTAAGACAATTAATATGGGGGACGTCATTTACGTTTTTTAAGGGGTCTTGTCTGTGCTTTTGCAAATGGGATTACTTTACGAAATAAATAAAATTCAAAGATCCAGGTGGTGAGGATGGACAACCCAGTTAGAAGAATATTGTCATAAACCTCATTGCTTTAATGTTTCACACTTTAATAAAAGACAAATCCAGATCAGCTTAGCTAAAGATGTTTTGAAGTGTTGACAGGCTTAACACGACTCCTGCTGGTGTCGCCCATGTTGTATACTCGACCTTTAGAGTTTGGCTCTTACGAGTATGTCTTTTAAAGATTTCCTCTCTTGTAGGATATAATTGGTGGATCCTGATAAATTTCTCTCAGCAAAAGGTTGATTCTCAATTAAATGCCATTTACTCATTAAGAAGTTCTTTAGGTTTGGCGCGGATGGATTGTATCGAGTGACAAAGGGAAATATTTTCTTGCGCATTTTTTGTTTCTGACGAAGTGCCGACTTCCTGTCTGTAAATTGAACTCCTGTGAGGACTTTATTGACCAGAAGATCTGGGTAGCCTCATACACGCAAACGTGATTTAAAATCTCTTATATTTTCTCAAAAAAGAGTCTTTGAATAATTGTTTCTTAAAGTTCCAAAAGTGTCGCCCTTAAAAAAACAAAACAATAAGCATGACAACGCTCACGTCATTACTCCCACATGCGTCGAACCATGAAACTCTATATCATCCACTCTCGGGGTATCTTGAAGAAATGCTTGGTCATTGGCAGGTCTTTCGATTTGTGAATACGTTGCGTCGGTTTCAATTATTTGTGAGCCTAGTTTTTCCGATACAATGGCGTCGCGAAGTCGCTGCTCTAGAGTACATTTGTTGCCGCTTTTCTTAAGTAATTGCTTATCCAGCTCAGCCTTCAGTTCTTCAATTTTCAATGATGAAAGCTCTTTGCTATGGGGGAGTGCCATGTAAATATCTGATTTACTTATTTCCGCCCTTCTGAGGTTTATTTTCGGCTCGGCGTCGGCTTCGCTCTCAGCGTCTTCGCTCACACCGCGGTCAATTGATTCAAGAACTTCTAAACTTTGATCTGCGTCAATTCCGCTGATTTCCTGGAGCAGCGAAAACTTATTAAAGCTTGCCCCATACGCAGATTCATTACTCAACGTTGCCATTCTCTCTTCAGTGCAGTGCAGAAACGACTGTGTTCCCTCGTTTCCTTTGCGGCCATTATCCTTAATCGGCTTGGTTCTCAAGCTGAAGTTTATTCTTCACTTTGGTACTGGTTTTACCTTGAACTTGTAAGGTCTTAGAGTTAAAATAAAAGTTCAAGGTCACGAATAGTGTTCTAAAACCTGCACACTGAGCTTTCGAGGAGGACTAAGTTCAGGGACATTTTCCTCGGCGTCACCACCGATTAGCCTGTCTTCAATAAATTTCTCAAGGTCTGCAGACGTTCCACGCCAGGAGAATCGCTTCTTAGCTGAGTGGTAATCGATGCACTGGTCTAGTTCAGAAAGACAGTCAACTTCAAGAGGCTTTAAAAATGTAAAACCGGCGCAGATTTCACCTGAGCACATTTCAACACAACCGCTCACGATAGTTGATATAATTAATTCCCCATCTTAAAGGGATAGCTTTAACAGATAGTTTGTTCCTCGTGTAGCTGGGCATTTACGCACTTGAATTTTAGCTGATACAACATAGGTACCCTATCTAAGGATCACACCAGGAATACAATGCCAACACTTCCAAAAATGATACCCTAGTTAAGGATCGAGAACCTCAAAAACCATTCTCTATCGGATTGCACATACCTATCTAGCCCATATATGGGGGTACCCCCCGGGTAATGCTCTTATAATAAAATTGGCGCCAAAAAAGACGTACTCCTCAGTTAATTTATTTCTTTCAGTCATTCCGCATAATCGTATTTTGCATAATTATGCCATGCCGACGGTCATTCCATTCTGCAAACTCATGCCTCCTTTTACCCTCACCGCGGGTTCATCATTTAAGGCCACCGGCCGTATAGCCTGCAGTGCAGGCGTTTTTCATGGGCAAGCGCTGAATAATAAATTTAGTTCGCGTATTTGAAGGAGGCTGAGGGGGAGGGGGGGGGGGGGGGGCAGGAAATGAGAGCGAAAAAAAACGCCTGCCCGCAAACCCTGTGTAATCGCCAAACGCCCCTATTTATAGTTGCGGTTGATCAGTGCATTTCCGGTTTCCGTTCATCACAGCTTGTGCAGTCATGTCACGTACTTCGCGTGATCTAAGTTTCTACTTTGAAATCAAGCATAATAAAGTGAAAGTTGTCTCTCTCTCAAAATAAAAAGAATCATGAAAGAATAAAGCTACGGTGTGATGGTCAAATTAGTAAATTTAGTAAAGTTAATTTTCTGCGTTCGCTTTCAGAAGATTTACAAGTGTCACGCTGTGCGCCGCAAAGGTCAAATACAGAATATCAAGCACAGATCATTTCAAAGTTTTATTCGAGGCTATGCAAATACAAACCTTTACCCGGTCCAACTGAACAGTATGCGAGTCGTCCCCAGTTATCACACAAAGCTGCTGGTCAACTGGTGTATCAATGGTTTTCAGCGATCGAAAAAACGGACAGTACTCCTCCGCTGAAGCAATCATAAACGGTTTTTTGCATCCTCAATATCTTTTTAGTCGGTATCCGTATTTTGTTAGTCCCATTGAAGTTGCTTCTTCATAGCACTTTTCAGCGGACAGACAAGGATCGCATCAGCACTTTTGCTCGATAAAATCAATTTAAATGCCCTTCAGTCGAACCAACAACGGAAAGGTAAGGCTTTTTCCAAAGGCGGTAGGAAAATCTCGCAATACATCTTGTCTCGACAACAGTGAAAAAAATATTTCTTTTTTTTCGGAGCTCAATTCAAGTGATATTCCAATTTCTGAAAGACACGGTTTCATTGAGCACAGTGCTAGTGGAGCTGGAATGAAATGACATGCGGACCGATTGTCAGGTATCAATCAATATGTGACCTACCGCACCAATCAGAGCCCCCGTCTATCCAGTGTACGGGTTTTGCAAACAAACAATGAGTGCGGGCAGGCGTATTTTTCCCTCCTCTCCCCCTCCCCCCTCCTTTATTTCTCAGCCAGTCGTCCTCTCCCTTAGGGTCACTTTTGACTCGCTCCAGCCCTCTCGCGCTTCCTCGCCCAAGATGACAGCATTCAGCGTTCCCGCTCCAAAAATACGCCTGCATTGCAGGCTACCGGCCGTAAAAAAAAAAATGTATTTCTCCGTCTTTCGCACAATTAAAGAAGTTTTTGTAAAAAACAAACAATGACATGCAACTTACGAATCAAAGGTTAATCCTGGATTATCAATTTAATTTCGTGTGTCGATGGTAAATTGGTAAATTCTAGACCACTAACAGATGCAAAACGCCATTAATATCAATGCAAAAACAGCAAGAAGCCATGTCCTTTAGTTAGGCGACGCCTGATCGGTTAATTAAACATATACTAACTCAACATGTTTACGACGACTAAATAGGAAATTTTTTTATTCACTCTAAGGAAGTCTATCACGACTTTAAGTTATAAACTTAATACCGGCGTAAATGTTAGTGAAATCACTCTCATGGTTCATTAACAATAACAATAAAGAATATGGTAACAATAACTGAACACTCACTGCCGCGATGGCCGCGCTCGGTTGCTTCATCATTTGAGGTCACCAGCCGTAAAAATGTATTTCTCTGTCTTTCCCACAATAAAAGAGGTTTTCTTTTTTAAAAACAAACTCCATCGCGATAATACTTGAAGAATACTTTTGCCATCTGATTGAAGGGATGGTATAAGTCACTCTCCTGGTGCTTTTTTAAAACAATACCAAAAAAGGATATGGTAACAATAACTGAACACTCAATGCCGCGATGGCCGCGCAGGGCTGCTTTATCATTCGAGGTGATCACCGGCCGTAAAAATGTATAGCTTCACCTTTCCTACAATTAAAGAGGTTTTTTTTTAAAAAAACAAACTGCATCGCAATAATCAACTTAGTAGTGCCTGGCAACACACGAAATATGTGTAGAAAGAGAATTATTATTGTGGCCACCATCTGCTCAAAATTTTTAAGCTTCGCTCCTTTTAAGGAGCGAAAAAACACTATTATTATCAATGCATAAACAGCAAGAAGTCATACTTTATTAACTAACATTACCCTTTTATGGTTTAAGTTAAAAATGATAGTAGTATTTAATTACACTACAATTAGCTAAGAAGTTAACAAAGTAATATATATGTGTCCCTTGGTTAAGCGACGCCTGATCGGTTGTTAGGACATATACTAACTGAACATGCTCACGACACTAAAGCACAAACATTTTAGTTCACTCTTCGCAAGTTATCATGATTTAGTTATAAACTTAATACCGGCGTCAGCGCTAGTAAAATCACTTTCATTGTACATTAACAATACCAAAAAAGGATAGGGTAACGCTAGCTGAATCCTCACTGCCGCGATGACCGCGCACGGCGTCTCCGTCAAGATGACCGCTTCATAAGCATTTCCATTAACAGCACTATGTAGGACTTAAGCAACTGGGTGCTCTCTAGTAGATGGATGCTTAACGGTGTTTGATTGTATAATAGACGTTTTCATTGGATTTAAAAGAGAAATGTCGCTTACCTTTGCGATTGCAAATTTTTAAATTATTATTTATGGTTTTATAGTTTCCATTATTTAAATAGCATTTTATATCACTCGATCTGAATGTATGATATCATACATTTTATTTTTATTTACACATTCGCGTTTTGAACGAGTTTTTAGTTCCTAAAGGTAACTTGTTAAAAAAAAGTGATGATGATAAACAAAATGATGACAGGTGGAGTTCACTGTTGGATCATTCCGCTCCTGCGGCTATAAAACTGCTTAGCCACTTATTTTTCACTAAATTAGCAGGAAGCAAAAAACATGCGTTGACGTTTAAAAATTCATATTTGGACCATTCCGTTCTTTCAGCTATCAAATTGACGAAATGAAAAATTGCTTAGCCAGTTATTTTTCACTGAATTAATAGGAGCTGGAAAACATTCCTTGACATTTGGAATTTCATTATTGGACCATTCCGTTCATTCGGCTAACAAATTGACAAAATAAAAAATTGCTTAGCTAGTTACTTTTCACTGTATTATGAGGAGGCGAAACACATGCTTTGATAATTTAGGACATATACTAACGGAACATGTTTACGACCGCTAAGTAGCGCATTATTTAAGTAGCGTTTTACATCACTCGATCTGAATGTATGATACCATACATTTCATTGTTATTCACACATTCGCATTTTGAACGAGTTTTTAGTTCCTAAAGGTAACTTGTTAAAATAAATAATGATGATGATATACAAAATGATGACAGGTGGAGTTCACTGTTGGACCAACAAAATGAAAAATTGCTTAGCTAGTTATTTTTCACTGTAAAGAGGAGGCTAAAACACATCCTTTGATAATTTAGGACATATACTAACTGAACATGTTTACGGCCGCTAAGTAGCGCATTATTTAAGTAGCGTTTTACATCCCGCGATCTGAATGTATGATATCATACATTTCATTGTTATTTACACATTCGCATTTTGAACGAGTTTTTAGTTCCTAAAGGTAACTTGTTAAAATAAATGATGATGATAAATAAAATAATGACAGGTGGAGTTCACTGTTGGACCATTCCGTTTATTCGGCTATAAAATTGCTTAGCCACTTATATTTCACTGAATGAGGAGGAGGCGAAAAACATACCTTGACAATTGAAAATTCTTTGTTGGACCATTTCGTTCTTTAAGCTGTCAATTTGACGAAATGAAAAATTACTTAGCTAGTTATTTTTCACTGAATTAAGAACAGGCGAAAACATGCTTTGATATTTTAGGACCGATCAGCCCGGAGCGTCATTAACTGTTTTCACAATCCTATGCGCCGGTACTCATTAGCTCCTTTTGTTTTCTGAGTTTTTTCATAAATAAGTAACAGTTGTTATTCAAGGCTGCGCTCAAAATGAGATAATATATAACGTGTCGAGCCGGTTACAGTCAGTTCATATCGCGGCAAGTCCGAAAAGGTAAACTATTCTAGTAAAATTTTTTCAAACGCTCAACTAACCGGAAGATGCAAAAACTATATAAACTACAAAGAAACATACTCTCAAACAAGTGTCACATGACCGCATCTGCTCCCGCCAGAAAAACTCAATTTTTGTCTTCTTACATGGTGTTTGAGTTTGTTAAGCTATTTCTTGTAGCTATATTGGTCCGAAATCACAAGAAAATCAACTTATTGACTGAAAAAATCTTTCTTGAATGTAAATTCCAAAATACTATTTTAGACAATCTTTCGAGGCAAAAGCCAGTACGAGTTTCCTTTAATTATGAAAAGAATGATTTTGTAATTTGGGCTGTCTATGGTTTAGAATTTGACGTGCAAATAAAGCCTAAGAGGCCTATCGACTCCCTAGTGCGTGTTTAAGCCTTTTTAAATCTAGCTTACACTAAGCTAGTATGTTTTTTTATGCGCTAAATTAGCTTTTAAAGGCCTGTGGTACTCCCAAGTATGTGTAGCGGATTTGGAGTAATTGACAGATCCGTTGTTTGAACATACACTAACTGAACATGTTCACGTTGGCTAAATAGAATTTTTTTTATTTACCCTGAGGAAGTCTATCACGACTTAGTTATAAACTTAATACCAGCGTAAGTGCTAGTGAAATCACTCTCATGGTGCATCAACAATAACGATAAAGAATATGGTAACAATAACTGACCACTTAATGCCGCGATAGCCGCGCAGGGCTGCTTTATCATTTGAGGTCACCGGCCGTAAAAATGTATTTCTTTATCTTTCCTACAATTAAAGAGGTATTTTTGAAAAACAAACTGCATCGCGATAATCAACTTAGTAGTGCCTAGCAACACACGAAATATGTGTAGAAAGAAAATTATTATCGTGGCCACCATCTGCTCAAAATTTTTAGGCTTCGCTCCTTTTAAGGAGCACATTAAACATTAAAATGTGTCATACTTGAAGAAAACTTTTACCGTGTGATTGAAGGGATGATATAAAAAAGGACCTAAAGTAGTTTCATGCTACAAAAAGGTTTTTATTTGACTGAAAAAACAAGTTTGACTAAAAGGAAAAAGATTGAGGCCCTAAACTATCAGGAACCTGTGACACTGGTTACGAGAAAATTGGGACTCTTTAGAATGATGTAAAGATTGGAGCTAATTTCTATCGAACAATGACATGCATTATTTAGTATGGAATAAGGTTTTTAAAGAGCAACTTGCCACACATGGGAAACTGAATATACGTAAATTGTTTGAAAGCCCGAAATATTTTCCTCTACAGTGAGGTAAGCCTAAAGTGAAATATATAAACAATGCCATGCAACTTACGAATCAAAGGTTAATCGTGGATTAACAACTTATATTTGTGTGTAGATGGTAAATTGGTAAATTCTAAACCACTAACAGCTGAAAAACACCATTATTATCAATGCATAAACTACAAGAAGCCAGACTTTATTAACTAACATTACCTTTTTATGGTTTAAGCTAAAAATGATAGTAGTATTTAATCACACCACAATTCGCTAAGAAGTTAAGAAAGGAATATAAATGTGTCCTTTGGTTAAGCGACGCCTGATCGGTTGTTAGGACATATACTAACTAAACATGTTCACGACACTAAAGCACAAACATTTTATTTCACTCTTCGCAAGTTATCATGATTTAGTTATAGACTTAATACCGGTGTCAGTGCTAGTAAAATCGCTTTCATTGTACATCAACAATAACAAAAAAAGGATAGGGTAACGCTAGCTGAATCCTCACTGCCGCGATGACCGCGCACGGCGTCTCCGTCAAGATGACCGCTTCATAAGCATTTCCATTAACGGTACTATGCAGGACTTAAGCAACTGGGTGCTCTCTAGTAGATGGATGCTTAACGGTGTTTGATTGTATAATAAACGTTTCCATTGGAATTAAAAGAGAAATGCCGCTTAACTTTGCGATTGCAAATTTTTAAATTATTATTTATAGTTTTATAGTTTGCATTATTCAAATGGCATTTTATATTACTCGATCTGAATGTATGATATCATACATTTTATTTTTATTTACACATTCGCATTTTGAACGAGTTTTTAGTTCCTAAAGGTAACTTGTTAAAAAAAGTGATGATGATAAACAAAATGATGACAGGTGGAGTTCACTGTTGGACCATTCCGTTCATTTGGCTATAAAACTGCTTAGCCACTTATTTTTCACTGAATTAGGAGGAGGCAAAAAACATGCGTTGACGTTTAAAAACTCATATTTGGACCATTTCGTTCTTTCAGCTATCAAATTGACGAAATGAAAAATTTGCTAGCCAGTTATTTTTCACTGAATTAATAGGAGCTGAAAAACATTCCTTGGCATTTGGAATTTCATTATTGGACCATTCCGTTCATTCGGCTATAAAATTGACAAAATGAAAAATTGCTTAGCTAGTTATTTTTCACTGCATTAAGAGGAGGCGAAACACATGCTTTGATAATTTAGGACATATACTAACTGAAGATGTTTACGACCGCTAAGTAGCGCATTATTTAAGTAGCGTTTTACATCACTCGATCTGAATGTATGATATCTTACATTTCATTGTTAGTTACACATTTGCATTTTGAACAAGTTTTTAGTTCTTAAAGGTTACTTGTTAAAATAAATGATGACGATAAACAAAATGATGGCAGGTGGAGTTCGCTGTTGGACCAACAAAATGAAAAATTGCTTAGCTAGTTATTTTTCACTGTAAAGAGGAGGCGAAACACATGCTTTGATATTTAGGACATATACTAACTGAACATGTTTACGACCGCTAAGTAGCGCATTATTAAGTAGCGTATTACATGTACATCACTCGATCTGAATGTATGATATCTTACATTTCATTGTTAGTTACACATTTGCATTTTGAACAAGTTTTTAGTTCCTAAAGGTAACTTGTTAAAATAAATAATGATGATAAACAAAATGATGATAGGTGGAGTTCACTGTTGGACCATTCCGTTTATTCGGCTATAAAATTGCTTAGCCACTTATATTTCACTGAATTAGGAGGAGGCGAAAAACATGCCTCGACATTTGGAAATTCATTTTTGGACCATTTCGTTCTTTTAGCTGTCAATTTGACGAAATGAAAAATTGCTTAGCTAGTTACTTTCACTGAATTAATAGGAGCTGAAAAACATTCCTTGGTATTTAAAAATTTATCATTGGACCATTGCGGTCATTCGGCTATCAAATTGACAAAATGAAAATTTGCTTAGCTAGTTATTTTTCAATGAATAAAGAACAGGCGAAAAACATGCTTTGATATTTTAGGACCGATCAGCCCGGAGCGTCATTAACTGTTTTTACATTCCTATGCGCCCGTACCCATTAGCTCCTTTGTGTTTTCTGAGTTTCTTCATAAATAAGTAACAGTCGTTATTCAAGGCTGCGCCCAAAATGAGATAATATATAACGCGTCGAGCCGGTGACAGTCTGTTTATATCGCGGCAAGTCCGAGAAGATTAACTAATCTAGTAAAAATTTTTCAAACGCTCAACTAACCGGAAGATGCAAAAACTATATAAACTACAAAGAAACATACTTGCAAACAAGTGTCACATGAAGGCATCTGCTCCCGCCAGGAAAACTCAATTTTTGTTTTCTTACATGGTGTTTGAGTTTGTTGAGCTATTTCTCGTAGCTATATTCGTCCGAAATCACAAGAAAATCAACTTATTGACTGAAAAAATCTTCCTTTAATGTAAATTTTAAATTACTATTTTGGACAATCTTTCGAGGCTAAAGCCAGTACGAGTTTCCTTTAATTATGAAAATGATGATTTCGTAATTTGGGCTGTCTATGGTTTAGAATTTGACGTGTAAGTAAAGCGTAAGAAGCTTAGCGACTTCCTGGTGCGTGTTTTAGCCTTTTTTAATCTAGCTTACACTGAGCTAGTATGTTTTTTTATGCGCTAAATTAGCTTTTGAAGGCCTGTGCTACTCCCAAGTATGTGTAGCGGGTTTGGAGTAATTGACAGATCCGTTGTTTGAACATACACTAACTGAACATGTTCACGTTAGCTAAAGAGAATTTTTTTTTATTTACTCTGAGGAAGTCTATCACGACTTAGTTATCAACTTAATACCGGCGTCAGTGCTAGTGAAATTACTCTCATGATGCATTTTAAAACAATAACAAAAAAGAATATGGTAACAATAACTGAACACTTAATGCCGCAATGGCCGCAAAAGGCTGCTTTATTATTTGAGGTCACCGGCCGTAAAAATGTATTTCTTCATCTTTCCTACAATTAAAGAGGCCTTTTTGAAAAACAAACTGCATCGTGATAATCAACTTAGTAGTGCCTAGCAACACACGAAATATGTGTAGAAAGAAAATTATTATCGTGGCCACCATCCAATTTAATAAAATTCCAATTTAATTTTTTTTATAGCGAAAAAAAAAAGACAGAAAAAGAAAAGGTGTGTAGCTCAACAAAGAGTACATTTAACTAAGAGAGAAGGAATTTTTTTTAAGTCTTTTGCCAAACAAACTGATACTTTCACTGTTTTGAATTTCACGACTTAGCGAGTTGAAAAACGTAGGACCTTGAAACCGAATTGACAATTTTCGAAGATTAGTTCGATAATAAGGTATATAGAAAAGTCTAGAATTTCTTGTATTATAAGAATGTACCTGGCTTTCAAGAGTAAACATATCACGAAAATAATTTGGAAGTAAGCTTCTTTTAAAAAGATACATAAATTTACCTATTTACATATTACCTTTTATTTCATTATTGTTATGGATTTAATGGTCTTGATGCTGGTGGATTTGTTACACACCCGGTCATTGGTATCAAGGTGGATAGCTTTGATTGGTGAATTTTAAGCCCTATTATTTATACGAGAAACTGTTTTCTCTGCGGTGCGCTGACCGATTTCCTGTTGTGCTTCTTGACCATAAGTAACCACCATGCAGATGCCGTTCATTATATGGTAAATTTTTCTGAAGGATAGCTTCTTTGGCTCTGTGCATACATAACTTGTAGTATCGATCAAAAGTTAACCTCATCTTAAAGCGGGTATAGGTCGATTTCATAGTCGTTCTCAGAAAGTGAGGAGGTTGGTGTACGGGTCTTTTTATCCCTATCGTGCTCCTCAATTCTTTTCTGCATGGATTCTTGTCTCACTGGTGCAGACTTTGCTGCATACAGAAAGCCATGTACACCAAACCATCCTGTTTTCTAGTTCTCGGATTGAGAAATTGCTCTTAGTTCGCAACAGGTGGGACCAAAGTATCGTGGAGGAAGTAACTGTAGTTATGTCTCATTCTAGCCCACTAAAATTTGGTACGTCAAAGGTTTCAACTATAGCATATCCTAAGCCGCTCGTTTCTCCTTTCTACACTTCAGTAATTTCAAAAGTTTGAGACAAGTAAGTAACTAATTAAATAGACCTTATTACTCTGATTTCCTTTCTAGGCTCAGTCTAAATGGTGTGATTTTCAAACTTCACCAAAGATGTATGGATGGCTTTTTAGAGTTTTGATTTTTAGGGTTTTCTCATTGTGGATGCCAGAAGGTAAATTTTATATTTTTAATTAGTTGATTACTCTAACAAAAAAAACAAAAAAAAAAAAAAAAAAAAATCAGTAAAGTAAGCAAAACACAAGAAAAACTTCTCTTGAGAGAGGTATTTTTCACGCAGTGACACAGCTTAACAAGAGTCGAACCCTTTCGTCTTCTGTGAGGCATGTTTTTCTGATGATGAGCTTCAGGAGATTCGTGGGAGATAGACAAACTATGTCCATGTGACAAAAAAAAACCGCCCCATACTGTCAGGATTTGAATGTCAATAAGTGACATATCATTTACTTCTCCAGGCTTAAATCATAACATCACATTTCTTTCACGCATGGTACCTATCAACATTCAAATCCTAGCCGTTAGCTATAATTTGAAATTGGCCACCGTTCGAAACCACTGATGTTACCAATCGACATTCAATCCTTGCATTACGCAGTTGTCTTTGTCATATGTACGCATGCGCGGCGGCCACGCACGGCCAGAATCCACGTCCATCCGAATTGTGTATTAGTGCCTATTATTTGGGCCACAAAGGGAATTTGGCAACTTTGGTGTTTGATAATAGGCCTTCGAAGCCAGCAATTATGACTTACAAGATGTTTCCCCATTTTTACAAACATACACTCAATGTGAAGGTCTAATTTTAGAGTTATTCTTATCACGACAAGCATCATGTTAACAAACACAGCATCATACCAAACACAATACAGCATGGCAGGTTAAGCGTTTTGTGCAGTACTTACGAACTTTCCATGAAGTGTTCTACATTATTATATAAACGTAATGCTAAGATTTGCAATTTTATTTACTCTTGTTAACTGTTTCATTATTTGATGTGTTGGCGTCATGTTATCGGGTGTGTCATTTGAAGCTTGATGTTGTGTTATAACTTGTGGTATTATGTGGCCTTAGATGTTCAGTTGTGTTACTGAGAGGAATATGTGTAAATATGTATAACATGCTTGTATGCCGATAACAGTAGAGTAGATTACTGTAACAGCCTACTTATGGCCTCCCGAATTCACATATCATGGAACTTCAACGGATACAAAATGCCGCAGCTCGGTTGGTCACGGGAACACCAAGATTCTGTCAAGTTACACCATTGGTTACTCACCCTCATTGGCTACCGATTAGTTACCGTTTAAAGTTTAAGATCGTGCTTTTGACATTTAAGTATTTATATGGTCTAGCTCCTAATTATTTGATTGAATTAATTAGCATCAAAAAGCAATCCAGGTACTCTCTTAGGTCAAACGAGTCTTTATTACGTGAGTTACCTAGCACTAAGACTCGTCCAACCCTTGGCGATCGTGCATTCCAGTCAGCGGCACCTTATCTTTGGAATGCATTGCCTTCAACAATTCGCAACATAAAGACATTGGACACTTTCAAGACTGCTGTTAAAACTCATTTCTTTAATTTAGCCTCCCTGTTTAACTAGTTGATTGCCTTAGTTTCTTGTGTTCTTTGTTGCTGTTAACTTATCAATATTGCGAAGCGCAACCGAATATATTCATATAGAGGTTGGCGCTATACAAATGTAATTATTATTATTATTATTATTATCATTATTATTATTATTATTATTATTATTATTATTATTATTATTATGTAGAGATTTTTTCTCTTTTAGTCCTTGCAGATTCCTCCTCATGTACCTTTAACATCACAGGCTCTGGTGGGTTCATCAGCTCTCATTCTGTCGGGTACCACAGGACTTGCACCTGGCTTATTACAACAGCACGTGACCACAAGATAAAACTGCAATTTACCACTTTTCAGCTCCAGTTCGAGCTGAAAAGTACACAGCAAGACACAATTCACGTTTACGACGGCAAGACTGTGAATGCCACCTTAGTTGGGGTTTACACTGGAACACGAAGACCCTTTATAGTGCAGTCTAGTGGTCGTTTTATGTTGATAACATTGACTCTCCAAATATACGGAGATCCGACCAATTTTGAGGCAGTTTACAATTCCACCACTGAAACAGGTAGGTTACAATCACTTGTCCTAACAGATATATCTTGAGCTTACCTGAATTAAGGAAAAGCTCGTCATAAAGCGTTTCTGTTTACCGTCCGTCATGAACTACACACACACTCTTTTGATACTCAGACAACGACGCAATAATTGATCAATGCAATTTCTTCTTGGGTTTTCACTTTGTAAGCAAACGCGTCAAATTGATCTTATTCAGCGGGGGAGGTGGGGGAAATTTTTCACGCTGACGGAATATTCTTAACTTTTTAAATACAAAAGCAAACACCACCAAACTTGGTGACTTTTCTAAAATTTATTTTTCTACAGTTTTAGTTTTGTCGCCTTGGCAACACAATTTACAGCCTATTTTTTTCCCACTTTTTAAACTTTTTTTGAGAAACTTTAAGTTTATTTTCATAACTTTAAATTTTGATTTTTGATTCTTATTTATTGGTTTCGATAAATTTTGTTTTTGTGGTCTCGGAGATATCGAGAAACCTCAGACGGCGGATGGATGTACAGATCAACTGACATGATCGTCACGTGATATGAAGCCATTAGACCACTTTGTAGTCCTCCAAGGATTATATACCTTCCCCTTAGGTGTGGAGTGGGGGGAGGGGGTGGGGGTTGTACAAACCTCAGTTGCAGGAAGGCACAAAAAGAGCCCTGGCTGGGTTTCGTTTAACCAAGAGTCTTCTCTGTCGCTTAAATAGAGCTGGTTTATTATCAATTTTAACCGGCCCTGTCAAGTGAACTGGAAACCGCAGCCTGTTATGGATGAACTATTACGCACTAATAAAGACGGCTTCCAGAGCGTTTGAGCTTGACGAGTGACCTGAACAGCTGACGGAGGCCACAACGTTCTGAAATAAAAAAAACTGAAGGAAACTTGACGGAATAGTAGGAATCGTCAGAATTTATATCGCTGGAACTTCCAGTTTTGACTTGTTTCTTCCGCTCAGTGCATCGGACATCTGACGTTAGTGACTACAGGAAAGCGATTTGTACGCGATTAATACTTTTGTGGCCGTTTAACTCCATCTCATTGTTTCCGGGAAAATTTGCGTTAAGCAATCTACCGATGCCGGTTTTCCTCACTGAACGATTTGACAGCTCTATCTCGCCTGATTGAAGGCCAGCAGCAGAAACAGCGTCTGACAAAACTTGCACCGTCCGTCATCTTGACTTTAAGTTCAATGCAGGAAACAACGAGGTATCATTCAGGACAATATAAGAAAAAAATTGGACCAGCTGTAGAGCGATCTGATTGGTTGATTTTAGTTATTGGCCATCTGACTGCCTTAGTCGTGTAATAAAACCCTATATTGACTTATATTGCCTCGGCACTAGTGCCTACTTCGACTCAATTTATCGCCGCGAAATAATTTTTCGTTTCCTTTAGAGGTTGCAGAAATTGGGATTGCACTATCGCTAAATGCTGCTAGTGTAAATAGTTTCAGTCGTTTAGTTCGTAAATGTAAATTTGTCGTTGCATACATACATACCCGCATTTTATTTCAACTCGAACTATCAGAGTAGCTCTATTGAGCTAATATCCTTGAGAAAGAAAAATACATAAATCAATTAAATTATCACAATACATTAATTAGAACACTAAGATACTAAAAGTTTTCTTTATGGCTATCTTAAATTCTTTTAGTGATGTAATAACTCTCATACTGTCTGGGAGCGATTTCTAAATTTTTGCATCTTGGTATCGGATGTACTCGTGTCTATAATTTCTCGTTCTTGGTATAGGTAGGGTCAGTATGTTTTTTCCTCTTAATGAGTAACTAGAATTATGAAGTACGAACAGCTTTTTCAGATAACCAGGATACGTGGAAACAAATAATACTTTTGTATAGATATTTTTTAAACAAATGGATAAGGGAAACAGTCTCTAAAGAAACTGCGGCGCTGCGTCTGTTGAGAGTATAGAAACAAGTGTTAGGTTTATCAACAGAGTTAATAACTAACGGTGAATTGGCCACCGTAAAGAGATTCGAGTGCTCTTTACGGTGGCCAATACAATTTTCCTTTAGCTATCAACTCGTGTGTTATTTTTTATTTCATTATTATATTTTACTCTTACACGTTATGTATTCATACATAGTAGCATCCTCTTGCTACTATACAATCACAATCGAAATAAAGTTCCCGCCTTTTTTTAATTGATAGGAAATATATTGTTTGAACACAAAGATCACTAATTAGAATTATTTACGTCCCTTCACATTAAACGGTACTTAAACAACTGACAATACGATTCTTGAACTACTTAAAACTCGGTACATACACAGCTCACCATACGATACTTACATACGCAGCATACAATGTAACACTGTAATTTTTTTAAAAGTTTCTGCTGTATTTTGTGAGTATAAAAATTGAAAACAAGGCAAAATATTAACAGCTGCACTTAACCTAACTGCCCCTGCCTCATGGGAGCCAGCTCTACCCCAAAATTAGTTAGCGGTTGTCTTCTAGAGGTAAACATGGCGGTTGGTTCTTTAAAAGTTCAAGTTAACCCTTTCATCGAAGAAAAATATTCACGCCGATATAATTTGGAAAGGAAAATATTGAAGAAATATCTTAACCTAATTATTACACTTCCTTGAGCGAAAGCGTTGCCTGCAGAGACTCTTTCTTCTTGAACAATCCTCGATTGAAATTCAAACACCAAATAGGCATGCGTGTGTGTCCGTTGGAAATGAATGCAAGGTAAATTATCTTTTACCATTTATTCTCTTTCAATTTATTTTCCTTTATCTCTGATCGATGGTTTTAGATCTGTCTGCGTGATAGATTATGGCAACGCGTTATGTTGTCTAGTCTCTCAAACTGGAGGCAAAACTTGAGGATCGTCGAAGTAGGGAATTCCAAGAAGGTTTCTTCCTTTAGTAACATTTTCTATGGTTCCCATGTTACAGCTGCCTTGGTTTGGTTGGAAATCACTGCCTTCCTTAAAAAAAATATATAATAACTTCAAGTTGTTTTCGATTTTTTGATCATTCGGTTCGAAAGTGGTGCCATTAAAATCTTGCTAATGTCTTGATTCAAACAAAATGCTCATAAAATGTCGCTTTGATAAATAAAAAAATGTAATATAACTGACTGTACATGTGGTGTTTGTTAAAGACCTTGTATGTTCTTGTTAAATTGATCTTTAAAATTGTGCTAAATTTAAGCCTCGATATAAGCCCTCACGTGATTCTCAGGTTTGAAGGAACAATCCCTTGAAACTCGCAATACTTAACGAATCTGATCAAGCTGATTGCAGTTTTGAGATAAGTAAATGAAAGTCTCTCAGCACACAAGAAATAAACGAAATATATTTTTCAAGTCCGAACGTTTCAACGTTTCTACCTAGCCTTTGAATATTTAAATAAATGTGAAACAGTAAATGTGATGAATTTTAAAAAACTCAATCCATTTTAAACATTTCCTCTTATTTCAGATAAGCCCAGAATAACGATTCCAATCATAGTCGTTCGAACAGTTCCACAACACAAGTTGTGGTGTTTAGCTGAAGGAACTCCTCCCATCAACATTTCTTTAGTTAGAGATTCAGAAGTCTTGGCACACGGAAAATGGATTGCATCTGCTAACGCCGACAAGGAAGGGAACTACACTTGCGTGGCTACTAATAAAGTTGGTTCCGACTCAAAAACTATCGCAGTAACTTTGTTGCAAGGTATGTCTTGGGTTGAGTTAATATCTGACTAACAATTTACAGATATGTAAAGTTTTTCTTACATTCATTGCCTTGAAACAAAGATGAAGCAACAGAGGGCTTATTCCAAGTCGTCGTGTTTTGATCTTTTCAACATCAGTAAAAAGTGTTGAATTAAGGAAGATTAGTTTTCTCTGTTGTAAGTAAACGTCGAGCAAATTGAAGTGTTGTTAACTAGTTTCCTTGTTCTTTCAGTTTGGCATCAATTTGTGGTTAACTCAGTTCTATCTCACCTACAGAAAGTAAAGTTACTTAACCAACCTCTTACATGGGATATTACACCCCTTAATAAAAAGAAAAAAATCACTGAATTAAACAAAGGGACAATAAAACATGAAACTTTAATCCGAGCTGCGACTGAAACAATGGTCTTAAAGTCTAAAAGTTCTAAAACCTAGATAACTTGAGCTAATTGAGGTATACGTAGGGACAGGTCTTATAGTCTGCGTAGGTGGCCAGGAGCCTGCAAGGATGTTAGTGCAAGAAGGGCGGCCGTCACGGTATAGTTTTGTACCCTGAAGAAGGCAGCATTGCCGAAACGCCGGCTGAAACTCTCTTAAAAGCATCGATTTTATAATCTTTAAATTGCAAAATTGCAAATTGAACTGTTGTTAACTGGTTTCCTTGTTCTTTCAATTTGGCATCAATTTGTGGTCAACTCACTTTTAACTCACCTACAAAAAGTTGCGTCACGTAACCGATTTGTACATGGGATATTACAGCCCTTAAAAAAAGAAAGAAATCACTGAAATGAACAAAGGGACAATAAAACATGAAACTTCAATCCGAGCTGCGACTGAAACAATGGTATTAAAGTCTTAAAGTACTAAAACCTATGGACAGGAGTTAGTAATATTTGCAGGCACTGTTTCTGGTGCTTCTTGGGTTGAGAAATACAGATTGGGGCGGGGGGAGCCAGGGGGAAACAACCTGCTGGTATACGCGACAGTGTTCCAGCGTGACGCAACCGAGATTAGAATACAAACTGTGTAGTGCTGGTGGTGCGCCTGTAGTGGGAGGTGACAAATCTGGCTGCGTTCTTCTGTAATTGTTCAATTAGGTCAACTTCAGCATTTGCATGGAGGCTCCAGACAGGGGTATTCGTATTCAAGCGAAGGCCTGACCAATTGTAAAGTGAACACTAGAATTAGAGCAATGAATATTTGGCGCTTTCTCTACTTCTTAATGTTTTCTTTAAATCTTTGTGGTTCTCTGATTGTCCTACCAGACCGAGTTGTTCTAGTAATATGTATTTCAGCTGACTGTATACCAGGATTCACCGAGGGAGCTGGTGAATTTGGTTCTGCTTCTGTCTCGTAGCGTCAGTATCACTGGTGGCTTCCAGTGTTTGAGACTCCCCGATTCCCAACAAATGTCAACAATTCCTTCCGAACTCTTTATGCTCTGTTTGGACCTTGCAAGGGCTAGGCGAACGAGGCACTTGCGTGACTGGCAGGTTTTCATTTGTTGCCTTCCCTCACTCTTAAAACCTAACTTACCAGTTATCACAACTTATCCGAATTCCCTGCTCCAGGAATGCGTATGAAAGAGGTAAGTTCATAGACAAGCATAAGTGAGGGTTATTCACCTACATAAAGCGCGTAAATATGCTGTATAATCCCCTAGTGTACGTGCCGGACTTGAAGGCTAGCCCAAGTGCTAAGCACCATGTGAATATCCACACACAGCAGACCTGAGCTCAAGCTGTGAGCGATGATCATCTTGCGTAAAAGCGGTCAGGCACAAATATGAGAGTTTGTATAGGAATATTTCCGATCGGGTTTAGGACGAGGTAGAAATACTCGAAAGTCCTTGATCAAAATAAAATACCTCTGAGATGTTGAGTGATGCTCCAAGTCCCTGCAAGTCCATTATCTCCTCCATTTGATCTCTGTGTGAAGTTCACTGCTCGAACGAACTTTAAGATAAGGACCCTCCAAACGATTCCCGCTTTGAGAAGTTAAGTCAAGTATCCTAAGTCTCTTATTAAATATGAAAACCTTCCATTCACTACCCATAATTATTTACTCTTGCCGTGAAACACAAAGCCAAGCTAAAGCGCGCCTGAAACTTTTGGTACCTATGCTTGTCTCTGAATATGACTCTGAGTTGGACGTACACAGTGTAAAATTAGCTCCTATCTGAGCTGCAGGTGACATGGTATAAAGGCCCGGAACCCTCTATGCTGGGGAAAACAAAGAAGACTAGAAACACTGGTTATTGAGGCAAAACTTGGGTGGTAGGGAATGGGGAGGGTATCCTCTAGAGAAGCATTGTCTCTAGGGGAGCCTATGTTAGAGTGTAACATAGGGTGGACCAGAAGAGGGGTGCCTTCTGGGAGGATAATACGTCAGAAGGTACGATGGTATCATCTTGGAGAGATCCGGACCCACACCAATGGAGGGCATAGCACTTGCTGTGGGGCAAAGTGCAGCGGACGATGCACTTTCCTGCCACAATTGTGTGAGTCCACTGATATTCTAGCAAAAAGGGGGGAGGGGGAGGGTGAGGGGGCACAATTACCCCACAGCCTAAAATTGCAGTGTAAGGGTCTACATGTCGCCGAACTTTCGGTGTGTAAAGTTCATGGTCACCTTGGTTTTACAGTCTGTTATGCTGGGCTGTACTGATATCTTTAACACTTTCATTATGCAGATTGCGGACCGTCGTGTTTTGCTCAAAGTGTAATGCGGGAAGGCCAAGCACCAGTAAACAAATATAATTGCAGTGATACAAATTATTCAACTGAAAGTATGAAGTGCATTCCAACGACGACTACTGTCTTGTAAGTACATTAATCGTTTTGATTGTTTGTTTGTTGGTTCAAAATGCATTCCGGCTTGGGCATTTGAAAAGTAGTTCATCTGTTCGTCAGGGATGCCCACAACACTTGTTTGAACAACCATGAATGGTTAACGCTCGCCAGCACACTATTCTTTACACTGTGAGAACAACAAATGAACTAATTTTCTTTTATGCTGACCTTGTAACATACGTTAACATTTTACAATTAATAAGTTCTTCCTTCCTTTTGTTTTTTAATTTTTTTTCTTTTTTGCCTGCTATCTAGAACCTAAATTAGCCACGGAGCTAACAAGATAACCAAATGGTTAATTTAGCTTCCTTTCTTTGCACATTATTCTAACTAATAATTAATTTGATTCTATATATCACCACTAAAAGATTGTAAGAAACAACATGTACATTGAAAAAAAGCACAAATAAAGATTATTATTGTTACAACAGCGGGAAAAAAATGCAAAATTTGTCGGATGTAATTTCGGAAGCATGCGCAGTCGGTTAGGTGATGACGTCACTTAAATTGCACATGGAAACAGATCTAACAGAGTTCCGGTAGATTTATCTTATTCTTTACCCTTTAAGGCAGATCACTCACAGCATTCTTCGCCCATTGAAGCAATAAATTTGACCATTAAATCAAAATCTCTGCCCGGTGACGTAAATAGTCCAATGTTTGAGTCATATTGTTCTTTGTCAGTCGAGGCGAAAGCCGACCAGCTGCAACCATAGATTAAAAATGTAGATCGCTCGTTGAATAATAATGAAAGTTTGTGTTATCTGTCACAGCCCAAGGCTGAGGTGAATAACACAACCGAGGCCTTTAAAACTCTCTAGTCATCCGGAAACCGATTTCAATAATTGTTTTATTTAGAACACCCACAATGGAGGACATGCCCTTGGGACAGTTGCTAGAATCCTTTCAAATTTGCGTGTTTTACTCTCCCCATCATTATTTTCACCCTTTAGCTACACCTCCACCCTCCCCCCTTCCCCTAGGCAATGTTGAAAAGATCTTAGCGAACATTGACACTTATTTTGCTTGTGTAACGTCTGTCCAACCCTCCTAGTTCAACATTAGGGACCTTTAGCATTTCATTTTTAAGGCGACGGCGACGTCTGTGATCGATTTAGACTGGGTTGGAGTCTGTATTTTCCCCGACGAAATAGAAAACCTTTAGCTTTTCGCGACGGCAACGTCTTGATCACTTGAAAGCAAAACCCAAAGGCCTGAAAGATGAACTCATTTACAAGCATACGGGAATTGCTTTTACTTGGTTATGTAACCAATGCCGTTTCAGATACTGAGTTTGTCCTTCTTTATGATGCTTATCAATCCAAGAACCCAGATTTTAAGCACCAGCAATACGACCCGTTCAATCTCGATGACATCGATTCAGCTGAATGTAAAGCAGAGTTCCGAGTTGAAAAAGCCGACCTTCCTCGCCTTGCTTAAGCCCTGCAATTGCCTCCCACTTTCCACTGTGAGCAAAGGAGTGTATTTGACAGCATGGAAGGACTGTGTATGCTTTTGAGAAGAGTGTCTTACACTTGCAGGTACAGCAACATGATCCCTCGTTTTGGAAGACCTGTTTCTGTTTTAAGCCTTATAACAAATCATACCTTAGACTACATCTATGAAAACCACGGTCACTTAATATATGCACTCCAGAACTACGCTGATTCCATCTCTAGGAAAGGAGCTCCACTCAACAATTGCTTTGGATTCATTGATGGAACTGTCAGGCCGATGGCAAGACCATGACATGCACAAAGAGTTGTTTACAATGGTCACAAGAGGGTTAATTCCCTAAAATTCCAATCATTGGCGTTGCCTAATGGATTAATCGGAAATATTTTCGGGCCAGTTGGTAAGAAATAAAGAGAAATTCTAGAGAAATTCATCTCTAGGAAAGGAGCTCCACTCAACAATTGCTTTGGATTCATTGATGGAACCGTCAGGCCGATTGCAAGACCATGACATGCACAAAGAGTTGTTTACAATGGTCACAAGAGGGTTCATTCCCTAAAATTCCAATCATTGGCGTTGCCTAATGGATTAATCGGAAATATTTTCGGGCCAGTAGGTAAGAAGTAAAGTAAAATTTGCTAAGTTAATTCATGGTCATCATTGTAATCAGAATTAGGTAGAGTAGCATAGTAAGACCAAAATGTAATTTTTTCTTTCACAGTTGTATTTCAGAAGGACGCAAGCATGATGCAGGCATGTTGGCTGACTTGAGACTTCTTGATAATCTTCAGAGATTTGCCATTTCCCCTACTGGTCAGTCCATGAGCATCTATGGGGACCCGGCATACCCTCTTAGGGTACACCTCCAAGCTCCTGCCCCTCTTTACTTCACAAAGCTGTTGAAACCAGTGGTGGCCCTGTTACGCAGACTTGGCCTGAGGATAATTGTCTATCTAGATGATATCATTGTGTTCAATCAGACTCGGGAGAAAATATTGCGGGACAGGGACTCAACCCTCTGGTTACTTCAGAATTTGGGTTTTGTAATCAACTGGAAGAAATCAGTGTTAGATCCTTCACATTGTATGGAGTACCTAGGCTTTGTGATAAATTCACTGGAAATGAACTTATCATTGCCAAAGGAAAAAATGAATCAACTCATCCAGTCTTGCGGAGACCTGATTCGGGAAAAAACTGCCTCCGTCAGAACCCTAGCCAAAATAATTGGGAAACTGACTTCGTCAATGCAGGCTGTTCTCCCTGCACCCTTGCATTACTGACACTTGCAAATGTTGCAAGTGAAAGGTCTGCTAGCAGGGAAGAGTTACGAGACAATGGTACCACTCAACCAGAATTGTCAGAACGACCTTCAATGGTGGGTGGATCAGATTTCCACCTGGAATGGTCGGTCAATAATTACTCCAGCCCCTGATCTGGTAATAACGACAGATGCATCACTGCAGGGCTGGGGAGCAGTCTGCCAAGGGGTTCGCACGAGGGGACTTTGGTCTCAGCAGGAATCAAACACCCTTCATATCAATGCATTGGAGCTGAAAGCAGCATTGTTTGCTGTGAGAGCTTTCACTGCCAAAGAAAGGCAGTTGCATGTCCACCTGAGAATGGACAACAGGACAGCACTGGCTTATGTATTGAAAATGGTGGGGGGGGGGGGGGGGGGCATGATCCTCGGTATTGGTAGGGATAGCCCAGGAATTATGGGGTTATGTTCTGACCAAAGAAATTACACTGACAGCAGAATATCTTCCTAGAAAATACAATCACGAAGCAGACTGGGAGTCCAGGCACTTCCAGGACTCGAGCAATTGGAAACTGAATCCCAGCATATTCCAGGCACTAGACCAACTCTGGGGGCCCTTAGAGATAGACCTGTTTGCCGACCGTCTCAATGCTCAACTGATGAAATATGTCAGTTGGTTTCCAGACCCATTTGCCCAGGCAACAGATGCCTTTCAGATTCTTTGGTCGAAGCTGAAAGGTTACAGCTTTCCACCTTTCTCAATGATTTGCCGTTGTCTGGCAAAGATCACATAAGTAGTGAATTTGTCATTCACGTATTTCACCATGCCCTTTGTCAAGTCAAGCTTGAGACAGGCTTTGGTTTCCGTGTCAAAACGCATGTATTCATCACCCTCATGCTTCGGCGGGGTGTTGTTACTGGTATCTCGCTCAGCTAGTTTTTGACGTTTCTTGTGAGCCGTGTGTCTACTATCCGACGCGCTGGAGTCACTGTCTTCACCCGATGAAGAGCCAGACTCACTGGACCTACTAGAACTGCTTGAGGACTCCTGACTTTGCCTCCGTGAAGCAGTTAACTGAGAGCCTTTCGACCGTTCCGTTGAAGGCGTAGAATTAACCCTCTTATCTGGGGTGTTTGCCTCATCTGAAACCGCAGTAGAAATCTCCTCGTTATCTGCCATCTGTTTATTAGCTTTTCCAAGCAGGATGGCTGAATTTGCGAAGGATTCGAGCGAATTCTTGAAGCCGACGAGCAGCAGGAAGCGAACTAGCGCGAAGCCATTTTGGAGAATCAAAGGGGAGAACACGGAAGCTAGGCTCTGTAGCCTCGATTTGATTTTTAAAATGGCTTGAATTGGCGGGAAAACGGGGAGAATACGCTATTATATCTTATTGAGGTTTGTGAAGTGAAATCGACCATCGGCTGTGCACATATCCTGTTAGCTGTCGTTGTTTTCCTATCACAAGACTTATCATCTTCAGTGCTTCCCCTTGATAATTTACGCTTTTTCGTTTCTCCCATACTCTCCATAGATTTTTTCGGATGTCTTTGGCTTTATCTTTGTCTTTCTTCTGTTGAACCGATAGGTTGTCGTCTGCTTTAGCGGTCTCCTCTCTTGCGTTCAATTCTTCAATAAGAGCTTCCTTCTCTTTGAGATCTTCAACAGCGATGCCACCAGTCGCTTTCTCCTCTCTATTCTTGGACTTGAATTTTCGTCAAAGCAGTTCCCAGCGTTCTCTAATTTTTCTCTTATCTTTGATTCGAAACTGTGGCGAATCTATCTGATTTAACTTTTCAGCTATCAAATCCCACGCATTCCCACAGCTGACGCTTCCTTTCTTGAATGAAAACATATCGCTGACAATCATTTCTCTGAGCATCAATATGTCGTGTTGGTCTGTCCACTCCATCGGCGCTCTATATAAATAAAGAACAAAACAGGGAGGATAAAACAAAACTTATTGACGCCGTTTATTTGAGTTCTGTCAGTGCTGAGTTTGCATTCTGCAAGGCCGTGAGATCAGTAAAATTTCAGCAAGCTGCTTATAAACACCACCGAGCTTTTCTACTCAACATCGTTTTCACTTTGTAGTTATCGTAACGAGGTCAAAATTGTGGAAAGTCGTAATACTCTTATGGTTACACAAAGCCACACCAACTATTCACCTTGAAAGTCATATCTCTTCGAAAAAATAGGATTTATCTAGTTGTTTTTATTAGATTTTGCGTAAACTTACTCATGAGTAAACTTACTTTAATGCGAGCTGTTTGCCTTCGCTCGCATTCCCAGCAATGCCGTAGACCTGAAAGTAAGACAAAAAGTTTTAATCGATTATTTAGCCAAAAAACGAGGTTAAATTTTAATTCCATTTTGACTAGTTTGTGTTGAAGCTTTCGGAAACGAAATAAGAGTAAAATGGAAGATAATTACTGTATGAAAGAAAAAAAAAATGTACTCACGTTTTGTAGACAACACGAACCCTGCTGTTCTCGCGCCCGCGCGAAGAAAGGACGGCTGCCAGTCAAAATGTAAAACGTCTACCGGAAATAAAAATGACTTCCGGACGCCGTAGCCGTCGCAAAAATCTGAGTTGCTAAAGGTCCCTATTTTTTGGGGGGAGGGGGGAATTCCCGCTAGGTTTGCTGCTATCGCGTTGACTGTCCCAGAACTTTCAGCCGCCATTGCATGTTCAAAAAGCGTATAGCAACACAAGAGCGCGTATAAGGAACTCAACACCAAACCACGCGTCAATTTGTAAATAAGTTTATTTCACAGTTTAAAAACAAAAAGTTTTGAGTGATGTTTTAACTTTCAAAAGGCTAGACATAAAATTAATTTTTTTGCTAAATCACAGTTCAACTTTCTGTAAGAGAATTCTTTTTTTGAGCTTACAAAGTGATTTAAAAAGCGGAAATTTAATTTACGTATAAGAATAGATTTGTTGAGTAATTTAACTGTAAAAAATTGCGACAAAGTAGAAAAGTTTAAAAATATAAAACCATCTTGGTTAAAAATTTAAAAAACTGACGACGTTTCGACGTCAACCATATAAACTAGATAGTTACATTTATGACAGTCGATAGGAGCAGACACAATTCTCATTTTTTGTGCTAATTACTGTTAGTTAATCTCTAGTCTTAATTTTTATAATTTGTAATTATCACACGGCATGTCTGAAAACCAGCTCGCTGAGCCATTTATTGTGTTTAAATAAAGTTGATTCATTGAACAGCATACCGCAATGACAAACCGATGCAAGGCTTAACCGCAGATGTGTGTGGAGACTATTGGCTTTTTTTTTTTTTTGCTTCATCGAGCACGCAATGTGGATTTAAACATTATTAAAAACAAATTTCTGCGATACCATTCAGAGTGGAACGATGCACAAGTAGCACAATTTGTACACACCTAAATTCAGTCGTTAACTAATCTTATGAATGAAAGCGTCCCACATTTTGTGGAACAAGCTTTTAAATCGATCAAATGTTGGCGTAAAGTTTTGTTGATGTTAAAATGAACTATGTGTGTACATCATTAAGAACGGTTTGCTGTAAGGACCGACTAAGCGTATACAAAATAGAAAAAACCGATTTCCCCAAACTTTGCCAGAATAAAGGGCTTAGTGAACTACTTCTAAAAACATAAGTTTCGTTTTGTTTGGAGCTTTATTTATTTTGGGGGAATTTTTTTAAGATTTTACCCATGGAGGCGGGCTAAAATCACGCCGAAGTAGGCACTTTTGTAGAAGCTCCCTTTTATACAAGGAGCCTTTTCTTGAAAAGATTAACCCAACAGAAGGAACAATTTTATTTTCTTAGATGACTAGCGGCGTTAAAGTTAAATAAAACGTAAACATGAATCTTTGACCAATTTTTTAAGTTGCGCCTTTTTACCGGTGATTATAACAACCTAATTTTGGCTAAATTCAAGGACAAAAAAAGCATTTTGGTACATCGCTTTGCCCCACGAAACTACACTCCGGGAAAACATAATCATTTCAACTAAACATTGATCGAATAAAAAATTGGGGTAAATTAAACAGTGAGTTCTCAGAGCGTTTTCAAAACATGTCACTTCAGCAATTAAGAGCGACCTTTGACCTTTTATATCGAGGGGAAATATAAACGAGAGCTCATAAACCTTGACTTTCCTTCGCCGAAAGACGCTTATTTTTACTCTACTGGCACATTTTGAGTAAAGGAAAACTAGACATTTGAATTTGAAGTTATGTACTAGCTATGAAAGATAATTTGAAAAGCAAAATTAGCAATTCAATTCGACTTTGCGTAGGCGGTTCCGATTTGTTTACTACGAAATTGCGATTTTAAAGTCTGTTTACAACACAAATACGGCATCCACTACAAGGTAAACCCCATTCTACTGAATGATTAATAAATCCTTCTTACCTTAGAGATCTTTTCCTGCTTAAAAAACACGGTCTGTGTTCATTGCAAAAGTGTATTGACCGAGATCGCGGAACGCCTCAAGTCAAAGAACAAGTTAACGAAACCACAGGAATGCCAGGAGTACATTTCGTACTGAGATGTGTACTTACATATTTCGGTATTACTATGACACTTCAATTCAATTACTTTAGATATCTTTTCTTGACTAAAAAAAAGACATAGCCTGCATTCATTGCAAAATTATTAAGCCGCCCGATCGCTAAACGATTAACCAAATAAAGCCACATGAATCCCTCTGTATAAAATTGTACAATACCGGGACCGCACAGCTCTTTTTATTTATATAACAGTGATTCGTTTTGCACTGTACTGTCCATTATTAATGAACTACCTTTATATGACAAACGTTGCGACTTGTCAGATCTCCGTGACATTTAGGAAACTGCGATAAAAATGGGAATGATATAGGCTAATTCCACATTGTGGCTGTACCCATTTTTTCTTTCTTGTGATCTTACCACTTGCTGTCAATCCAACGAAGTCTTAAGTGAAAAAAGATACAGAAATAGAAATAAATTCCCTGCATCACAAACAAGTAATAATTATAATGAAACAATAAACTTCAACCAAAACTATAGATAGGGATGCGGCGACTGTCTCGGGTGAGTAGTAATATGAGGTGCTACAACTACCATACCCCTTTACAAGATCTCTTAACACGGAAAGGGACTTTGCGCCTTGGGTGGAATCCGTCTGTAGACGCCCCAAAAAAGCCGTGAGCATGTATAGATGATATTCCCTTCTCCCCTGACACTGACGTCCCATGCCATGCCCATCCAATGGGAGCGGCACAGATCCTCTTATTTGAACGCCATCTGATACCAAATGTGTCCCGATGTCTCGGTCAAATAGTGAGCTCAATGTGACTTTCGCTTTTCTCAAAAATGCCTTTGAAGGTAAAACAGTCAATTACTACAGGAACTTTACCTTGCTTTTTACCTTGGAAATTTTAACATATAGAAAATAGAATGCATTAATGTTGTATTCACCACCGCCCACATTTGTTGTCCCCCCCCCCCCCCCTCCGCCCCCGACCTGAATGAATTAATAAATTCAATTTCTCTTGTCACATACATTCGGTTCCTTGAAGGCCCGCAAATCTAATTAGTCACGTTCTCTTCTTGTGAAACAAACAAGGCTATCATGCTCGTCCGTACATCTCCTTCCTTCTTCACAGACTTAAGTATTGATGATCAGGGAAACTTTTCGCTTTGTATATTTATAAAGCAATAAGAAAACTTTTTGCCTTTACTTTTGCCGTAGCTTAGTTGTTTCGTGACTTTTAAACAAGTTTTAATTAAATTAAATTATTTTAAGCGTTTCGTAAACGTATCGAAAACATCGCAATGTTTACTAACGTTTGCGGCCTTTTACCTCTGTTAAGCTCGCTACAGAAGGGTTTTGGTTTAAAAATTACTCCTTAGAAGATGTTCAAGCTTTAAAGATAAACGAAAACTTACTGATTCGTGACGATTCTTGATATAAAAAACGCAAATCATATACAAATTTAACCACGTTAGCTGAGTTAGAGGTTAATTGTAACTTTCAACGTTAAAAAAGAAGGAAAAGAAAAAAAAACTCTCTTTGTTTTGAGAGTAAATATTTTTAAATTCATTTATGTTGGGCATTCATATACACAGTACACACCACTAAAACATGCCTGCCCGTGCCGATATTAAACAACTTTGCTTCAGTCTTACATAGCGTCTCGAGTGTTGCAATAACGCAGATGCCCTTGCGTGGATTTGGTACCCTTGGCGAGGATTAAGCTTTTCACATTGGCTAAATTGTTCACACTTGAACCCCATGTTCCCCCTACAATCTACCCATATTCACACACAGCCATATATAAGCACCACTGACTCCGGTGGTCGTAGCCACCGACGATAAACTCCACTGTACACTCAGCAAGTACAACGTGCAACAAACAAAAGAAGTTAGCTTTCGGGACACGGCGCTCTTTTCAATTTACGTGATCTTTAAGTAATTAAGATATTACATCTTAGTGTCCGAAAAGAAAAAAAGGCGTTTTGAATTGACGTGTCATAGTATACCGAAATATGTAAGTACGAAATGTACTCCTGGCATTCCTGTGGTTTCGTTAACTTGTTCTTTGACTTGAGGCGTTCCGCGATCTCGGTCAATACACTTTGGCAATGAACACGGACCGTGTTTTTTAGGCAGGAAAAGATCTCTAAGGTAAGAAGTATTTATGAATCATTCAGTAGAATGAGGTTTACCTTGTAGTTGATGCCGTATTTGTATTGTAAACAGGCTTTAAAATCGCAATTTCGTAGTAAACAAATCGGAACCGCCTACGCAAAGTCGAATTGAATTGCTAATTTTACTTTTCAAATTATCTTTCATAGCTAGTACATAACTTCAAATTCAAATGTCTAGTTTTCCTTTACTCAAAATGTGCCAGTAGAGTAAAAATAAGCGTCTTTCGGCGAAGGAAAGTCAAGGTTTATGAGCTCTCGTTTATATTTCCCCTCTATATAAAAGGTCAAAGGTTGCTCTTAATTGCTGAAGTGACATGTTTTGAAAACGCTCTGAGAACTCACTGTTTAATTTACCCCAATTTCTTATTCGATCAATGTTTAGTTGAAATGATTATGTTTTCCCGGAGTGTAGTTTCGTGGGGCAAAGCGATGTACCAAAATGCTTTTTTTGTCCTTGAATTTAGCCAAAATTAGGTTGTTATAATCACCGGTAAAAAGGCGCAACTTAAAAAATTGGTCAAAGATTCATGTTTACGTTTTATTTAACTTTAACGCCGCTAGTCATCTAAGAAAATAAAATTGTTCCTTCTGTTGGGTTAATCTTTTCAAGAAAAGGCTCCTTGTATAAAAGGGAGCTTCTACAAAAGTGCCTACTTCGGCGTGATTTTAGCCCGCCTCCATGGGTAAAATCTTAAAAAAATTCCCCCAAAATAAATAAAGCTCTAAACAAAATGAAACTTATATTTTTAGAAGTAGTTCACTAAGCCCTTTATTTTGGCAAAGTTTGGGGAAATCGGTTTTTTCTATTTTGTATACGCTTAGTCGGTCCTTACAGCAAACCGTTCGTAATATCACTTTAAAAAAGGGACATTGGTCAACAGGTTATCACAACGTTGCTGCTTTTCATTGCCAGAAGATGTCCTAATTCAAATGTCCAAGCAGGACTATGATAGCAGGGCTAAGTCAGTGTGGGAAGACGACGTTTGCGGGACAGTTACTCGAACAAGCGGATTCTTTATTTGAACACCTATTCGTAAAATTGTATATTGCTATGGACAATGGCAGGAATGTTTTAGGGACACGGCATCACAAGTGACATATGTGGAGGGTATTCCCGAAGATTTTCCTAGTTTATTTCCTACAAACTACCGACCAGGAATACTCGTATTGGATTACCTAGTGAGAAATTGCAGCGATGACGAACAAGTTTTGGAGCTGTTTACTAAGGTGTCTCATCACTGTGATGCAACCTCTATCTATTTCACCTAAATCTTTTTCCACCTGAAAATTTCTCTCTCAGAGTATCTCTCTGAACGCTCACTACATCATTGCTTTTAACAACTCTCGCGATACGCTGGGTTTTCGGACTTTGGCTAAGCAAGCATTCGCAGGGAATGTAACTTACGTATGGTAAAGCTTCCAAGATGCCACGTCACACCCATTAAGTTACATTCCCGTACACCAAACATTGAATGGCTACGAACAAGGTTATTACCGACAACACATTCTTATCCCGTGTTTTACGAAGACAAGAAATGTCATAAAACAGAGGAACCACTACCGGTGGATTTCAGTTAACATGATGACTTCTTACAAGTCACGTCGCACACCGATAGGGGCAGGAAGGAATCAACGTGCTGGCAAAATGGTGTTACGCTCTGGTACCACTACCCGATCTAAAGAGGTCAGTAGAAAGCGTTTGAGAGCTTCCAATCAGTCAAGAGTCCAGCAACATTTACCCTTTCTTTGTAACTGTTTTAAGAGAAATGGAAAACAGCGGAAAGACATGATAGCACATGCGAACAAAGAGCAAATGGAAGCCATTGGTGAAATCGCTCTAAATCTCCTTAAAGGCAACATTGTGATACAAAAATTAATCATTTAAACGGTTGAAGCCACACAAGTCAAAGCTCCTCTATTTGACTCGCAAGAAACCGAGTCTTAAACGGAAAAAGGCAGTGCTGAATCAAAAGGGAGGATTTTTGTCAGCCCTTGCAAGTTTAATTGCTCCTCTTCCTATCGAGTTGTTAGGGAAAGTTTTCAAATGAAGCACGCGCAAAAGATGGTGATGGTGCCTGAGCATTTATTGCAAAGCATGGAAACAGAAAGCAGAACATCGGTCGACTACACCGGCTCAGCTTCCCACTCTGACACTTTTAGATCAAGACATGAAGCAGATCATGGACTCGTCTTTACCTGAATTTCATAACAAATTCAGGCCCATCATTCTCTTTAGAACGTGTTTGTAATAATCTATCATGTTTTTATTTATCATGCCTTTGGACGCATATGCTCAAAGGGAGCCTCCAGTGTATAAACCAAGAGAAACGGAGATGGACATGATGAAATAAAGATGAAAAAGAGCTGCAAAGATCTCTCTTGTCATCACTTATCAATCTTTTGTAGCCACAGTGCCCACGCTTATGGTGGAGGTGAAGCAGTAGCAGTTTGAAAAGTAGGTTGTCACTTGGTAGGATAACAGAGTTTCATAATTATTCCGGCAGCGCTTTAACGTCTTCATGTCGTCTCTGTGCTCGAAGTAGACCATTTTCGTCCGGTTTTGGGATCAATTTCTTGGCAATGGCAGAGGGTTCTAAGTGTAGTTGAGTTCACCTGAAGAGTTGGGTCTCAGACTCTTTTAATTCTTTAGCGGTCATAGGGCCTATCTTCGAATTCCTCTTTCTTGTCTTTTTAACGAAAAGATGGACGTAAACGAGTGTTCTCCTTATCTTTGGGAATGTCGAGCAGGTCTTAAGGAGTTGCATCCGTATTTGGGTTGTAACTCGTACTAGGAATCCCGCACTAGCGTAAACAGTTGCGCAGAAAAGTAATATGATCTGTCTTAAGTAACTGTTGAAGAATGGGATTATCTTCTGACTTGACTTTGCTCTAAAGAGTGCAACATTACCACCCTATATCAACGGCGCCAATGGCTGACGGAGCGAGTATTTAATGAGATTAAGGACAACAGCCTCCACAAATTACATGGCCTCTTGCCGCCACGTAATCTTAGTACCGTAGCTTTAAGAAGAAAGCGCGCTTTTAACGTACCTATTTGTAGAACAAATAGATTTAAGACTAGTTTTATCATGCATAACGCAGCTATTTTCTAATGGCTTTATCATATATCCGCGGCTGTTTTTTTTGTTTGTTTTTAGTTATACTATTATTTATTTATTTATAATAGTTTTTTTTCCATCCTTTCTCTTATTTTAGTATTATATATTGTACAGTCCGTAATCCAGCCTCTGGGCTGCAATGGATTTTTTAATAAAGCCATCTCTCTATCTCTCTCTATCTCTCTTATTTCTGCTAAGACTACTTTGTGTTTCATTTTCATTAAAACTTTAGCTTCTTTTCTTCGGTCTTCGGCTTCAATTTTGGCCAAGTTGGTTTCAGGTAATTACAGAGAAGAGGGTCCCTCTAACCAATCTGTTAGACGAGCCTTCGTTCCTCTGTTAAAAAAATTCATCTGGATTACTCTTTGACTTAGGCCCCATCAACACTAATGCCTTTTGAAAAGTATCTAACAACAGCAACAATAATTTATTTGAAAAAATAACAGAATAAATGGCTTGTTCACAGGATAACAGTAATAATAGTAAATGGAACAATTATTCAGCTAGTCCTATTTTTAAATTATCATAGGGATTTCAATATAGTCATGCTCTTTTTCCAGGACATCAAAAAGCAATTCGCGATGTACCATTTTGAATGTTTTAGAATAATATCCGTAGTATCCGTTAACAAGCTAACAAGCTACTCGTTTTGAAGCAGGAAACAGCATGAATTGGAAACAAACATAAAAAAATTCCCGCAAAGCAAATAAGTTACACGTTATCAGAAGGACATAATAGAAAGAGTCAATTTAAAATTACCAGCAAAGGTACAAAGCTATACGTTTTGAAGCGGGACATAGCATGAACGGTAAACAAACTTAAAGCCGCAATAAGAATACGATACGCAAAAACACGTATACGACACTAGGGTAAGATGAGATAATTCCTGTTGTTTGGTAAATTTCTATATTTTTCAATGAATAAAATGATGTAAACTCACGCAAAGTAGCTTAAGTTTAACAGAGAAATGGTAAGCGGAAGGTGCCCAAGAAACACAGAATTTCGGAGCTAAAAAAGTCCAATTGGCACAAACTGGTAGTAAAGAAAGTTCAACGTCTCAGCACGGACATTTCGCCTGGCCTTTTCGTCAGAAAAAAAAGTAACAAAAACCATCAAAAAAGGGTTAAGAGGGTATATTAGCAACAACAACCCTTGCACCTGAAAGCTGTAAAAGGTCATCGGCACTATTGCCGATGTTGCGATCATAATCTGACAATTTTTGACACGAGTTTCCTCATTGTTTTCTGCATTTTTAAATGAACCCGCGGACGATTAAGACACCAGTCCTTTGTCTGATTAACATAACTTGACCGGGATCAGCTCCGGGTTGAGCTAGTCCTCCCTTTATAGTATATAATAACGTTTCGTTTAAACAATATTATTTTGGTGTGTTGGTCTCGTCTCGGGTACTTGTTAGCCTGGCCTCGTGCAGTGCCCTTGGGTACACATCGCTTAACTCTTTGTTGGTACTTTACTGACGGAAACACCATTACTTTCATGGCCCTTTTAAAATAAATTTAGTAATTGTAACTGCATAAAAGTTAATTCTTGTGACAGTTCTTCAAAGCGGGAAAATTAATTCTGATTATGCATTTGTTTACTTCTTGATGTACACAGGTTACTTGGAAGTAGTAAAATAACTCAACTTCCGGAAATAATATTTCCCGGACTGACGTTGAATGCTAAACGTATATTAGTTGTTATGGTTGTGGGATTTGTTTATTTCTGTTGTATTGTAAATTGCTATATTTGTCAATGAGAAAATGATGTAATTTCATGACATCATACTCTTGACTAGCTGGCTGCATAATTTGTCTGAACCAGGTGGGATATTTCATTAACCTGTTTATTCAAAGCAACAAAATAACTCAACAGGCGAAAAATTTATTTTCCGAACTGACAAGTCTGATAAAATTGTAAGTTATTTCGTACAAGTTATCATGGTTGTGGGATATCTTTATTTCTGTTTCCTTGAAAATTTCAATATTTGTCAATGAAGAATGACGTAAACTCAATAACAGAAAATTTAGTTATTGTAATTAAGTACATACAAATTAATTCTGGTGACAGTTCTTCAAAGCGGGAATATTGGTTCTAATCATGCATTTGTTTACTTTTTGGTGTCCACAGGTCTCTTGGAAGCAACAAAATAACTCAACTGCCGGAAAAGTTATTTTATGGACTGACAAGTCTTGCAACGTTGTAAGTTTTTTCGTACAAGTTGTCAGCGTTGTGGAATTTGTTTATTTCTGTTGCCTTGAAAATTTCTTTATTTGTCAATTATGAATGATGTTAACTCAACAAGACGAAATCTAGCTATTGTAACTACATACAAGTTAATTCTTGTGACAATTCTTCAAAGCGGGAACATTGGTTCTGATTATACATTTGTTTACTTTTTGGTGTCCACAGGGAACTTCAAAGCAACAAAATAACCCAACTACCGAAACATTTATTTTCCGGACTGACAAGTCTGATAGAATTGTAATTTTTTTCGTACAATTTGTCGTGGTTGTGGGATTTGTTTATTTCTGCCGTCCCCTAAATTGCTTTATTTGTTAATGACGTAATGATTTAATTTCATGAATATGAAGACATCAAACTCTTAGTTTTCAGGCTGCATAATTTGTCTGAACGAGGTATGATATTTCATTGACCTTTTTAGTCCTGTAGTTGCAAATATAAAGCACACGCACTGGTGTTTTTGAGCTTGTCGCACAGACTATACAATATTGACAATTCAACTTCTATAATTAAGAGTGCCTGACTGTAACTTTCGAGAATCGCTGGCCAAGCTTGAAAAATCGAAACTCCTGATAATTTGCCTGAAGTTTACTTTTGGGGAACTATCTTCGAAAATATTATTTGAATGTTCTGGAAATTTTTAGTTTTCGAGAATTTTGGAGAAAACGAAATAACGGGTTTTGCCTCATTAATTATGCAAAAATCTCACTCAAAATTAGCCAAGTTCAATACGCTTGTGTTGAAACAGTACGCAACGCTAGAAAGCGAGGTCGGTTTTGAATACGAGCATAACTCACCTACTTTCTATCAATGGGACCTATGTAAACGTTTGTAGAACTTTGGAGGGTTTTATGGCTCTTTGAAAAATTGACATTTTGAGGACTTAGCGATGAGGCGAAAATTGAGTAAGTTTGAAGGTTTAAAATGCATCTTGGTATGTCAGGTATCGACTCGAGAGGAACATTGTGATAAAGCTTGGGTCTTCGTCTTAAATAATACGAAATAAAAAATCTGGGCAATCAATGCACGCGCTGACGAAAACCAAAGTTAGTGAGGCTTCGTTAACAAATTTGCATAATTCGCAACTGTTGAGAAAATGCTATGTTGTGGCGACTCGGTGAAAACATTGACCCAGGCTATCTTCAAATGGTTATTTTACCCCACATTGCAATTGTCTGTTTCTCTTTCTTGTTTAATAACGTGGTAGAAAAGGTCTGGAAAAAAATGCGTGATCGGAAACGAAAATATTCGTCAAATTCTGGTGGGAAATTTGCATAATGCAAATCTTCCAATAAATCTTTCTGCAAAGGAATCTGATTGGGAAGGTTTCGTTAAGAGACCATTTGACCGAAACACCCCACATATAAGGAGTCAAAACAACGTTTAATAATTCGATTTTAACCAATTATTGTCGAATCTTAACCTTTAAATTAATTCTTGGTTTTCACGTGACGTCATAAAAAACTGAAATTCATAACAAAACGCAATTTTGGGTTTTTATCTTCATCACGTGAAAGAAAATATAAATTTCAATCGGCTTGCTTGTTTTCAGCAGGATAGCATTCTTCGTTTTGAGAATAGAGCAGTTTGAATTTTAGATTTTTGCGTACTGCATGACAGAAGGATTCAGCTGCTCTAAACATGTCACGTACATGAAAACATCGATTTGCCTCGTGCTTTTTAGGTCTGATCAGCTAACATGTAATAGAAACGTCTATGTCAATGTGTGAAAGTTCAGCAGAGAGAAGAAAGGCTTCGAAATAGCCAAAGTGAACTCCAGATGTTTTTGCTGGTTTCCGGCCGCCATGTTGGTGGCTATGTTGGTGTCCACCAACATGGCGTCCCATACTAAACTCTGTAATTTTCCGTGGTACATTTTCTCGAATATTAAACTCGATTATGAGATATCGCACAGCCCCGTGGCTTTCACAACTTGTTCATGTATCACTCTTCTCCAAAATATCAATTTCTTGACTTTATCTATTGAATGGTTGAGGATTTAATATTTTTACTTGCGTGACGATGTGTGAGGTGAAAACCACCAATAGTGCTAAACTGATACTCGCTATTGCGTTACCTGCGTCACGTCAGTAGCTGTCGATAAGTCTTAGAATATAATGCCCACAAACCAACTTGTGCTGCGAAATTGCCAATCACAACAACTAGAAAAAAAGACCTTTATTTACTGGCATATGAGTGGTTTTGATAAAAATAAAACGTTCGCATGACACTTGAATCACGTTTAAAAGATACATGCTTGTCAAATGAGATGCGAAAGTTGGACACGGTCGGTCAAAGTGAATATTTTTAAGTGAATATTTTTAAGTAAATCAAGTTTGTTTACTGGAATGCATGCTTTTTCAAATAGCTAGTCCAACCTTCTTCAGTGGCCTTGGTCAGTTAAAAAAACTCTCAATTCGTGTTGTTTGATACTGTACCTTCGCAAGTGACTGAAAAACAATGTCAGCCGGCACGCCATATTTTAACGTAATTACTGGTATGAAATATCACATATGCACGGATACACGCTTCAAAAAACCTGTGTGCCAATTTCCGTTTAACAAAATAATAGCCTACCTACAGTCCACATTGGCTGTAGGGCATGCATTTATCTTTGTCGAATGTCAACAACAGAAACACGGGTATCTCAGTGACACTGTATACACGCAATGTCTACTGCATACATCACAGGTAGCCGAAGCTCTATGACCTTTGTTTGACCTTTATATTTTGATGTCGCGATGAGCCTTACGCAATGGCGTAAATTATAAGGGTGTGTACGGGAATTTACGAACGTGTTTTGGAGTCGAAAGTAAAGGGCATGAATTGAACAAAAATTGCTTACCTTGTCTCCTTGATCTCTTGCCAGTGTTTGTGCGCCATATTTTGGCCATTTTAGTACGATTCCAGTGGGTTTTTAAAGGTTTGCTGAAAATTTTCCTCTCTCTATACGATATCCCACTATAGATATATATATCCCCAAAATCGCGTTCACTTTGGTAGCAATTGTATTCTTTGAAATAAATTGCAACGTTAACAACGCAGTCATTATAAAACACGAGTCGCAGACGAAGAACTGCGGACCACGGGGTGGGCATAAAGTTTGTATTAGGATAGGAGGACTATGGACTACGGACTATGGACTGACTGCACGCCCTACAGTTTACATTGGCTGTAGGGCATGCATTTATCTTTGTCGAATGTCAACAACAGAAACACGGGTATCTCAGTGACACTGTATACACGAAATGTCTACTGCATACATGTCTATGTACGACATCTAGATGATTGTGCACGTGGGCTCATTGGCTGATCACGATCATGATCATCAAACATCCTTTTGCGAATTTAATCACGCCAGTTTTCACCATATCGAACCCTGAGATGAATGCTTAAAACTAAAATGACCACTCTCTTCAGCGCGTATTAAAAATCCAGCTGTTTCGCTGAAATAAAGCAAGATTTTATGTTTGCACTGTCGATCCTCACTATTTTATTCCAAGTCCTTGTTTTGTTTCTTAAAAAAAAAAAAACAATAAAGGGACAAAAACAACTACCGAAACTTGATTTGATACATATTAAACTTACTGAGAATGAATACAAGAAAGATATGATTTTCAGACTTCAGTTCTCCTTTAAACCCAGTCCGTAGTCCGTAGTCCGTAGTCCGAAGTCCTCTGCTTACTTTAGTTTCTCTTTTATACCCAGTCCGTGGTCCACAGTCCTTTGTCCGCGACTCAGACTTTATACTGACCTCATTGTTGACGTTGCAACGAAAACTATTGGGGACATATATAGCAGAATATAGAGCGAGGAAAATGTTCAGCAAACCTTTAAATATCCACTGGAATCGTACTAAAATGGCCAAAATATGGCGCACAAACACTGGCAAGAGATCAAGGAGACAAGGTAAGCAATTTTTGTTCAACTTATGCCCTTTATTTTCGACTCCAAAACACGTTCGTAAATTCTCATACAAACCCTTATAATTTACGCCATTGCGTAAGGCTCATCGTGACATCAAAATATAAAGGTCAAACAAAGGTCATAGAGCTTCGGCTACCTGTGATGTATGCAGTAGACATTGCGTGTATACAGTGTCACTGAGATACCCGTGTTTCTGTTGTTGACATTCGACAAAGATAAATGCATGCCCTACAGCCAATGTGGACTGTAGGTAGGCTATTATTTTGTTAAACGGAAATTGGCACAGGTTTTGAAGCGTGTATCCGTGCATGTGTGATATTTCATACCAGTAATTACGTTAAAATATGGCGTGCCAGCTGACATTGTTTTTCAGTAACTTGCGAAGGTACAGTATCAAACAACAAGAACAGAGAGTTTTTTTGACTGACCCAATTCTGAGTGATCATTATTTGGAAGGCCACTGAAGAAGGTTGGACTAGCTATTTGAAAAAGCATGCATTCCAGTAAACAAACTTGATTTAATTAAAAATATTCACTTTGACCAACCCTATGTCCAACTTTCTCATCTCACTTGACAAGCATGTATCCTTTAAACGTGATTCAAGTGTCATGTGAACGTTTTATTTTTATCAAAACCACTCATATGCCAGTAAATAAAGATCTTTTTTTCTAGTTGTTGTAATTGACAATTTCGCAGCACAAGTTGGTTTGTGGGCATTATATTCTAAGACTTATCGACAGCTACTGACGTGACGCAGGTAACGCAATAGCGAGTATCAGTTTGGCACTATTAATTTAAAGGTTAAGATTCGACAATAATTGGTTAAAATCGAATTATTAAACGTTGTTTTGACTCCTTATATGTGGGGTGTTTCGGTCAAATGGTCTCTTAACGAAACCTTCCCAATCAGATTCCTTTGCAGAAAGATTTATTGGAAGATTTGCATTATGCAAATTTCCCACCAGAATTTGACGAATATTTTCTTTTCCGACCACGCATTTTTTTTCCAGACCTTTTCTACCACGTTATTAAACAAGAAAGAGAAACAGACAATTGCAATGTGGGGTAAAATAACCATTTGAAGATAGCCTGGGTCAATGTTTTCACCGAGTCGCCACAACATAGCATTTTCTCAACAGTTGCGAATTATGCAAATTTGTTAACGAAGCCTCGCTAACTTTGGTTTTCGTCAGCGCGTGCATTGATTGCCCAGATTTTTTATTTCGTATTATTTAAGACGAAGACCCAAGCTTTATCACAATGTTCCTCTCGAGTCGATACCTGACATACCAAGATGCATTTTAAACCTTCAAACTTACTCAATTTTCGCCTCATCGCTAAGTCCTCAAAATGTCAATTTTTCAAAGAGCCATAAAACCCTCCAAAGTTCTACAAACGTTTACATAGGTCCCATTGATAGAAAGTAGGTGAGTTATGCTCGTATTCAAAGCCGACCTCGCTTTCTAGCGTTGTGTACTGTTTCAACACAAGCGTATTGAACTTGGCTAATTTTGAGTGAGATTTTTGCATAATTAATGAGGCAAAACCCGTTATTTCGTTTTCTCCAAAATTCTCGAAAACTAAAAATTTCCAGAACATTCAAATAATATTTTCGAAGATAGTTCCCCAAAAGTAAACTTCAGGCAAATTAGCAGGAGTTTCGATTTTTCAAGCTTGGCCAGCGATTCTCGAAAGTTACAGTCAGGCACTCTTAAATACCTGCGGCTTGGCCCGGTCAAAGATACATACCCACTAAGCTTCAATAGCAACTTGTTATGGCATGGTAAAGCGTGTTTTAAGACATTCTGGGTGACATAATTTTTATAATTGTTATCTTGAGACAATTGAAGAGATTTAAAATCAACTCCACACAACAAGACGTAATAGAATAAATTAATTTCTCGGCCAGAGTTGAAACAGAAGTAGAATTGATTTTGGCAAGAAATCGTTTTTTTTTGTTTTGTTTCAAAAGCCAACAAATTTATTGGAGAGGGCTGTCTGCCCTGTTAATCGTGCCAGGTTTAGCATAAAAGTAATTTTTGCTCCATACCGGAGGTTGTTTCGGGTCACTCTGAAGCAGCTGTGGAAAGAAGCCGCATTGGAAAAGGAATATATTTTTTTGCTAATCTATGAAGTTATTAGAATTTTTAAAACAGCACGTCCCAGTTGGCTCAGGTAATAACCAGTTGTAAGGCGTACTACCAAGCAGAAACTGTATCCAATAAGTTTTGTTCTCTCTTCATTCTGGTAATACCAAAATATATGACCATATATGAAAGAAATCATTTATTTGACCGACGGAATATATTGATTAATGTTGGTGAAGGTCATTTTGTTACTTATCTCTCCATTCTGTTGTCCAATCCAATTATTATAACAAAATTTATATCATGACTCCCTTGTATTATGGATTGCGCTTTAATTATATAAGCCAATATTCCGATTTTTGTTTAAAATAATTCATTACAGCTTCGCAAAAAAAAAGGGATGGTAAACTTCATGGATTGGGATAAAAATATACTCCTTTCCACAGCTGCTTCATAGTGACCCGAAACTGACTTCCGGGATGGTGCAAAAATTACTTTTTAACTATGAGGATAAGCTGGACAGATAGTCATTTCCAATAATTTCGTCGCCTTTCGAAAGCACGCATTCTTGCCAAAATCAATTCTACTTTTGTTCCAACTCCGGAAAGTTTTCAAGGTCTTAGTTGTAATGTTTTGCATGCTTGTTACACTGCGTGACGGAAGTTGAGGAGCTAGTGTATTCGTCTGCGCGGCAAAACCTACCGACAATAGTCAAAAACGAACAAGACACCGTTGTTTTGTATGTCTGTGAAATTGCCCTACAATAAACTCTGGTTTAAAAGTTTCAGAGATATGGATAGGTAGATTTGTGTATTTAGAGAACGATGCAATATTTGCTTTTCGTGGGAACAGTTACTTCCGATTGGCTATCGAAGGATGATAAAGCTTCTCTCGTAAGTGTTTCAGGTTGTATTGATATCAGGTTATTTTCTATTTATTCAGCAAATGAATAAATCTGGCACATCAGATATTTTAAAGTATGACTTGTTTTAAATCAAGGGATGTAAATATCTATTTGTTTATATCGTGGTCAAGTCGTTCTTGCGTGACACTGCAGATAAGGGAGCGAGTGCCATTTAATTTTATCTCGTGGTTATTTTCGTGTTTTTTGGTTTGTTGTACCCGTGTAGACAATATTTAACATCAATATATTTTTTAAACGTTTTAAGGGTAAAAAATAGTTTAAAGCCTTTTTTATACAATCTTTGTCCGAGAAGCCACTTTATTCTATTTCGCCTTGTTGTGTGGAGTTGTAGATTTCAATGGCGCTGAATTGTAATTTTGTCAAACTTTGATCGGAGTTCGTGCAAAAGTTCTGCTAGATCCTAAAGATTTAAATTCGTACACCTAAAAATCAATGACTGAACTGTCTTTTGTCAAAGTATCAGAGGATTTGAGAAACTGTCGGTCAGCTTTTTTTCTCGCTGAATTTGGATTATTTTAGACTTTTGCGTGATAGAGAATAGTATGTCTACTTCATCCGAGCTCAGTTCGCTTACAAACGAGCAGAGATGAAAATTATTGCTAGATTTTGACTGAGGAAGAATCATGGTGTTAAATTATAGTAAAGGAAGTTTTGCAGCTATGTAAACGTCTGTTAAGGGAGAAACTAAAAAGTGAAAAATTTCGAGTTCTCTCGAGAGTAGTATGGGTCGGATGGATGGACCAATTTTATTCATGTATTCAAATAGATTCAGGGGTCACCTGAACCGGTTTTAAGCGTAAGTTGATATGACATGCGGTTGATATAGGGAAGGGTTGAATGAGATGCAAGCCATCTAGGTATAAGACGGATTTAATGAGATGCAAGTGTATGTATGATTTGGAGTTTAGTATATTAAGTGTAGTGTGCTCTGGTGGTACGGTTCCGCCCAACCAGCCGGGTGGTATCGCAAATATATAGGGAAACAACAATGAAGACGGCGAGAACCAATGAGAAGCCACTGACGTCACGGTCAAACAAGTTGAAACAGGTTGTTAGACGAGAAAAACCAGGCCAAACCAGTTTTGAACGCTATTAAAATTCAAAATCGTCTCCTTAATATCACAGACTAGACAAACCTGTCAAACCGGTTTTTTAATCCGTCTCTGTTCAAATTAGCAGTCAATTAGCTGTAACACCCAGAAATGGACACGAGACAATATTTCATATAAACTCGACTAATTTTATTGAAAAACATGATCAATTATTACAAACACGTTCCAAAGAGAATGATGTCCTGAATGTTACATGACATCAGTCACTTTATCCATTCTAGCAAATTGTCTCTTAAACTTGGGTCTTTTCCCGTGTTTTGAGAACAGCTGACTGGACACTTGCGTCAAAGGATTAAACTACAGGGTTTATGAGCGAATTCTTAACTCTAAGTCATAAAACAGAGCGGTAGTCTTACCACAAATTGTGTCTACGTTTTTTGTTCACTTAAACAGTGCAAACAGAAATCAATTGCCGCCGCTTGCACTATTGCTGATTTATTTGCTAAACAAAATATAAATAAATAAAAAATATACACAGTTTGCGTTGTTTTCGTTCAACCGATTTCGCTGCCGCGTTACCCTCGTTTCTCTAAACTAATTTTCCGGAAAAGAAAATGTTGACAGCAGAAGGAACGCGAAAGCAGATTCGTGCGTTCACTATACACGATCTACTTTACAAAATTATCCGCACGTTACAACCTGCGGACTATTTACATTGAACTTAAGTTATGTTGTGCGCTTGGTAGCAATACGCGAGTCCTAAACAATTCAAAAGAACGCAAAAAAATCCTCTTTGTTAAACCCGCTTTAAATTAGTATCATTTCTCTAAACTAATTTTCCAGAAGGAAAATGTTGACAGCAAAAGGAAAGCGAAAACATGTCCTTGCGTTTACTATAGATGATTCACTCTACGAAATTATTTGCACTTCACAACGGACTTCTTATATTCAAATAAAAGTCATGTTGTTCGCTTTGCAACAATAGGTGAGTGCCAAACAATTGTAAAGAAAACAAAAAACGTAATTGATTAGCTTTGTGAACCCGGCTTTATAATTAAGCATGCAGCTAAAATTATGTTAACGAAATTGACTTTATCACTACATGACTGCTAAGAAACAGTCTAAAATGTCTTCCAAAGAGGAACGCTTCAAAAGAAAAATATAACGCGAATAGCACTGCATTTATATTTAAAGAAAGTAACATTCAATTCACATTGAAACTATAAATATATAGGCGAACTCCTTCAGAATGAATGGTTAACATATTCAAATCAAAATGGTGCGCTCTGAATAATTTTGCCTTTTGACAATACCCACAAACATCCGTGAAATCGATTTCACGTAACTGTAATAACGCAAACCAAATGCGACTAGTCGAAATGTTTGAGAAACAACTAGAAGAAGAGAGAGAAATTTGTCGTTTACGCGCACTCTGTTCTTTCTTTGAGAAATGAACATCGTCGTATGTACACAAAACTTTGAAAAATAAACAACAAGTTCAGTTTTGTTTGGTTCGCAAAACCTAAAGTAAAACGATGCAATTGAAAGCGCAAATTTCTTCGAGCAGTAAGAAGAAGCGCTTTCACTTCGTTCGAATAACGAACTCCCACGCGCAGAACTAATAAACTACGGTGTCAACTTAAAAAAGCGTCGTCCTCGCAAACATCATTGAGAACATAACAATTAACAAAACCTTTTCAGTACGCATAAAGTTTTCGAGCATATTTACGCGTGCTCTGTTCTTTCTTTGAGAAATGAACAGCGTCGTATGCACACAAAACTTTGAGAAACGAACAATTTTAGTTCTGTTTGTTCGTAAAACCTAAAGTAAAATTAAAATAAACAACAAGTTTAGTTTTGTTTGGTTTGTAAAACCTAAAGTAAAACGATGCATTTGAAAGCGCGAATTTCTTCGAGCAGTAAGAAGAAGCGATTTCACTACGTTCGAATAACGAACTCCCACGCGCAGAACTAATAAACTACGGTGTCAACTTAAAACAGCGTCGTTCCTCGCAAACATGACTGAGAACATAACAATTAACAAAACCGCTTCAGTACGCATAAAGTTTTCGGTTCCAAACGATTCCACGCATTCGCGTCTTCTACAGAACATTTTACTCGTAAAGAATCTACAAGGTGCTAGTGCATGCCTTCATAATGGGACGCATTGATTATTGTAATAGTCTCCTCTATGGTTTACTGACCACTCATATTAATAAGCTGCAACGCGTGCAAAATGCAGCCGCCAGGCTGATTTGTTCAACTCCACGCTTTAGCCATGTTACTCCCGTGTTAATTTCTTTACATTGGCTACCAGTCAAATTTAGAATTGATTTTAAGATTTTAATAATTACTTTTAAAGCCATACATGGCCAAGCACCTGACTACATTTGTAATCTCGTTAATGTTAGGAATTTTTCCACGTATGGTCTTCGCTCAAATTCTGAACTTTTATTAGTACCACCATCCACGAAAACGAAGAAGACACTCGGTGACAGGGCTTTTACTGCTGCTGCACCATCACTGTGGAATAAACTGCCGAGCGCAACAAGGGACGAGGATGATCTCACACGTTTTAAGTCCAAATTGAAGACATTTTTATTTAGAGTTGCTTACAATACGATGTAAGGACTGTAAGAATTGTAAATAACTATTTTCAATTAATTATTTTTTTATTTTTTATTTTTTATTTTTTATACATACAATTTGTTAGGCGCATTTGATCATATACACATGCAAATTTGCGCCATACAAATATTAATTATTATTATTATTATAATTCTTATTATTATTATTATTATTATTATTCTTAAGTAACCGCGTTCAATACTCTCTTTGAAAATGTAGAAACTACTGCAAACTGAGAAGGTAACTAACATACATCAAGACGTTTGCAAATCTCACAGTAATCTTTGTTACATCAGCTTCAGATTTTCTTGGGGTTTTTCTCTCTTGCTTTAACTTCTTCTCATCAATGTCTTTCGCTTCGTCCACGGTGCAAATTCAAGTTTGCTAAATGCGATTTTAGTTCCGATTTAACTCTAAAACCTGGTAGGTTATTTTATTCCGGTTCGCATTGGTTGGAGGAGCAAAACAACAACAACAAAAAAAAACCCGGTTAACCGTAAACGCAAGTCAGAAGCGAGTATCTGTTCTTGCATACAAATGTGATTTTAAAAATGGTCATTTTGCTGACTCAGCTTTTTGCAGTAGAAAGAAGAAAAACAGGCAATAAAAAACAAGTTTGTCAAGCTAAACAAGTTAAAGAAGAATAAAGCAGCTGATAATGCAAAATATGATTGGTGGATTTCGATCCTACTTTTCTCTGGGACGTCCACAACCCGTTAATAAGAGGAGGGACTCATGCAGTGTGTGTTACAGTGAAGCCTGAGAGCCAAGACAAGGTGTCAAAGCAAGTACGATTCAAGGATAATGTTTCTCAAGCCGTGTTTAATACAACCAAAGGGACTAAGCGCTGTATTGAAGAGGTGGAATCATGCCCGTTAACTGAAGAAAGCGAGGTTGCTGGCCGCGCTTCGGAATTTCAAATAATCCAACGACAACAAAAGCAAGCCTTACATGAATATCATATCAACAAAAGAAAGAGAAGTAAGCTACACATGCGTGATGACATTCTCGAAATCTTCTGAGCTACGTACGAAGACGAAGCGTGGACGAGACTGATTGGCATAGCTGACAGCCCTGTTACCAATGAAGATGTCGATACCTTTGCAGTACAAGCCATCACCTCTTTGAATAAAAGTGAAATAATTAAAAGATGGCCAAAAGGATTGATGACTGTACAGGAATTAACAGACTCTTCTGATACTGAACTCTTGGACGATTTACAACTATCCCCCAATGGTACTAGGTCACCGTAACTTCAGTTTGATGTGGTTTCAGAGGCCTTGGCAGAACTGGAATCCATGCATCCTGAACTTTTTGAAAATTTGCCATTACCTGAAAATGAAACGGAAGATGGCATCTCAACCCTGAACAATGAATTGACGGATGACGAAATGGTAGAGTCTATGGAACAGTGGGAAAAGGAAATGAATGACGCTTTCGATTTCTACGATTATTTGCTGGAGAATGAAGTAAGAACATTTCTTTAACGTTAACACAGGTACTTGTTGTTCTATTTTTCTGCAAGTACAACTACTGATTATTATACCATAACGTTACTGCACTGCTTTTCTGCAAGTAACAGTTCTGAGCAATCATGCCATAACATTACTGTCCCATGTTCCTGCAAGTAAAACTACTAATTATTAAACCGTATCGTTACTGCACTATTTTTCTGCAAGTAACAGTTCTGACAATTATGCCATAACGTTACTGTTCCATGTTCCTACAAGTATAACTACTGATTATTGTACCATAACGTTACTACACTACTTTTCTGCAAGTAATAGTGCTGATAAATATGCGATAACGTTAGTTCCATGTTACTGCAAGTACAACTACTGATTATTATGCAATTTGAGTTCTCTGATGTAACTTACGGTAAAATTTCTTTTGTTCACAGTTAAAAGATGTAGAATGTTTGTTGGCTGAGGAGCAGGTTGGGGCTGGAAGCAATCTGTGGACCTCTGGACAGTACTATACCCTGCGTGAAGTGGCCTCCCAAAACGTACGGAGATTTAATACCACCGCTACTATCTATCTCCTTACCTTTAATCCGCAATCTGAGGAACTCCTGTTACTTGATCAGCGTGACAACATTTTCGATCCCCTTGTAGACGAGATGACGTCAGGTATGGCCGACAGTGATCTTGTACGAGTTCCTAGACAGCAAACATTCTCTCCTTTGCATCAAAAACAAAGATTTTCTGTGTCTCGCCCGTGCTTTAGTGACTGATATCGCTCGACAAGAGAAACATCCTAAATGGAATTCAATCCGTCAAGGACGCAAACAACAGCAACTCCTCGCTCAAAGATTGCATCAAAAGGCTGGTGTCCCAGAGGGTCTCTGCGGGTTAACAGAAGTGGCCTAATTTCAAAACGTAATTGAAGATTACCAAATCATTGTCCTGTCTGCTAAACATTTCAACGCCATTGTCTACGAAGGACCACGCCGAGAAAAACAAATTTACCTATATCATCACGAAAATCGCTTTGACGTCATCACTTCTGTCTCTAGCTTCTTGGGAAGAAGCTAGTGGTGTTTGGAATGCAGGAAAGGATATGATACCAAAACGAAACACCGTTGTAGTAAGGTATGCAAATGTTGCTTTACTGAGGGATGTCAAGGGATTACCCAGAAAGCACCGTGGCGAGAGTGTGGAGCCTGTCACACAATGTTCGCTGGAGATGAATGCTATGCCAACCACTGCCGACCCAACAAAGAGGGCCAATCTGTCTGTCAAAAGTTCTACAAATGTAAAAAATGTAACAAAGTCTTGTCACACCAAAAGAGGAAACCAGAAGATCACATGTGTGGAGAAAAGATGTGATGGAATTGTGCAGAGTTTGTTGACCCAAATAGGCACCGATGCTAGCTGAAACCGATTGCCAATCAAGAAGAAGATTCAGGTGAAGCACATGAAGCACAGTCAAAACGGAAGAAAAATAACAAAGGGCAAAGAAAAAGAAGACGGATTTCTGAAGAGATGATAAGCGATGAAGTTGAAGACGAAGACAGAGAAGAAGAGGAAGGGCAGGAATATTTATTCTTTGACATAGAATCACGCTAAGACGAGGGGAGACATATTGCCAATCTGCTCATCGTGCAAGATGAAACAGGGTTTGAGATGGTCTTTAAAGGAGATAATTGCGTTGACCAATTCGGTACGTGGTTGTTGGATGGAACCCAACAAGGTGCTATCGTCATTTCGCATAATTTTTTAACCATGTGTGCACATGTCTGCAACCCTAATGAACAGCCCACCTTCCTGGACAATCCACACTTCATCAAACGAGATGCGAAAACAAAAACAATACATACAGTTAACTTAAAGAGCAGCAACATTGCCATATGGTTATCGCTGACTCTGCCGTCCCATACTTGAGCCTGCAATCTGAAATGGTGACGCTGTGGAGGATAGGGCTGGCTATAAGAGGAGGTTTGGAGGTCATCTACAGCTCATTACACATTGAACAGTGAACATGAACAGACTGTATTTTTTCCTGGTGCGTGGCTGCGCTCAAACAACACTTGTAGAACTTACCTCTTTGCCAATCGTTTCCTCTCACCATTGGTTGGATGTTTTTAAAGAAATAGGTAAAATGCACTGGGGTAGGCTGCTGAGCTTTTATGATTATATGGCTCGAAGCAACGCACCTCTGAGAGAACAATATGCATTTCACCTAATATTATGTGATACGTATTCATCGCATTATCCTACTCTCTGGTGGATGATTCGACAAATAATAAAGACTCCTTGGCTAATGTTAAGGAAAAGGATAAAAGGCGGACGGAAAAAGTTATATTGGTCATTCGTAAGACAACCATGGGCAATGCTACAAGTCGCCTTTGAAGAAGTTCAACTCCTACCATGGCTTTAAATGATATATGTCAGAGGATGCGCTGTTTAGTTGTATGTTGCGTGGTCAAGTACACATCGATTTAAGAGATGCGACAGAAGAACACGCAGGGGGGAACGAAGAAAAAGAATGCCATCCGTCACACGAACAGTTTACTAGAGAAACTGTATTATGAATTTGATCGCCTTTCCGCTTTACGTGGAGTGCAAAAGTTGTATTGAGCCGCACGTCAGTATGGAGTAACCCGCCTGCAAGTTGTTCGGTGGTTGCAGCAACAACCTGGCTACACTCTCCACAAACCAGCACGAAAACGCTTTCGTCGCAATAGAGTATTTGTCAACGGTTTGGATGGACAGTCGCAAGCGGATCTGGCAGATCTTCATAATTTGAGTCGCTGGAATCGTGGTCACAAATACTTGTTAACTTGCATTGATGTCCTATCCAAGTATGCATGGGTGGTTCCATTGAAATCTAAGTCTGCTTCGGCATTGGTAGCGGCCTTTACAAGCATATTTAAACAAGGACGTAAGCCGGAAAGGTTGCAGACAGATGCATGGACGGAATTCATGAACTGTAGCTTTCAAACATTTCTCAAGAATCGTGATGTTCGTCATTTTGTCACATACAACGAGACGAAGGTGCAAATAGTTGAACGATTCAACAGGACCTTTAAACATCTTCTATGGCGGTTATTTACTATGAGCAGCTCGTATCATTACCTGGACAACTTAGACAATTTATTGAATAAGAACTAAAATCAGAGCATACATCGTAGTATAAAAATGAAACCCGCAGATGTGACAGTTTTTAATGCTCAAGACGTGTGGAGAACCTTGTATGGTAAACAGGCCTCGATCATAAGATATAAATTCAAGGTGGGAGACCACGTCAAGATCAGTAAGTACAAACGTGTCTTTCAGAAGGGATATCTTCCGTCTTAGACAGAGGAATCATTTACGGTGGCACAGAGACTGCCACGAAACCCACCCGTGTATCGTTTGAAGGAGGCAGGTGGTGAGCTGATTAGAGGAACGTTTTACGAGGCTGAGTTACAGAAAGTGACCGAAAGTTCAGATCATCTGTTCCGCATTAACTCTACCTGTGGGAAGATATCGTTAAGCACTGGACGTGATAGAAGGCATGCTGCAATGTGTGCAAAGGCTAATCCTTCACATTGCCGTGGATGATGAATGGCACATTACCTTTACAACTCAAGAGGAATGGATGTTCGTGGCCAAGCCTGTGGCTCAAGCTCTTGGCTGGATAACCCAAGAAAACAAAGTCCGAGAAAGCACCATGTTTGCATTGAAGATTTATTCTACCCTTGGACAGATTCCTAGTTATGGTTATGAATGGTGTGCGTTACCGCTTCGTTACTCATTCACATTTCCCGGGACATTCTTAATTCCTTTAACCGTTTCTTTATGTCGCTGCACACACAGAGTAGTGCAAGTGCAAACCAATCTCATAGAGCCACATTAAGTGGGTGAAAAACAGTTGCATTTGCTATATGAAATGGTACCACACGGTAGATTTCGTGACACGTTAATGGAAGAAGCGACGCACATCAGTTATTTTCCTTTACGAACCAAAACATTTCAGACCGTTGAAATCTACTTAACAAGTGGTTGTGGAAAGCTGCTTTCATTCCAAGGTGGTATCGTAAACGTGAAACTTCACTTTAGACGGCGTACAAGATGAGTGACAGTTTTTACATCGTTGTAACCAGTGACGCAAGCACAGCTCAATACCCTGAAAACAAACCTGCCAAGTTTAAGATGCAACTTCTAAATCAACAACACTTAAGTGAGGACTGGGAAGTGGCAATGACACACATCATTTACCCACATACTTGGAAAAATGTGCAAAGTCGGCAAGTGTTTTACCTGTTAAGATGTAACAGCGACTCACCATGGACCCTACCCATCTATCTACCAAGTGGCATTTATCGAACAGTTGATGACTTGGTCAATGGTATGGTGACAGGACTCCTGAGTGCATTTCCAGATGTTTATCTGAAAAGTGGAAAAAGGATCAAGCGCATCGGTGGAAGTGACTGCTTCTACATTTACTCCAAAGCTCAACATTACTACGAATTCAAGTTACCTCCAACGTTTCAAGTAACGTTGCCCAAGAATTTAGCTCGGGCATAAGGATACTTGAACCATCATGATCGGGTACCGGCTCTTTATCAGATCAGTCTTCCCACTGTTGTCCAACTGAATAAGAACCAGAGTGTGACACTTACCGCTACTACCACCACTGTGCGACGTGACGATGAATTGGTCTGGGGTATGTTAAGTAGACATTCATTTCAGACTATGTACATCTACCCTGACCTAATAGAGTACCTTGTAGTGGGGGATGTACAAGCGAATATACTTCGAACCATAGTACCTCGTGGTCAACCTCGGGATATGGTGGCAGAGGAAACAAAGACTCCCACTTATATCTGTATTTTCTTACGTGGTTATCATTATAAGAAGTGACACTGGCCATCTGGTACCATTTGCGTTTGGCACTGTACGAGTAACACTTTATTTTCGGCGTCGTGCAATTCTCTAAGATGTTGCTTCCTATGAATCATCAATTTTACCCTTACCAACAACAAGTCATCCCCTTTTTCCAACGAGGAAAAGAAGACATAAGTGTCTTTGGAGGACATATGGATGTAGTAGATAACACTTCTGACAATAACTGGGGACTCAAGAAGAGGGGTGCATCTACTAATGCTGGTGGTGAAGTAGGATTGGTTGGAGTACCCCTGTGTGATCTGTTCACCACCAATAAGCTGCTGCTGGACAACGTAGAAATCAAAATCAAGATTGATCTAAACAGCGATGAATTTGTTCTCATGGGTGGAGAAGAGGCCAGTGATTGCAAGATAAGCATAATGTCAAGCATCCTCAGAGTCCGCACAGTACGCGTAGCTGACAGTACTAAACTAGTGCGTGTTGGTATCATGCAAGGACGGTCAGGACAAATAGCCCTACCTGCTATCTACACGCTGACAAGGACCCCAACACACGCTAGAATTAGCCCCAGGGGAGTGCTGAATCATACCGAGACGGATCTCTTCAACGGACTTATTCCTCAATGCATCATATTTGGAATGGTACGAAATGATGCCTACAGTGGTAGCTTGGCAAGAAATCCTTTCAATTTTCAGCTGTTTGACGTGAATGCAGTACGACTGACGGCCAATGGTAAAGAAATCCCTTATTCAGTGATAGATTTGACAGGTGGAAAGAGGATCGATGAGTACAATACACTCTTCTCAGGCAGTGGTGATATGAACTGTGGCCATGGTATTGATATTGACAGAGAAGATTGGGAAGGTGAATACGGCTTAATCCGCTTGGAATAACACTCCTGCGGGTAGTGGTCACCCAGACCAGCTGATTCCCCATCGCGGCGGTAACGTCAATTTGTATCTGAAATTTGGAGCGCCGACACCAGAGCTTTTAAATTTAATCGTATACGCAGAATTCCAAAATCATTTGGAGGTTGACTGCAATAGACGCGTGGTAAACGATCTGTCTGAAGGTGCTTGAAGATGCATACAACTCAAGAATTATGGCAAGCGTCAATGCACGATCCTGTCCTAGCACCTATCATGAAAGGAGTGTTTCCAAGTGACAAGTTACCAATCATCGATACGTATCCTACAGCAATGATTGTAAATACAGATCCTCATGATCAACCCGGAACGCATTGGATTGCGATGTACTTTGTATCGCCTCAAGAAAGCGAATTCTTTGACAGCTATGGATTTCCTCCTGAGAACTATGGTATGGATGGATATTACAATGACAAATCGATGCAAGACGTAACCTCAGATGTGTTTGGAGACTATTGCCTGTTTTACTTACTTCATCGAGCACGAAATGTGGATTTAAACACTATTCAAAATAAATTTCTGCGATATGATTCACAATGGAACGATTCACAAGTAGCACAATTTGTACAAACCTACATACAGTCGTTAACGAATTTTAGGAATGAACACGTCTCACAATTTGATAAGCAAGCTTGTAAATCCTTCAAATGTTGGCGTAATCAATAAATAAAGTTTTGTTGATGTTAAAATGAATGATGTGTGCGCATCTTTGATATATCACTTTAAAAAGGAACATCGATCAACAAGATATCACAACGTTGCTGCTTTTCATAGCGAGAAGGTGTCCCAATTCAAATGTCCAAGCAGTATTATGATAGCAGGGCTAAGTCAGTGTGGAAAGACGACGTTTACAAAACAGTTACTTGAACAAGCGGACTCTTTATTTAAACGGCCTATTCGTAAAATTATATATTGCTATGGACAATGGCAAGAATGTTTTAGGAACATGACAGCTCAAGTGACATATGTAGAGGGTATTCCCAAACATATTCCTAGTTTATTTCCTGCAAACTGCCGACCAGGAATACTCGTACTGGATGACTTAATGAGAAATTGCAGCGATGACGAACGTATTCTCGATCTGTTTACTAAGGCGTCTGATCACTGTGATGTAACCTGTATTTATTTGACACAGAACCTTTTTCCACCTGGAAAGTTTTCGCGGAGTATCTCTCTGAATGCCCACTGCATCATTGCTTTTTAACAACCCTCGCGATACGCTGGGTTTTTAAACGTTGGCTTCGCAGGCATTCGCAGGCAATGTACCTTACGTATGGGAAAAATTTCAAGATGCGACGTCAAACCCATTCGGTTATCTTGTATTGGATTTACGTCCTCGTACACGAAATATTCAACGGTTACGGACAAGGATATTACCAACATCACATTCTTATCCCGTGATTTACGTAGACAAGAAATGTCATAAAACAGAGGAGCCAACACTGGCGGATTTCAGTTAACGTGATGACTTCCTTCAGGTCACTTCGCACAGCAAAAGGGACAAGAAAAAATCAACGTGGTGGCAATATGGTGTTACGCCCTGGTACCAACACCCGATCTAAAGGTGTAAATAGAAATCGCGTGAGAGTATCCAAACAGTCAAGAGTCTTACAACATTTACCCTTTCTTTGAACTTGTTTCAAGAGTAATGGAAAACAGCGGAAAGACATGACAGCACATGCAAACAAAGGGCAAATGGAAGCCATTGGTGAAATCGCTCTAGATCTCCTTAAAGGCAACATTGTGATACCGAATTCATCATTAAAAAGGTTGAAGACTCACAAGTCAAAGCTCCTCTATTTGACTCGCAAGAGACCAAGTCTTAAGCGGAAATAGGTAGTGTTGAATCAAAAGGGAGTATTCTTGTCTGCCCTTGCTAGTTTGATTGCTCCTCTTGCTACCGAGTTGTTAGGAAAAGTGTTCAAATGAAGCACGCGCAAAAGATGGTGATGGTACCTGAACATTTATTGCAAAGTATGGAAACAGAACACCGGTTAACTGCACCAGCTCAGCTTCCCACTTTGACACGTTTATATCAAGACATGAGGCAGATCATGGACTCATTATTACCTGAAGATCAAAAAAGTGCTATTGTTGGATCAACTTTTGCAAAGGTATTAAGGTTTGACAAAACAGATGAAAAGTGAATCGACGGTAAAATCAACAGTAGTAATGCGCAAGTCAGAGCTATTACCTGCTAAGGAGTCTACCCCCAAACCAGAGACAAAATCTACCAAAGCCTCTAGACCATTGAGGGGTACTCCTCTCAGTACTTAAGGGTCAAAAATTCCCATCCCAACCGAAACACCGCCTTCCGTTTCAACTGAAAAATCAGCGCGTGTACTCATAATGGATACACCACCAACTTCTAGGCGTAAAACAGGAAAACGTCGTTACAAGGCAAGAACACCCTTGGTCGCAAGGTTACGAAGCACTACACAATGGGAACCGTACTAAACTGGAAAAACCTGTTTACTCAAAGAGAAAGATATAAAACACAAGGATATGCTTGCTATGGTTATTTAGTCCGGATCTTGGCACCAAACATCTTTGAAAATAAAAGCAACTCTTGTGACGATGAGAGAATAAAGGATGCGTACTGGATCTGTTTTGCGTTCTTGGTGTATGAGGACATTTTTAAAAAGGAACCGCTTTCATTGCATGATCATCAAAACGCGACGTCATGTTTGAAGGAAGCAGCTTTGGATAAATATCGCAGTGATGTTTATTGGTTGTGGCACAATGTGTTGGATGCAGTGGCGCCGTATGAACAAGACTGGATCGATAACACACAACCACATGAAGAGCGGAAACACATTGAGAAAGTGCTTCTGCAACCTGACCAGTTTTGCAAAACCTGTTGGTACTGGTTAGACTTGATGATTAACGACATTGATGAGGCTGACAGGTGGTAAGCTGGTTTTATTACATTTGAAAGAACCGGTTTTTAAAAACTGAATAAAGTGACCGTGACTTCGATCATCACACATCACTTTCAACTGACTGCTCCCAAGGAACACTTCCAAGATGAGTTACTCAAAATGTGGAATCTGCCTCCAAGACCTCGAAGTGATCAAACCCGCTTTTGGTATAGCTTACATTCGGTGTTCAAATTGGAAAGAATGTCCGTTCTTCTGCCCTGAAGAGAGTATCCATGGCTATCAACAATGCGTGTGTGAGCGTGTGATCCCTGAGTACAAAGTATGTGAAGGTGGTAAGCAACTACTGTGCAAACACATGGACACGCCCACGTTAAGGGTGTCAAGATCAGCAAAGAATCCGTTCAGGCCTTACTTTACATGTACAAGAAAGGAAATGTGCAGACACTTTCAATGGGGTGATGAAATGCCCGTGGACGCATATTCTCAAAGGGAGCTTCCGGTGTACAAGCCAAGAGAAACTGAGGTGGACATGACGACAACATATGGGAAACAGCTGCAAAGACCCAAGCTTCAGAGACAATTTGCCAGAATCGATAAAGTGACTGATTTCATGTAAAATTCAGCACAATCGTTCTCTTTGGAATTTGATTGTAATATCTCATCATGTTTATTCAATAAAATTAATGGTGTTGATACAAAATATTGTCTCGTGTCCGTTTCAGGGTGCTACTAATTTGAACAGTGAAAGGGATAAAAAACCGGTTTGGCAGGTTTGTCTTGTCTCCGATATCAAGGAGATCATTTTGAATTTTAATTCTGTTTAAAACTGGTTTAGTCCGGTTTTTCTAGGTTGAGCTTGTTTGACCGTGACGGCAGTGGCTTCTCATTGGTTCTCAACTTATCCATTGTTCTTTCCCTATATATTTGCGATACCACCCGGCTGGTCGGGCGGGACCATACCACCAGAGCACAGTACACTTTATATACTAAACTCCAAATCATACATACACTTGCATCTCATTAAATCCGTCTTATGCCTAGATGGCTTGCATCTCATTAAACCCTACCCTATATCAACCGCATGTCATATCAACTTACGCTTAAAACCGCTTTAGGTGACCCCTAAATCTATTTGAATACATGAATAAAATTGGTCTATCCATCCGACCCATAATACTCTCGAGGTGAAATCCAAGCTTCCAGTAGGGTAACCGTTCTTCATGGTTTTCTGCCATTATATGAAATATTTAAAAAAAATAACCTTACATCCTTTACATACTTACCTAGGCTTTCAAACTGACAAAATATGAGCGAAATCGATTTTTTGACCGTGGCCACATTTTCTTTAATTTTCTTCGAATTTTTACTCACATTCACTCTTAATTCTTGCGCCAGTTCTTCAAAGCGGAAAAATTGGTTCTGATTATTAATTTTTTTATGGTGTCCACAGGGAGCTTGGAAGCAACAAAATAACTCAACTGCTGGAAAAGTTATTTTCTGGACTGACAAGTCTGGTGACGTTGTAAGTTTTTTTTTATACAAGTTGTCAGGGTTGTGGTATTTTGTTTATTTCTGTTGCCTTGAAAATTTCTATATTTGTCAATGATGAAGATGTGAACTCAACAAGACGAAAGTTAGTTATTGTAAATACATACAAATTAACTCTGGTGACAGTTCTTAAAAGCGGGAAAATAGGTTCTGACTATGGATTTATTCACTTCTTGGTGTCCAAAGAAAGCTTGAAAGCAACGAAAAAACTCAGCTGCCGGAAAAATTATTTTCTGGACTAAACAGTCTATATAACGTGTAGTCTTTCGTACAAGTTGTCAGGGTCGTGGATATTGTTTATTTCTGTTGCCTTAAAAATTTCTACCATTGTCAATGATGAATGATGAAACTCAACAAGAGGCATATTAGTTGTTGTTACTACATACTCGACTGAAAGGTCTGGAGACGTTGTAAGTTTTTTCATGGTTGTGGGATTTGTTTATTTCTGTTGTCTTGTAAATTTCTATATTTGTCAATGATGGATGATGTAAACTCAACAAGAGGAAATTTACTTATTGTAAGTATATACAGATTAACTCGTGTGACAGTTCTTCAAAACGGAAAAATTGGTTCTGATTATGCATTTGTTTACTTTTTGGTGTCCACAGGGATCTGGAAAACAACAAAATAACTCAACTGCCGGAGAAGTTATTTTCCGGACTGACCAGTCTATCTCGGTTGTAAGTATTTTTGTACAAGTTGTCATGGTTGTGGGATTTTATTATTTCTGTTGTCTTGTAAATTTCTATATTTGTCAATGATGAATAATGTAAACTCAGCAAGAGAATATTTAGTTATTAAAACTACATACAAATTAATTCCGGTGACAGTTCTACAACGTAGGAAAATGTCTAATTATTATTTCTGTTGTCTAGTAAATTTCTATATTTGTCAATGATGAATAAAGTAAACTTAACAAGAGGAAATTTAGTTATTGTAACTACATACAAATTTATTCTGGTGACAGTTCTACAAAGTAGGAATATTGGTTCTGCTTATGCATTTGGTTACTTCTTGGTGTCCACAGGGATCTTAAAAACAACAAAATAACTCAACTGCCGGAGAAGTTATTTTCGGGACTAACCAGTCTATCTCAGTTGTAAGTATTTTCGTACAAGTTGTCATGGTTGTCGGATTTGATTATTTATTTTGTGTAGTAAATTTCTATATTTGTCAATGATGAATAATGTAAACTTAGCAAGAGGAAATTTAGTTATTGTAAGTAGATACAGATTAACTCGTGTGACAGTTCTTCAAAGCGGGAAAATTGGTTCTGATTATGCATTTGTTTACTTTTTGGTGTCCACAGGGATCTTGGAAGAAACGAAATAACTCAACTGCCGGAGAAGTTATTTTCTCGACTGACCAGTCTATCTCGGCTGTAAGTATTTTCGTACAAGTTGTCATGGTTGCAGCATTTCATTATTTCTGTTGTCTAGTAACTTTCTATATTTGTCAATGATGAATAATGTAAACTCAGCAAGAGAATATTTAGTTATTGTAACTACATACAAATTAATTCCGGTGACAGTTCTACAACGTAGGAAAATGTCTAATTATTATTTCTGTTGTCTAGTAAATTTCTATATTTGTCAATGATGAATAAAGTAAACTTAACAAGAGGAAATTTAGTTATTGTAACTACATACAAATTTATTCTGGTGACAGTTCTACAAAGTAGGAAATGTGGTTCCGCTTATGCAATTGTTTACTTCTTGGTGTCCACAGGGATCTTGAAAGCAACAAAATAACTCAACTGCCGGATAAGTTATTTTCCGGACTGACCAGTCTATTTCGGTTGTAAGTATTTTCGTACAAGTTGTCATTGTTGTGGGGTTTTATTATTTTTGTTGTCTAGTAAATTTCTATGTTTGTCAATGATGAATAATGTAAACTCAGCAAGAGAAAATTTAGTTACTGTAACTACATATAAATTAATTCTGGTGACAGTTCTACAAAGTAGGAAAATTGGTTCTGCTTATGCAATTGTTTACTTCTTGGTGTCCACAGGGATCTTGGAAGAAACAAAATAACTCAACTGCCGGCGAAGTTATTTTCCGGACTGTTCGATCTATTTTTTTTGTAAGTATTTTCGTACAAGTTGTCATGGTTGTGGGATTTGTTTATTTCTGTTGTCTTGTTAATTTCTATATTTGTCAATGATGAATAGTGTAAACTTAACAAGAGGAAATTTAGTTGTTTTAACTACATACAAATTAATTCTGTTGACAGTTTTACAAAGTAGGAAGATTGGTTCCGCTTATTCATTTGTTTACTTCTTGGTGTCCACAGGCATCTTCAAAGCAACAAAATATCTCAACTGCCGGAGAAGTTATTTTTCCGACTATTCAGTCTATCTTTTTTGTAAGTATTTTCGTACAAGTTTTCATGGTTGTGGGATTTTATTATTTCTGTTGTCTTGTAAATTTTCATATTTGTCAATGATGAATAATGTAATCTTAACAAGACGAAATTTAGTTATTGTAACTACATACAAATTAATTCTGGTGACAGTTCTACAAAGTAGGAAGATTGGTTCTGCTTATGCATTTGTTTACTTCTTGGTGTCCACAGGAAGCTTCAAAGCAACGAAATAACTCAACTGCCGGATAAGTTATTTTCCGGACTGCCCAGTCTATCTTGGTTGTAAGTATTTTCGTACAAGTTGTCATCATTATTTATTTTATTTTATTATTTCTATTGTCTAGTAAATTTCTATATTTGTCAATGATGAATAAAGTAAACTTAACAAGAGGAAATTTAGTTATTGTAACTACATACAAATTAATATTGGTGACAGTTCTACAAAGTAGGAAAATTGGTTGTGCTTATGCATTTGTTTACTTCTTGGTATCCAGAGGGATCTTCAAAGCAACAAAATAACTCAACTGCCGGAGAAGTAGTAATAGTACAGATGAGAATAGTAAAAAATAATTCTGACGTTTGAAGCTCACGCAAAACTACTTAATTTTACGGAGAAACGGAAAACAACGAGCGGCGAATAAACGTGGTTACGTGATCATTTTTATCGTTTGTCGTAACCGTAATGGGCCATTTCACAGTTGTGTGCTTATTGACCTGGCCTTGGATTGAAAGCGAAGCTGGAGGTCACCTTGTTTTGATACAAACCTCGGTGGTTTTCATAGCGGAGCTCCACGCATGCCGAAGGCGCAGATCTTGGTAACAGAACTCGGTATCCCGTGAATGCGAGAAACTTTGGTTTGGTTATGACCTCACCTTCGTCCGACCGTCCGTCCCTCCGTACGAAACCCCACAATGCTAATGCGCTCGTGCCTAGTGTTTGTTCGCCTGGACACTCATTAGAATATTGAAGTCAAATTATTTGACTGATACTCCGATCCGGCACGACGAAACGTTGTGTTTTTTCCTCTTGAAGCGAAACGTTTCGCTCACTTATCGTTGTAAGACGAACGAAAAAATCAGCAATGGAATAAAAGAACTGGTTATTCTCAGAAGAGGCGAGTATATTCATGTGATTTTGTTGACAAAACTTTGCTGTTTTGGAAGATAGTGTTTTCCTGAAGTGTTGACACGCCGTTTAACTTAAGCTAAATACTGGTAACTTCATGGCTTTCTTTGAGTTCATTTTTTCGGCCCATGTTCATTATTTACATTGAAGTTTTATTTTTTAATCTCGTACAATTTTGCCTTCCAACAGCGGACGTACGCAATCCCACAATGCTAATGCGCCCGTGCCTAGTTTTTGTTCGGCGGGACACTCATCAGATTTCTTGAAGTGAAGTCATTTTTCTGCGATCTAGCGCGACGACACGTTGGATTTTACTTCTTGAAGCAAAACTTTTCGCTCACTTAACGTAGGAAAACGTTGCTTTTCCCGCATAGTAATAAACCGCGCAAAAATTCTACTGTATTAGTGGGACCGTCCTTTACTTAGGCGTAATAGTGCTAACTTAGAAGCAGTCTTTCGAGCTCATTTTGTTCGTCCATGTTCGTTATTTCTCTTGGAGTCCGTTTTTTTTCTAATCTCGTCCCGTTTTGCTTCATTTAAGAAAATTTGATTCTTAGCTAAAATAGTCAGTCGAACCCGAAACGTCTCGCAACACTGTATCGTTGGCGTAAACTACTGACAAATTTTTCTCGCATATATTTCTAATTTTAGCATTTATTTGACAATCTTGACAGCGAACAAGCAGAATGGCTTAATACAATAGCGTAGAACGGAAAAGATTGAAATAAAAGTCTTTCAAAGAACGTTAAAAGCGAATGTAAAATTTAAAAAAAGGGTGATTTCATTTTCATCAAAACAAAGCTTACGCAAACCATTTATTCGCTGTTTGTGCGAATTGTTTAAAGATTGTTGTTTAGTTTATTTCTCTTAATTATCACAGTTTGTTAATTTCTATTTGTTACTCCAGGATATATTTGAACTCTATTTTTATAGTTATGGTAGCCTTTTTCTGAGGTTTACGAGTGGCTTTCTTGATAAGCAAAATTTTACTAGACAGTGACAGTGCTACGTAGGGCGCGTTGACTGTTCACAAACCGGTTCGCCTCGATCCGTATTAAAAATAACAAAGAATGATAACAACAAAATACATCAATATATGGAATCAATTGAACAAACCTCTTTGCAAACATCGGTTTTATGAACATGAAGAAAAGTACTTCAACTCGATAAATAGGCGATCCCGTCCTGAATATTTACTTACAGTGTCCAAAATATTTTGGTACTTTTTGGACCCTGCACTCACATAATCATGCACCTCAGCATGACACTTTTACTGAAATATTTCTTTGTGCAACGGGGAGGGGGTTAAGAGACTACCTTGCTCCCCTGTATAACGGGTAGTATAATTATGTATTCGCATAAGGCCGAGTAGAATTAAGGATTAATTTTCAAGCGCATTTTAAAAGTTTGCCAAATTGTGCGACGAGTGGAATTTGCGAAGACTTTAAAAATACAAGTGAGAATTAATCCTTAAACTACGAGGAATCATTGCGCTGTTATAACACGGAGGACAAAATTTTTTAAAACCATCAAGGAACTTGGTAAAACAGTCAGTAAAACACTCACCGTAAGCAAAAACCACACAATTTATTTAAGTTATTCGTAGCGTACAAAACAAACAAAACTGACGAGAGGAATTACCATTAACACGTGTAAGTAAGAGAGAAAACGATTTTAATTCAGGAGCAAACTAACAACCATAAAACTTAATGTTAGGCATTCATTATCAAGTTGTTCACCTGCACTGTGAAGCTTCCGGCCTCTTGAAAATCACAGGAACGTAGATCGATAAAAATAACAAACGGTGGATTTAAAGAAGGAAATTGCGGAGTAATTTCTTCCTCTGAATTTGACCTGCTTCTTCCTTACATAAAAAGGACACTGTTGTGTTCAGTTATCGTTCGTTGTAAAAGAAGTTGCGAGGTGAAAGCACCAATGAACATGACTGATTTCAATTTCGCAGCCAAACAAATATCAATCCGATCCACGTTTTTAGCTTTGACACCAATAATCTTCTACTGACTCTTGTAAGAGACACGAAAACATAACCTTTGGGATTTCCTTTCTAGCTGCAGCACTTGATTTCCATGTATATTTGTTACGAATAGCCCGGCTTAAAGAGTCGAACTCCAAAGAACCTCAAAGAACTCGTTGAGTTTGGGCACAAAATAAAGAAACCAACAAAATATATAACTGGCGTACTCAGCCAATGAGGAGCGAGTATTTTCGCCGCTCGACCCATCAGGAGTAAGTAATTTTACCCTCGATGAAAGGAAAATTAAGAAAAAACCGCCCTCAACAAATCGGCATTCAGTAGTTTTTTCTTCTGTACTTCATTGTTATTGTTGATATTATCCTCAAATGTTGTGTTTCAGAAGTTTGTTCGTAAGAGTCTTAGGGCTTAGCCCTTGACAAATCCTTTTTTGACTCCTGGTGGGTGGCTGGAGGAAAAATGCGTGAGGATAATATTTAAAATTTTAATCACGACTTCTTACTAGAGGCTACCTAGATAATCTGATTGAAAAAATTTTTTCACATGTCAAATTTACAGAAAGGTCAACGGTATTGAAGCAAAAAGACAACATTCCCAAACAAATATTACCTTCCGTAACACAATATCGAACAATCAGTTTCCAACCTCAAACATGTTTTAATGCGAAAATGGCACTTAATACAAAACCAGCCTTTCCTACGAGAAATGTTCAAAGAGCTACCACTAATTTCCTTTTAAAAAAGGAAAATCTCTAAAAAAAATGCTTGTCAGAGAAAAAATATAAAGAGGTTACACTTCAAAAATGTTTCCATTGTTAGAAGTCGTGCAGGCCTGCCGCCCCTTGCTATCTCCTACTTAGATGTTCTTCTTTTGATTTATTGTTTCGAAAAGGTGTGTTCTCTTTCCGTAAACGTGAAATTGGCGTCTTGAAAATTTACGCTTAAAGTGCATGGGGCGGGCCATAATAGCTGAAATCCGATATCTCAGTACAAAAAAAAAGACCCTTTTCTTCCTAGATCCCACCTAAGACCTTAAAATATACGGGTAGACGATGGATTCTGATTAGTCAGCGTTTTCTAAAGACAATTAAGCAATAGAGGACAGAAATATTACTCAATGGAAGGTGAGAGGCGAACGCAATAATCGCGTAAAAATCACGGAAACTTCACTGCAGCTCTGATTGCATTAATGAGGGATGATTGACTCTTCTAAAGGTTGGTTTGTGATTGGTCCGTTAAAGAGCAACCAATAACAGACGGTTTTTTAACAACAAGATATTTTATTAAAAAAATCCTTAAGATGACATGGTGGGACAATTTTCTGCACTCCTAGGGACCAGCGGTCTACTTGCACAAAAAATCAAAATCTTACACTGCGGAACGTGCTCCTGCTCTCTTACTAACCAGCGACCGTGACAAACATTTACTCACTTCCGCCTACGCATACGATGTAAAGGCGATAGTTATCGCGGGCTCGGGTTTCACGGAAATGACAGCGTCGAAACTTGTTTAATTTGTTTTCATTTTTCTTCTTCTTCGGGAACTTGAGGCTTATCAAAGAGCCTGTTTAACAAAAATTTCCGTTTGTCCACGGCTACTTCTGCAGCTTCTTCATAATCTATAGAGTCCTTGTCCATAAAGCGACGTAGGGTGTTCATGACTTCTTGATGTATAGGATCCTGCCTAAGACCATGCAACCACTTTAAATTGTGTAAGTACAGCCTGCACAACTTTTGCTTCTGAGCCGGTGATGGAAAATTCAACGCTTTGGCCTTAGCAACCGCTCTAGATACACCCTTGTCCAGAAACTGTTCCACCTGTTTGACATAACTAGGATTTAGAGTATCTCTTACTTCCGCTCGCAGATATCCCCAAGGATCACTGCTGTAATAGTCGGAATAATTCTCCACCGTGTCTTCATCATCTTCGTCATCACTATCCACGCTTTCATCCTCCTTTTCGTCATCTCCCTTTTCTTTACCTTCTTCTTCTCTCTTTTTATCTTGTTCGTCTGTGTCGACTTCCGAAAAGGCGGTATTTTTGGTTGAACTCTCCTCTTGTTCTTTCCGTGGCAGAGTCTGTTTTAACTCCGACTAAATAATTTTTTACAATACTGGCAAAGATGTCCCATACGCTAAGGCATGTGTACGCGAAAGTTGTCTAAACTAAACACGAGCATGACCAAAAAAGCCAAATATTATATAGATGAGTCACTCATCAGAACTGTGCCCCATGCATTTAACATAAAAGGCGCATAGGCATGACCACGAGAAGTAAATACTCATGAGCACGAGTAGTAGTTACCCATAAGCATACAAAGTAGCTACTCATAAACATGAGGAGTAGTCACTCATGAGCACGAGCACTAGTTACTCTTGAGCATGAGAAGTAGTTACACATAAGCACGAGCAGTAGTTACCCATGACCACAAGCAGTAGTTACTCATGAGCACGAGCGGTAGTTACTCATAAGCATGGGAAGTAGTTACTTATAAGGAAAAGTAGTTTCTTATGAGCGTAAGAAGTAGTTTCTCATAAGCATGAGGAGTAGTTTCTCACTAGCAGGAGGGTTAGTTTCTCATAACCACGAGGAGTAGTTCCTCATGAACACGAGGAGTAGTTTCTCATAAATAAGAAAAGTAGTTTCTCGTGCGTACGAGGAGTATTTTCTCATGAGCACGAGGAGTAGTTACACATGAGCACAAGGCGTAGTTTCTTATAAGCACGAGAAATAGTTTCTCATAAGAACAAGGAGTAGCTTTTCATGAGCACGAGGAGTAGTTTCTCATGAGTAGGAAGACTAGTTTCTTAAAAGCACGAGGAATAGTTTTTCATGAGTACGAGGAGTAGTTTCTTATAAGCACAAGGAGTTGTTTCTCATGAGCACGTGGACTAGTTTCTCATAAGCAGGAGGTATAGTTTCTTATAAGAACGACAGATAGTTTCTTATGAGCGCAAGGAGTAGTTTTTTATGAGTACGAGGAGTAGTTTCTCATAAGCACAAGGAGTAGTTTCTCATGAGCACGAGGAGTAGTTTCTCATGAGTAGGAAGATTATTTTCTCAAAAGCAAATGGAGTAGTTTCTTATGACTACGAGGTTTAGTTTGTCATGAGCACCGTGAGTACTTTCTCATGAGCACGAGTGGTAGTTTCCCATGAGTAGGAACAGTAGTTTCTCATGAGTAGGAGGAAAAGCTACATGAGTTCTTTCCTTGAAGCACGAAGAGTAGTTTCTCATGAGCACGAGGAGTAGTTACACATGAGCACGAGGTGTAGTTTCTTATAAGCAAGAGGGATAGTTTCTCACAAGTACAAGAATAGTTTTTCATGAGCAGGAGGAGTAGTTTCTCATAAGTAGGAGGAGTAGTTTCTCATGCGTACGATGAGTAGATACACATGAGCACAAGGTGTAGTTTCTCATGAGCACGAGGAATAGTTTCTCATAACCACAAGGAGTAGTTTCTTATGAGCACGAGGAGTAGCGTCTCATGAGTAGGAAGAGTGATTTCTCATGAGTACGAGGAGTAGTTTCTCATAAGCAAAAGGAGTAGTTACTTATGAGCACGAGGAGTAGTTTCTCATGCGTACGATTAGTAGTTTCTTTTGAGCACGAGGAGTAGTTACACATGAGCACGAGGTGTAGTTTCTCATGAGCACGAGGTGTAGTTTCTCATGAGTAAGAGGAGTAGTTTCTCATGAGCACGAGGAGTAGTTACACATGAGCACGAGGTCTAGTTTCTTATTAGCATGAGAAATAGTTTCTCATAAGCACAAGAGGTAGTTTCTCATGAGCACAAGTAGTACTTTCTCATGCGTGCGATTAGTAGTTTCTCATGAGTACGAGGAGTAGTCTCTCATAAGCACAGGGAGTTGTTTTTCGTGAGAACGAGAAATAGTTTATAATTAGTAGGAAGAGAAGTTTCTCAAAAGCACGAGGAGTAGTGTCTTATGAGTACGACGTTTAGTTTGTCATGAGCACGAGGAGTAGTTTCTCATAAGTAGGTGGAATAGTTTCAAATGAGCACGAGGAGTAGTTACACATAAGCTCAAAGTGTAGTTTCTAATGAGCACGAGGTATAGTTTTTTATAAGCACAAGGAGTAGTTTTTCATGAGGACGAGGATTACTTTTTCATGAGTAGGAGGAGTAGATTCTCAAAAGCACGAGAAGTAGTTTCTCATAAGTACAAGGAGTAGTTTCTCATAAGGAAAGGGAGTTTTTTTCTGATGAGCACGAGGAGTAGTTTCTCATGAGTAGGAAGAGTAGTTTCTCAAAAGCAGGAGGAGTAGTTTCTCATGCGTACGAGGTGTAGTTTGTCATGAGCACGGTAAGTACCATCTCATGAGCACGAGGAGTAGTTTCTTATGAGTATTATGGGTATTTTCTAATGAACAATAGGAGTACTTTCTCATCAGGACGAGGAGTGGTTTCTCATGAGCACGAGGAGTGATTTCTGATGAGCACGAGGAATAGTTTCTTATAAGAAGGACAGATAGTTTCTTATAAGCGCAAGGAGTAATCTTTCATGAGTACAAGGAGTAGTTTCTTATAAGCACAAGGACTAGTTTCTCATGAGCACGAGGAGTAATTACACATGAGCACGAGGTGTAGTTTCTCATAAGCACAAGGAGTAGTTTTTTTATGAGCATGAGGAGTAGTTTCTCATGAGTAGAAAGAGTAGTTCCTCAAAAGCAAAAGGAGTAATTTTTGTTATGAGTACGAGGTTTAGTTTGTCATGAGCACGGTGAGTACTTTCTCATGAGCACGAGGAGTAGTTTCTCATGAGAACAAGAAGTAGTTTCTCATAAGAAGGACAGATAGTTTCTTATAGGCGCAAAGAATAGTTTTTCATGACTACGAGGAGTGGTTTCTCAAAGGCACAAAGAGTAGATTCTCATGAGCACGAGAAGTAGTTACACATGAGCACGAGGTGTAGTTTCTTATAAGCACAAGGAGTAGTTTTTCATGAGCACGAGGAGTAGTTTTTCATTATTAGGAAGAGTAGTTTCTCAAAAACACGAGGAATAGTTTTCATGAGTACGAGGAGTAGTTTCTTATAAGCACAAGGAGTTGTTTCTCATGAGCACGTGGACTAGTTTCTCATGAGCACGAGGTATAGTTTCTTATAAGAACGACAGATATGAGTACGTGGAGTAGTTTCTCATAAGCACAAGGAGTAGTTTCTCATGAGCACGAGGAGTAGTTTCTCATGAGTAGGAAGATTATTTTCCCAAAAGCAAGAGGAGTAGTTTCTTATGAGTACGAGGTTTAGTTTGTCATGAGCACCGTGAGTACTTTCTCATGAGCACGAATGGTAGTCTCCCATGAGTAGGAACAGTAGTTTCTCATGAGTAGGAGGAAAAGCTACATGAGTTGTTTCCCAGAAGCACGAAGAGTAGTTTCTTATGAGCACGAGGAATAGTTTCTCATAAGTGGGAAGAGAAGTTTCTCAAAAGCACGAAGAGTCGTTTCTCATGGGCACGAGAAGTAGTTTCTCAAAAGCAAGAGGAGTAGTTTCTTATGAGTGGGAGGTTTAGTTTGTCATGAGCACTGTGAGTACTTTCTCATAAGCACGAATGGTAGTTTCCCATGAGTATGAACAGTAGTTAGACATGAGCACAAAGAGTAGTTTCTCATAAGCTAGATGAGTTGTTTCCCATAAGCCGAGGAGTAGTTTCGTATGAGCACGAGGAGAAGTTTCTCATTAGTGGGAAGAGAAGTTTTTCAAAAGCACGAAGAGTACTTTCTCATGGGCACGAGAAGTAGTTTCTCATAAGCAATAGAGGTGGTTTCTCATAAGCACGAGGAGTAGTTTCTCATGAGTAGGAGGAGTAGTTTCTCATGAGCACGAGGAGTAGTTTCTCATGAGCTAGAGGAGTTGTTTCCCATAAGCACGAGGAGTAGTTTCTCATGGATACGAGGAGTAGATTCTTATAAGCACTAGAAGTAGTTTGTCGTGAGTACATGGATTAGTTTCTCATAAGAAGGAGTAGTTCCTTATGAACTCAAGGAGTAGTTTCTCATGAGCAAGAGTAGTAGTTTATCATGAGTAGGAGGAGTAGGTTGTCATAAGCACAAGGAGTAGTTACTCATGAGCACGAGCAGTAGTTACTCATGAGCATAAAGTCTAGTTTCTCATAAGCACGATGAGTTGTTTATTACGGGCAGGAGGGGTAGTTTAACATGAGTACGAGAAGCAGTTTCTCATGACCACGAGGATTAGCGTTTCATAAGCACTAGGAGTAAGTGGTCATAAGTACGAGAAATAGTTTCTCATGAGCGCGAGGGGTAGTTTTTAATCAGCACAAGGAGTGGTTTCTCATGACCACGAGGAATGGTTTTTTTCATAAGTACTAGGAGAAGTTTCTCATGAGCACGAGACGTAGTTTCTCAGGAGCAAGGGGAGTAGTCTGTCATGGGTACGAGGAGTGGTTTCTCATCAGCACGAGGAGTAGTTTCTCATGAGCACTAGGATTAGTTTCTCAAGAGCACTATGAGTAGCTTCTCACGAGTACGAGTGATAGTTTCTCATGAGTAGGACGAGTAGTTTCTAATAAGCACAAGAAGTAGTTTCTTATAAGCAATAGAGGTCGTTTCTCATGGGCACGAGGAGAAGTTACACATGAGCACGAGCATTAGTTTTTCATGAGCACGAGGAATAGTTTCTCATAAGCACAAGGAGTAGTTTCTTATGAGCACGAGGAGTAGTAGTGTCTTATGAGTAGGACAAGTGGTTTCTCAAAAGCACGAGGAGTTTTTTCTGATGAGTACGAGTAGTAGTTTCTTATAAGCACAAGGGGTTGTTTCTCATGAGTAGGAGGAGTAGTTTCTCATGAGCATGACGAGTAGTTTCTCATCAGCTAGAAGAGTTGTTTCCCATAAGCACGAAGAGTAGTTCCTTATGAGCATGAGGAATAGTTTCTGATAAGCACAAGGAGTAGTTTCTCACGAGCAAGATGAGTAGTTTCTCATGAGTAGGAAGCTTAGTTTCTCAAAAGCACGAGGAGTAGTTTCCTATTAGTACGAGAAGTAGTTTCTCGTAAACACAAGGAGTAGTTTCTCATGAGCACGAGGAGTATTTTCTCATGAGCAGGAAGAGTAGTTTCTCAAAAGCAGGAGGAATAGTTTCTCATGAGTACAAAAAGTAGTTTGTCATGCGCACGGTGAGTACTTTCTCATGAGCACGGGGAGTAGTTTGTCATGAGTACAAGGATTAGTTTCTCATAAGAAGGAGTAGTTCCTTATGAACTCGAGGAGTAGTTTCTCATGTGCAAGAGTAGTACTTTATCATGAGTAGGAGGAGTAGTTTGTCATAAGCACGAGGAGTAGTTTCTCATGAGCTAGAGGGGTAATTTCCCATAAGCGCGAGGAGTAGTTTTTAATGGATACGAGGAGTAGATTCTCATAAGCACTAGAAGTAGTTTGTCATGAGTACAAGGATTAGTTTCTCATAAGAAGGAGTAGTTCCTTAAAAACTCCAGGAGTAGTTTCTCATGAGCAAGAGTAGGAGTTTATCATGAGTAGGAGGAGTAGTTTGTCATAAGCACGAGGAGTAGTTTCTCATGAGCACGAGGAGTAGTTACTCATGAACACAAAGACTAGTTTCTCATGAGCACGAGGAGTTGTTTGTTAAGGGCAGAAGGGGTAGTTTAACATGAGTACGAGAAGTAGTTTCTCATGACCACGAGGATTAGCGTTTAATAAGCATTAGGAGTAATTGGTCATAAGTACGAGAAATAGTTTCTCATGAGCGCGAGGGGTAGTTTTTGATCAGCACGAGGAGTGGTTTCTCATGACCATGAGGAGTAGTTTCTCAGGAACAAGAGGTGTAGTTTGTTATGAACACGAGGTGTAGCTTCTCATGGGCACTAGGAGAAGTTTCTCATGAGCACGAGGAGTAGTTTCTCAGGAGCAAGAAGAGTAGTCTGTCATGGGTACAAGGGGTAGTTTATGATGAGTTCGAAGATAAATTCTTATAAGCACTAGGAGTAGTTTCTCATGAGCACGAGGAGTAGTTTGTTATGAACACGAGGTGTAGTTTCTCATGGGCACGAGGGGAAGTTTCTTATGAGCAGGAGGAGTAGCGTCTCTTAAGCACTAGAAGTAATTTGTCATGAGTACGAGAAGTAGTTTCTCATGATTTCGAGGACTAGTTTCGATTGAGCAGGAGGAGTAGCATCTCTTGAGCACTTGGTAGTAATTTGTCATGAGTACGAGGGGTAGTTTCTCAGGAGCAATATGGGTAGTTTCTGAAGAGTACGAGGAGTAGTTTTTCACTAACAAGAGGGGTGGTTTCTGATGGCCTATAGGAGTAGTTTCTCATGAGCACTAGGAGTAGTTTTGTCATGGGCACGAGGAGAAGTTTCTCATGAGTACGAGTAGTAGTTTGTTATTAGCACGAGGAGAAGTTTCTCATCAGCGGGAGGAATAGGCTGTCATGTGTTCGAGGAGTAGTTTCTCATGAGCACGAGGAGTAGGCTGTCATGGGTTCGAGGAGTAGTTTCTAATGAACAATAGGAGTAGTTTCTCATGAGCACTATGAGTAGTTTCTTATGAGCACGAGGAGAAGTTTCTAATGAGCGGGAGGATTAGGCTGTCATGGGTTCGAGGAATAGTTTCTAATGAACAATAGGAGTAGTTTCTCATCAGCACGAGGAGTAGTTTTTTATGGGCACTAGGAGTAGTTCTCATGAGCACCATGAGTAGTTTCTTATGAGCACGAGGATTAGTTTCTCATGAGCACGGTGAGTACTTTCTCATGAGCACGAGTGGTAGTTTCTCATGAGTAGTAGGAGTAGTTTCTCATGAGTAGGACAAGTAGTTTCTCATAAGCACGAGAGGTAGTTTCGCATAAGCAATATAGGTCGTTTTTCATAAGCACGAGGAGTAGTTTCTCATGAGTAAAAGGAGTAGTTTCTCATGAGTAGGAGGAGTAGTTTCTCATAAGCTAGATGATGATGTTTCCTATAAGCACGAGGAGTAGGTTGCCATGAGCACGAGGAATAGTTTCTCATCAGTAGGAAGAGAAGTTTCTCAAAAGCACGAAGAGTAGTTTGTCATGAGTACGAGGAGTAGTTTCTCATAAGCACAAGGAGTAGTTTCTCTTGGGCACGAGGAGTATTTTCGCATGAGTAGGAAGATTAGTTTCTCAAAAGCACGACGAATAGTTTCTCATGAGTACGAAACGTGGTTTCTCTTTAAGGACATGGAGTAGTTTCTCATGAACGCGAGGAGTAGTTACAGATGAGCACGAGGCGTAGTTCCTCATGGGCACGAAGAGTAGTTTCTCATGAGGACGAGGAGCAGCGTATCTTGAGCACTCGAAGGAATTTGTCATGAGTGCGAGGAGTAGTTTCTCATGAGCACGAGACGTAGTTTGTTACGAGCACGAGTTGTAGTTTCTCATGGGCACGAGGTGTAGTTTGTTATGAGCACGAGGTATAGTTTCTCATGGCCACGAGGAGAAGTTTCTCATGAGCAGGAGTAGTAGCGCCTCTGTAGCACTAGGAGTAATTTGTCATGAGTTCGAGGAGTAGGTTTTGATGATTACGAGGAGTAGTTTCTCATGAGCACGAGGAGTAGTCTGTCATGGGTTCGAGGAGTAGTTTCTAATGAACAATAGAAGTAGTTTCTTATCAGCACGAGTAGTTTCTCATGAGCACTAGAATTAGTTTCTCATGAGCACGACGATTAGTTTCTCATGAGCACGAGGAGTAGCTTCTTTTGAGTACAAAGAAACTTCCTTAGGGGCACTAGGAGTAGTTTCTCATAAGCACAAGGAGTAGTTTCTCATGAGCACTAGGAGTAGTTTCTTATGAGCACGAGGAGTAGTTTCTTATGTGAACGAAGATGTCCTATGAGCAGGAGGAGTAGTTTCTCATGGGCACGAGGGGAAGTTTCTCATGAGCAGGAGGAGTAGCGCCTCTTGAGCACTAGGAGTGATTTTTCATGGGCACGAGGAGTAGTTTCTCGTGATTACGAGGAGTAGTGTCTCTTGAGCACATGGTAGTAATTTGTCATTAGTAGGAGGAGTAGTTTCTTATGAGCAATACGGGTAGTTTCTGATGAGCACGAGGAGTTGTTTTTTGCTAGCTCGAGGGGTGGTTTCTGAAGACCTCTAGGAGTAGTTTGTCATGCGCACAAGGAGTAGTTTTTTCATGAGTACGAGCAGTAGTTTGTAATGAGTGCTAGGAGTAGTTTCTCATGAGGAATGGGAGTAGTTTTTTCATAAGCACGAGGCGTAGTTTCTTTTGAGCACGAGGAATGTTTTGTCATGAGCACGATGACTAGTTTCGCATGAGGACGAGGAGTAGTTTGTAATGAGTGCGAGGGGTAGTTTCTCATAAGGAATAGGAGTAGTTTCTCATAAGCACGTGGAGTGGTTTCCCATGAGCACGAGGAGTAGTTTTTTAATGAGTACGAGGAGTAGTTTCTCATGAGGACGGGAGTAGTTTACAATGAGTGCGAGGAGTAGTTTCTCATAAGCTTGTGGAGTGGTTTCTCATGAGCACGAGGAGTAGTTTCTGATGGGAACGAAGAGTGGTTTCTGATGAGCACCAGGAGTAGTTTCTCATGAGCAATCCGGGTAGTTTCTCATGAGCACAAGGCGTAGTTTTTCGTAAGCAAGAGTTGTAGGCTTATCTACTAGTCCTCGTGCTTATGAGAAACTACTCCTCCTAATTAGGAGAAACTACTCCTAAAATTAACAACAGAGGAATTATCGTTAGCCAATATTTCTGCATTAACGGATTTCCGCCCGGAAATGCCATTTCTACAAAAAATTATCCACTTTTTGGTAACTAAAACCTTTGTTGCTAGGGTCATGATGGGAGGAGATTGGAATGCAACACTTAGCCACCTAGATAAAAGTGGTGGCTTTCCATGGAAAGAAACAGTTTATAGGAACGGTTTAGTGAGTTGGATGGCGGATCTTAACTTGGTTGATGTTTACAGAACACTTCGCCGAAACACAAAAACATATACTTATGAAACCAAGATTCAAAAATTAAAGTCTAGAATAGATTACTTCATAATTGCAAAACAATTAATCAACCAAGTAAAGAAAACAGAAACACGATCCTCATTTGCTCCCGATCATAAAGCTGTCTATCTTAGCCTTAAAATTTATCAAACATTTAAACGTGGACCGGGTTCATGGAAATTTAGAAACAGACTACTGAAAGACGACGAATATATAAATTTAATTAAAAGCAATTATCTTTCTATCCAAGAGAAATACATAGAAATTAAAAGCCAACTGTATTGGGAGTTAGTGAAAATGGAAATAAGAAGTATGACAGTTGTCTTCTCCAAGAAGAAAAGGTTCATTTCAAGAAACCATTAAACAGCCATCCAGCGTAAGTTAGAAGAGCTAGATGAGGAAATTTGTAATAATCAAAATCTAGACGATGATATTCTAACGGAATACCAGAACCTTACAAAAGAACTGTCCGAAATTTATCATACAAAGGGAAAGGAGGCGATGTTCAGATAAAAAATAAGATGGATTGAAAATCTTGAAAAACGAACGAAATACTTTTTTAACTTGGAAAAACGGAATTATTAGAAAAAGATTATAACCCAGCTTAGAACAATAGACGGAGAAATAATCACGGATTTAAGCATGATAAATGAAAAAAAAAAAAAGAAAACTATTACAAAAACTTCGTAACTTCTAGAATCCCACAAGACGAGAGCAATAATTTTGACGACAACTTTGCCCGCTTCTCCTTTGATCTACAAAATCTAAAACTAGCTCAAGACAAAGCAAGCAAACTTGAGCAAGAACTGACAAAGATGAATTATTGAATGCCTTAAAAGGTTTTCAACCTAGCAAATCTCTAGGTGATGACGGTTTCACGAAAGAATTTTATGAAACCTTCTTCGAACTGCTATGGAGGAACCTCCTCGACTCTTTCAACGAAGCCTTTCAAACAGGAAAACTGTCTATATTTCAGAGAAGAGGAATTATTTCGCTAATACCAAAAGATGAAAACAATCTTATGGTTTTAAGTAACTGGCGTCCAATAACATTGCTCAATGTCGACTATAAAATATTGGCTAGAGCTTTTGCAAAAAGAATACAGAAGATGCCCAAATTGATTATTTCGGACCAAGCAGGGTTCGTAAAAGGACGATACATCGGTCAAAATGTGAGGCTCTTAAATGACCTTATGGCTTTTAGCGAGTTAAACAAAGTTCCTGGAATACTATTCTTTATAGACTTCGAAAAAGCCTTTGATATATAAGAATGGCCTTTTATCCATCACACCTTAAGATTCTTCAATTTTGGCCCGAACATTCAAAACTGGATTTCAGTACTCTACAGCGATGTTGAAAGCGGAGCTATTAACGGCGGATACATGACTGATTATTTTCGAGTATCAAGGGGCGTAAGGCAAGGATATCCGCCGAGCTCTCTTTTATTGGTCCTATGTGTAGAACTTCTTGCACAAAAAATACGACAAAATCCCGAAATAACGGGTATTGAACTACCTAACCCCATTGAAGCTAAGCTAAGCCAGTTCGCTGACGACACTACATTAATATGTAAGGACACGATGTCATTCCGTGAAAGTATGTCAGTTTTGGGGAGCTTTGGTGAAATTTCAGGCCTAAAGCTAAACGGCAAAAAGACAAAGGCTATGTGGATAGGATCTTTTAAAAACAACAAGACTAAACCCTTAGAAATAGAAGTTCTATCGGGCCCAATTAAGACTTTAGGAACCTATCTTTCAAACGATAGAGACAAAAATAACAATTTGAATTTTTTTCTAAGAATTCAAAAGATGGAAACTTAATTAAATATCTGGTTGTCTCGAGACCTTTCACTCATGGGAAGAACCCTGTTAGCTAAAACTCTAGGAGTCTCTAAATTGGTGCATGCAGCCTCAATGTTAACTGTTCCTTAAGAAGTTATTAAAAGAGTCCAAACCAAACTCTTTAAGTTTTTATGGAAAAACAAAAAAGATAGTGGCCTGAGCTTTCCAAACTTTGCAACGACAGTTAAGCACTCCGCTTGAGTTGGATTGGTAGACTGCTTAAGGTGGCCGAACACAGTTTGCGCGCGCTTTACAGATTCTGTTAGTGACGCTATTAAGCGCGCGCTAGGGTTCTGGTAAGCAAATACTATCGATCCCTCGATTTTATACGAAATAGATCTCAAAAGTGAGTTTTGTTCTTAAAATAACTCAGTTTCTCGTTTGTGAATCCTTATTCATTTATCACCGGGGAAAGAAAGTGAGCTCATGAAGCGCTAAGCCTTTTTGCATGCACGCTTTTCGTCTTTGCTGAGAAAACCTAATTACAAGCCACGCATGCGCATTTGACCAAAAAATTGTGACTGGTTCTTTTAATAGAAATGGACTGTTTTCTAGGAAACCGCTCGTTAGAATTTCGTGAAATTTGACAAAACAGTAGTTCTCTAAAAGCGTAACTCGCCTACAAACAAAAACTAAGATCTAACAGAGGGCACCTTAAAAAAACATTTAAGTGCAAAACCGACATTTACAGGAGATCTCTCTGTTAAAATTACATGAAAGCAGCGTCAATATGTCAGTATTTTGTGGGTTTTTCTGGATACAAAAAATGGAAAAAATCTAACGAGTGCATTTTCTAAAAATTAAGGAAAACCATTATTTGTGGATGGTTAATAGCTTGTTGCGTTGCCATGGCAACGGCACCTTGCTCAACAAGAAGGATCAAAATTTATTCATTCTTAGTTACTCTTGCACCATGCTAATTTCGGGTACTCAGAAGTACGTAGTTTTCAAATAATGTTTACTAACACCTGTATACTGGAAAACTGTGTTCGGCCACCTTAAGTGTCCTACTACTGATGCATGGACAGCTATTCCAAATGCCTTTTTTGAAAAATATGGAGGTCTTAACTTGTTGCTCAAGTGTAATTATCATATAAAGAAATTAGATAAAAATTTGCCGTCTTTCTACTTAGAAATGCTAGAGGACTTTAACAAATTACGTCTAAATCGTCAAGACAACTACAAAAGTGACCTTGTTTCATGGAACAATCAAGACATAACTATTGGAGGTAAATCGCTGTTCTGGAAAAGTTGGACCGAAAATGGAATCTAGTACATTCAAGACATTCTGAATGAAAATGGAAAATTCTTAACTTATGAAGAATTTAAACGCAAGTACAAAATAAAAATTAATTTTCTAAACTATTTTCAAATCCCTGCATCAATTCCAGAAAACCTCAAATCAAAGGCAGCTTCAACACCCAGACCTATGAACTTTACTCTTGATGATTGTGATATATTTGACTTATCTATGGACAAATCGATTCAACTTTCAAAAATGAAATTTAAAGGCTATTATCATCTCTTTCAAGAAAAAGCAGGAGTTACACCAACAGCCGTGAAATCTTGGGCCAGACAATGCTCTGATATAGAATGTAAATGGCAAAAATCATTTCAAAATATACCCCGCCTCTCTACTAACAACAAACTGAGACAATTCTCCTTTAAAATGTTACACTGTATTTTAGTGACCAAAAAAGAGCTCAAACAATTTAAAATAGCAGATAATGAGGAGTGTTTTTTTCTGTAATTCCGCTGATTCCTTGGAACATGCATTTCTGGAGTGCCCTGCAGGCCAAAAACTCTTTCAAGAAGTCTTAACATGGTTTAATAATAAGCACAAAGTTAATTTTAGTCCGTCTAAACTACAAGTCCAATTTGAAGACTATGATCCACCCCAGAATACAAACTCAAAAGTAACCCGGAAATTTCAGATCCCTACTGTACAAACTCAGAAATATTACTACTCATGTAGAATGTTAAAAAAAAACCCTCCAAATATGCTAGAGTTGATGTCAGTGCTAATCTTACAATGGAAAGTTGAAAAATAGGAAATTTAAAATTAATTTTAATTAGCGAAAACGCACAATTTTTTTCCAGTGACAAAATTCGTTCTTTTCTTACTGTTTTCCTGTTTTTTGTAGCGTGTAACTCGCAGTTGTAAGTTATCTAGTTAATGTTATGTTTAAAGCGGTATGTATTGAATTGTAAGTAGAGTCCGTATTGTTCAGTAGTGTAAGTAACCAGTAAGATTTTTATTACAAGTAGCACGAGGGGTAGTTTCTCATTAGCACGAGGAGTAGTTTGTCATGAGTACAAGGAGTAGTTTCTCATGAGAAAAAGGAGTAGTTTTTTATGAGCACGGTGAGTAATTTCTCATGAGCACGAGGAGTAGTTTTTCATTAGAACAAGGAGAAGTTTCTCATGAGCACAAGACGTTGTTTCTAATGAGCACGAGGAGTAGTTTCGCATGAGTAGGAGGAGTAGTTTCTCATTTTCACTAGAAGTAGTTCCTCATGAGCACAAGGCGTAGTTTCACATGCGCGCGGTGATTAGTTTCTCTTGGGCACGAGGAGTAGTTTTTCATGATCACGGTGAGTAGTTTCTCATGAGAACGAGCAGTAGCTGCACATGAGCACGTGCAGCGAGCAGTAGTTACTCATGAGCACCGGCAGTAGTTAGTTATGAGCGTGATGAGTCGCGGTGATGTGGTGACGTTAGTTAGGGTACCTCCCAAAAAGCCTGCCGGAACCTTAACACTCGTGTTTTCGTCGACTATAGGATATTTGAACTTGTCACTCATTCTTGCTCAAGGTAATAACGTTTAATGGATACAGAATCAAGACGTTCTTTAGCAATTTTTACGTCACAGAAAACTAAATAAATATATTAATTTACTTTGAACTGGTTAAACCGGTTTAAAAACTAGTTTAGGCTCTCGCACATATGCTTAGCCTAATAACTTCTGCGTTAAAGCGAACCGGTGAACTTCAGCGTCATCGTGACAACTGTTTAGAGAAACTGGAAGAATTGAGCAAATAGAGGTAAGATCCTCGCAGTTACTACGCAGCTTAAGCGAAAAGAACGCCTGAAAAAATTCAGACTTGAGCGGGATTCGAACCCATGACCTCTTCGATGCCGGTGCAGTGCGCTACCAACTTAGCTATCAAGCCAACTGAGAGCTAGTTATATTGTGAGTTTGTAATATACCCTTGAAGGATGAATAAAGAAATAAATGTAAATATATGAAACATACATTTTGAACTGCGGATGAAACATGAAATAGAAGAAAGATCCTCGCAGTTTCTACGCAACTTAAGCAATTGCAAAAAGAAAGCCTAAGTTGTTAAGTTGCACAGTAACTGCGAGGATCTTTCTTCAATTTGATCTTTCATTCGCAGCTCAAAATATATGTTTCATATATTTACAGTTATTGGAAGAATTGAAAAGCATGACAAATGAAATTGGTGGCAATGAGCTGATTTAACTAATGTAAATTAAAGTAATGAGCTCATTTAATTCAACCGTATTCTTCAATTGGTTGTTATCGCTGAGTTCGAAACAGGTTGAAGTCAATAAAAATTCCGCAAATGTAAATGTAAACAAAGTAGTTGGCATGTCTTTCGAGTCACCGGGCTAGGTTTCCCACAGACTTGAGGATTTACTATAAAAATGTTCATTTTTTTTTCACGCGATGTTGGTCGCATGACTATATAAACGAGACGTAGAAAACAAAAAACACAAGATTTGGAAACCCTCTTCTTATTGGGACGATTGAACGCCACCTGACTCATCCGTGTATGCCTCGTTACCTTTGTTATCCTTGTTACCCACCTCCTCTGCTCGAGTAGAGTTGCGTGTCAACCCTTTTGTGCACTAACACAATTACGTCATTCTAAAAATAGATTTAGATTTTATGACATGACGTCCTCCCCCAATACTCGATCCTGATTGGTTCCTTGTAATCACGTTGTATTTTTCCTGCCATCTGATTGGTTAGGACCCAAACCACCTGTATTCACTACTGTCATGCAAGATTTAATGGCTCGTATGGTGACCTTCATTATAATAATGATAATGATAATAATAATAATAATAATAATAATAATAATAATAATAATAATAATAATAATAATAATAATAATAATAATAATAATAATAATAGTTTATTGGAATCCCTCTCGCAGCCTAAAAGGCTGAATTACAAGGATGGTCAGTTACAATAGTACAAGACATTACGGTATAAAGACATTCAGACAAATAATTATATAAATATGATTAAAGCACAAATAACAGAGAAAACATAACAGAGAAAAGGATTACAACTGGTATTGATACTTAATGGTGCAGAAATCTGCGAACCGCTTTGTCTTGGGGACAAAGCGCACCGGAACACGTTCGCCTGATCGGAGGCAGTACGGCCTGTCAATTGACACGCGAGGAATTAATGGCTTAAGGACAGGAGACGACAGGCTATCACGCTTGATAACCCACTAAACCGACTAAACGTCTATAGCAGCTTGTTATCGCATTTCATTGTCCAAGCCACTTGATAGCAAGAGTATTTTATCAGACATTGTGGCCATATTTTTTTTGTGATTGTTATGTTTATACCAGGAACCAAAATTAAGGATGGAGAACGTAACAAGATGTAATTTTGATTAATGAGCCTTGTGACCAATCACAAGCCGCATACGAAAGTTTTCATGTGGTGGTAAGGAACATTAACATACGTGTTGGGCTGATGTGCAAATATGCCAAACTACAAATGGCGAGGAATTTTTATAGTATACTGGAAAACAAACTAAGACTCGAGCCGTTGAAGAATGCTCCAATGAAATTCCTTCTGCTAGCTCGGCGGCAGATTATGAACATCGCAAGCAAGCGATGCCACTTTTCAGGGGCACTCTTATTCATGGAGGTCAATTCAGCTTTTTATTAACAGCTTCAATCTATCCCTCTAGTTGGCAATCCAAGAAGTTGAAGTGAAGTCTTCTCCGATGAGGCACAAAATTCAAAAAGTACTGGATTCTGACTCTGATTAGAAAGCTTTACGATAATTAGATTACATAAAGTCAACTTCTTCAAATTTTATATGGCTACTACGGTTTTGAACGGCCATACTTAAAAGCTGAAAATTTCCATTGTCATTTAAAAATTGTTTAAAAGTACACTTTGTTTTACTTTCTTCCGAGTCACTGAATGAAACTTAAATGTTGATAAGAGTTTTTTTACATTCAGTTTGCTCGAACAAAATCGTTAGGAACGTGTTGTGGTGTTTGTGTTGATTTCACCCGCAATTGATAGTTGTTAACTGATTCGCTAGCTGTAGTTGTCTACCACTGCACCGTTATCAAAGACTCGTTTTTGTGATCCAAGACTCTCGATTCCTTTATTTACAACAAGAGTGACTTCGAAACCTACAATAATTAGAAAACAATAAACGATTACAAAATGGGAAAAAAGCAGTTCTAAGCATGTAGCGACAGTTAAGTAAACGATATTTACCCGGTGGCGCTTGTAATATAGCTAGGAATCTAGTCGTTACAACACTGAAGCTGAACAGCTCAACCGTATACCAAATTACATGACTTAAAACAAACAACGATACATTTTAATTGTGACTAATACATACGTGCGCGGTATCGCGCATACCTATTTTCGTGATCGCACGAAACATTAACATTATTCTTTAATATCTAAGTACATATATAATAAATAAATTACTTCATGGTTGGCTCGTTTGTACGATTCAGCTTTGTTCACTCGCTGTGAAGAAAAATCGTACGCACTCACTAACAATGAAGTAATCTCTATGACTGTAATCTACACCGAATAAAAACATTTAGACTGGTTTGAGGGTTTTAGTCAAAATACGTAATTTAAAATAAGGTAAAAATCTCCTCTGCCATTCAAGTTTAATATTTGATTTCACTGCCGTGGACATGCATGAAAACTTGTTGTTTGTATGCTAGTTTGTTTCTTTTTTCAGCTCTTAAGTTCTCAGTCATTTTGCACGTCGGTTATTATTAATACTTAACTTATTTTGATGTTAAAGTTGCCAGTGTGATGTTGAAGAATTTTATCTTGAGACTCCTGAAAAAAAAGAAAGCGTTCAAAAACAGATAAGAACGTGTTTACAGCTTCATTGTCCTTTCGATGACCATAGAAATCAACAACTACATACACGAATGAACATTAATCTCAAGTCTTACGTGTGATACTTCTTGAAAACAGTAAGCTAACAGCCGTCACAAGAAGATTCGGCGCCTTTAGCTTGACTAATATATCCCGATAAACTGAATTCTTTGTAATCTTTCGCTTGGTAATCCCTACTTTGTTTAACTATTAACTGTTTTACAGGCATTCAGCATTTAAGGTTTATTATGTTAAACTATTGTCGGCTTATTAGGTAAAACCATAATCTCGTAAAATGACAGTTTACAAAGTTTGGTGAAAACTTCTAACATTCATGCCAGTGCGCGGGTAGAAAAGGCTTAAGACAATTGCCTTAACCCGTCTCCTCAAGGACTTACCACTAATTTGAAAAAAAAGTGGTTGAAACTGACTTCTCAAATCAACATTGCAGATAATATATTTATATTTGTACTGTAAGGTTTAGTGTTTTCTACTCAGCCAGGAGAATTTCCTGTACTTTCTCGTCTATTTTCCATGTAGTGTAGTGCCCCCCACCCAAATTTGCGTGTATCCGAGCGGGTTTATGACGTGGAGGGTGGCGCAATTTTTCTAAAAATTGATTTTTTTTGGTACAACACTTGGGTTTCCGTGGACCTTACGCTAAGGTCTCCATCCCTGATTACAGCTCCTGCTTAAAACATAACAGTGGAAGTCTTGAGTATTTACAAGTACAAACCCCTTGTCAGTGTGTATTTGTAAGATCATAAAACATCATAAAATGCTCCGCAAATATTCCGGCCATTAATTGAAATATTTTATTTGATTGAATTTTGTTTTTCGGAGTTTGGGAGTACAACAATATCAATTTTCTGCCCAAGAAGTCATTTGTTGGTCTTAAAAGCCTTACACATTTGTGAGTATAATTAAAAATGTTGTCACAGTATTCAGTATCCCTATGGAGTGGAACCGATGTGCATATCGCCTTGGTATTAGGAGGCGAATTGGAAGGTCAACTATACATAATTAATAATTTCTGTCTTATATGTCCGCTGTGCTGAGCTACTTTGCACTACATAACCTTGGGATTAGGAGGCGAATTGGAAAGTTAACAAAAAATAATTTCTGTCTTATGTGACCATAATCAATTATGGTATTTGATTGCACATGTAACGTAATGTTTCCATGGGAATACGATTTTGATGTTTTTTTTTTTTTTTTAAATCAAGTGTACCGTGGTAATGTTTACATTTAAATACCAATTTAGCATCACTCTAATGGGACACTGCATGTATTAAAGACAAAACACCACCATTATGCAAATCAGATGTTGTTTACCAATTCACTTGTCCCGGCTGCAATTGCTCTTACATCGGCAAAACGAGCAGAACTCTATTTACTCGAACACAAGAACACGCGCTCACGGATAAAGAAGGTGCTATATACAAACATCTTCGACAGTGTGATAATATCCAACACATTCAAGGCCTGTATAATTTACCAGACATTTTCTCCAATAAGACCGGCCCACCTTCTACGACCAACAAATAATTTTTCACGGAAACCGTGCATAGCAACACAAAGATAATTGACAGTGACGACAATTGGAACCTCCTTCTATACAAAGAAGCCTATCACATAAAACGTTCATCGCCATCCTTAAACAATGGCTTGAAGGCCAGCAAAGAACTTTGCTTATTCTCATGACAGTTTTTCTCTTTTTGTTTTGTACTTATTTCATTCTCACCTGCCTATTGATGCTAATTTACCACCCTTTTAGTATTTAAACTTTAGCTACCGCATTGTCGACTAGTCTGACGATGATATATAAACAATAGCCTCCATTTGGCGCGAAAATATGCTCAGATATTTGTCCGCAGACATTATCTGTTTCGAGAAGCGAACAGTTTTCCGAGAGCGAAGCTCGAGAAAAACTGTGAGCTTGGAGGAGCAGATAATGTCCAAGGACAAATATTTGAGCATATTTTTAAAGTCAAATGGAAGCTATCGTGTTTATTATCCTTCAAATATTTTTTGCAACATGCGGGAATCTCGCGGGAATCGGCAGGATCTGCCATTCTGTCATTTGTCAATCACGTCAAAGTTTGTCAGTTGGCTTCCAAAATCTCCACGTTAGATTTCGCTTCAGGTCGAAAGCGTTTGTTTGGGGAAAAGGTAAAAAATTTGAAAGGAAAGTAAACTTGTTTAATTCCGTGAAAGACAAAAGCAAGATACAAGTGGCGGATAAGGTTACAGGGAATCTAACTACCTCTCGAGAACAAGCTAAAGATCACTGAAAGTGAAAAACTGTAAAGTATCGCATTCCGTAAAAAGTGTAAACTGCCGTCAACGAAACAGCCGGAGCTTTGCCGTTCTCTTCCTTTATCTCGTGTTCATTTGGAGCAGCACTTTATATCGAAAATACAATTGTGGAATTTGCTAGCCGAAAACGACCTGTGAAGAAATCGAAGCTGAACCTGCAGTCAAATACGACGCCACCGGTTGTTTTTGCTGAATTCCATCAAAGCGCTTTCTTTGCTTACTTGACATCGAATGGAGCCAGCAACGAAGTCGCTCACAATCACTGAGAATTAAACTTGTTGCTCGAGAGTAGGACAAGCTGCTTCTCTTCGTAGAGAATTTCGACATCTCGGGAATTCATGGCTGGTTTTTGTTTCGTGGACGAGATTTTATGTTCGCGAGCGATCTCGACCAGGTGAGCATTGATAGCATCATTTACCGGCTTGAACTCTGTCAGTTAATGGTACTGAAATTGATGTTTTCGTTATTTAAATTCCTTATATCCAGGCCAGCACGAATTGATCTCATTGAATTACAATGTGTAATATTTGCCGTCGTGTGAGCGAGCTTCGAGCTTATTAATTAAACTCATTTAATAGCTTGTTGATGGCTTTCTCATTTCAACATTTCGTTTACGAACAGCTTACCGTCAAAAACGTTTAGAGTGTATGTTGTTTTCTGGTACTGGTTTATCGACCAGCAGGTTTATCTCTTCTTCTGTCACAAAAGCAAACTGTTCCCCCATCTTGACATTCATTTTAATTGCAAACTTGACGCTCCTTGAAGTTTTTGAAATTGGGGAATATCACTTGGGGAATATCCTCGGATATTCCCCAGTTTTAGCTGGGGTATATTCGGTCACGTGAGGCGTTTAGACCAATCGCGCTTGAGCGAAAATATTTGATGGATTATAAAGAATTATATCGAAATATTTCTGAAACAAACCACCGTTTCCATGCATTTATTGCCTAAATATTAGTCTAAATGCACTTATTCGGTTTAACTTTCGTTCGAGTATGGTAGTGTCTAGTGAGACCGAAGTTAGGAGGAACGAACGTGCACTGAGTGTTTACTCAGAAGGTCAAAGTTTCTAAACGTGGCTCTCGCAAATCCTTCAGTGTGGAAGACTGGTAAACATCAAAAACCTTCGTATCGTCGAGCTTACAAACACACATTGTTGGATCAACCGGTGTACAAAGTCGTGGAGTTACTCAAAGTAACTTTCGGAATCCCTAGATTATAAATTTCAGTTTCGGGCGAAATCTTAATAGCCAAAAGACGATTTTGACGGATTTGGGGATAGTTTGATGGAATTGGTCAAAAATGGCTACGCAGGTGCGGCCTATACGTTCAAAGTGAAACATGTAAGCGATCAGTTTATTCAAGGAGTTACAATCAGTGATGATATTCGAGAGAAATTTTTGATGAGTCAACTGGCAAAGCTTGGGGAGGCCGTTTTTGTCACTCGAGAGTTTGAAAGTGCCCGAAATACTTGTCGCGCCGTGCCAACTATTGAAAAGAAGAAAGCTATGAATGTGGCCAGTGCTTCGGCGGATGGTGAGAAGATTTCAAATGAGATTCGCGAGATCAAGGAACTCGTTCTGTGGATGAATGAGAAGATTCATGAGCTGGAAAAGAAAGCCAAAACGACTGCGACTTTGCGGTAACGAAGAGATGTGGTGAGTTATGCTTACCGTAGACAAGGCCATTTTGCGCGGGATTGGCCACACAGAGAAGCGGCAAACAGAGCTCGTGGTCTGCCATGGGCCATACAAGCGCCGTAAGACCTGCATATTTGGCCACAGCGGAAACTGCCGTTGAATATAGTGTCAGTCATATCAGACAATGGAATCTATATCACAGGGTTTGTGAATCATAGTGTGACTTCTGTGTTGTTAAACACTGGGGCAACTTTTACTGTGTTGAGTGACAGAACATTGCAACAGAAAAAATGCAATGAGAAAAACATTACAAATTGACGGAGCTGAGAAATGCACGTATGCCCGCCATGATGGTCACGTGGACATCTTAATTATAGCCCTACCTATCCATATTCATTCTACTGCGTGAGCGTCTGGGCATCGCCCTACCCATCAAACCTCAGAAGATTAATTACACTGCAAAAACGGGTTGTATAATGAATAATGTCAAGGACTGCTTTCGATGCTCACACTAAACCTTTATTTAAAAACTTAAAAATTTGAATCTTACACGCGGAGCGATCCTATAAGACCAGGCTGAACAGTTCATACTGTCAATCAAAAATCCCAAATGCGCGTATCGGATTGGTTGATTACCAAAGGTCTTATTTTAGCACGTTCAAGTTCCCGCAACTTCGATTCGAAAGGACGTGACGAGTCGGCGGAAAAGCGGTTTTAGTTCGAATTATTCTGTTCAAAATCAATTCCACGAATATGGCTACAGGAGAAGAATTTAGAAAGTTAAGTTATCCGTCTATTTTGAGATCGGAAATTGGTTTATCGGCTGGTAAAATCTTATCCTTTCGAGATATTTCCGAAATGATTAGGATAAGTTCATAGACAAACTCTGTCTCAAAATAGGTTGTTCTTCTGAAACCGGCTTCCGAGATTGAATCGCTTCGATCCTTTGTGTCGTTTAGTGGAGGAGAGCTAAGTAAAGACACAAAGTCGCGGAAGCGAAGCCTAGAAGAAAGAACGGAGCGGGCAACGGAGGAGAAAAGTGAAGTGTCTCAAGCGGCGAGCGATCGCATGTAAGACGACGGAGCTGGTAATCTTTTTGAAGTCGGCCTCTCTATTACTTACTGTATAAACTTAGTATATATTTAGTACTGGCTAATTTTAATACTGATGTGAGAACCATTTCCATTATCATTTCATGCATAAGATACATGAGAGCAACATCAGGTCGTGTTTTGTTTATATCTTTGGTGATTTTTCAAATTAGCAAATTATGAAAATATGCATGATCAGGTACGAAATGTGTCTAGATGTTTTTATTTTTGACTTGTACATAGAAGTTTAGAATTTATTACTGCCACTTCCAGCGGATTTTTACAATTAATTTTTATTACGTGATCGATAGATACACAAGCGGTAATGAACTTGAACCCAACATGACGACTCGAGCGACCGTTTAGCGGAAAACATCTGCCAAATTTTGAAAATCCCACCAGTTTTGGCGAACAACACAGACTCATTTTGGTTATTGGCATGTTCAGATGGAGGGATATAGATGTCCAGTTCGTCCCAGGGTTCAGTTTATAATGGTTTCGATCTTTGTACTGTGTATTTGGTAGAAGGATTTCGAATTTCGAGGTAAGTTTCGTATAATCTTTCGATTGCGGCAACGAAACTTGATTATTTCCGTTAATCTCGCTAATTTCTGGTGTTTTACAAGATATATAGTTAGCATTTAGCTTATCTTTATTGATAAATCGATTCCCTCTTCGATTTTACGAACGATAGTTCTTCTCTCTTTTTTCCTCGACCGTTACCGACGTCATCCACCATTATACTGATCCGTTTGGAAGCCAACAAAGCGCTTCAAAGGGGGCGTGTCCTTCCCTTTTATAGGATCGCTCCGTGTTTAAGGTTATCTACAAACTTTATCAACATAAACCTGGCTTACTTCCTTATAGCTTCAATAACTTGTTTTTGGTGACACGCCAATTGCATTCCTTTGGCACTAGCAGTTCGGAGCTTTTTTCTTTACCACAATGCAGGACTTATATAAGAAAGTTCTCCATCAATTTCCAAAATTCTAATATTTTTAACTCTCTAAGTCTTGAAATTCGAAATGCAACAAGTACCGCTTCCTTTTTTTGTAAGCTGAAAGCATTCCTCTTATCATAAATATTCATTTATAAATTTATTTACCTCTGCTTTTTCACTTTCATTTTCGCTTTTTTTTAGCCTACCTATGATTAATATGACTATGTAATATATTTTAAGATTTACTGTAGCTCTGCCATTGATTTTGGTCCCATGTATACTTTGTTCTAATTACTAAACTGAGGGAGCCCATTCCTTATAAGCCCGGTGGCTTCACTTTGGCTTCCTCGCCCTTAGTGTTTGAATAATAATAAGAAAAATTTTGCATCTGTACAATTTGTGGCAAAACAATAAACTGAAACTGAAACTGAACATGGGAAAAGAGTGGGTGTGTTCTAAAACAAAAACCAGTTGAGGGAACATTAACCACAGCAAATGAGAATGAACTGATTGTTCTGGGAGAGACAGGAGCGAGATTCCATATATGAAGTATCATTTGTTCCTGGCCAGTCATGATTGAACGGGGCCTATCCCTGAACGCTATGGGCGTCAAATTCACTACGACAAAGAAACCTTTGTAGCGGGCGACGCTGAAATTCAAGCAGGTACTGCACGGATGCATCTAGTGTTTGCAAAATTTTGCTGTGTGGTGATGTAGAAGTAGAACCTGGAACTGAACAAATGATTGGAGCCAGACTAGGGGACGGTAATGATCAGAATGCTGGGAGCCCTGGAATGTTAGAGGAGTCAAATGGACTAAGGGGTAGATACGAGATTTGCGTAGCTCGTACCCTAGTTCTTCCTAGGGCTGGTCTGACCCCAGTTCGAATCGCCAACTTTTCAGAAAAACTAATCCGAATCTGCTCAGATCGTCCCGTTGCAGAATATCACCCCATTAGCAGTGTGAATGGAAGTTTACCCCAGTAGACCCCAATTCATCAAGTTTCTCTTATGCATCTTGTTCTGCAACGACGAACAAGATGGGTGCGGATGAAAAGGAAAAGAAGGAGAACACTTAGGGATCGAGTGTGCACGAAAATCTTGAAGGGCTTTCGGCAGAACAAAGAGGACAGTTTTTGTCACTGGTGACCGAATATGAATAGATCTTAGCAAAGAACACTTCTGACTTAGGAAAATGAGATCTATTGGAGTATGAAATCTATACAGGTGACTGTCAACCAATAAAGCTGCCTCACGTTGCGTACCAGCGGGAGGTCATTGATCACCAACTAGATGAATTTTTGGCTGCTGGTAGAATTGAGCAGTCACAGAGCCCCTGGAAAAGCCTAGCTGTACTTGCTCGGATACATGACGGAGCGTATCGTATGTGCATTGACTGTCGCAGACACAACCAGTACACACAAAGATGCCAAAACAATGCCAAAACGGATGATGTCTTGGAAGCCTTGGGTGGGGTTCAGTGGTTTTCGTGCTTGGACTTAACCTCTGGTTATTAACCGATGCAAGTGAAGGAGGAGGACAGGCCTAAAACTGCATTCTCGACGTATCGTGGACAATTTCAGTGGAGCGTTATGCCATTCGGTTTGACGAACGGACTAGCTTGTTTTACTGGATTGATGAATCTAGCACTTAGTGGACTCACTTAGATCGGCTGTCTTGTGTATTTAGATGACATCATCGCCTGGAACCCTACCTTTGAAGACCATATTTACCGTCTACGGTTGGTCTTTGACAGAATAAGGCCTGCTGGTCTGAAGCTAAACCAACGAAGAGTTGGGTCCTGAGAAATGAAGTTTCTTTCTGGGGCATGTTGTTTGCCCTAAAGGAATAAAGACAAATTCGGAGAAACTCGAGCCTGTCAGAACTTGGCCAGTGCTACTTAATGTGAAAGAGCTTCATAACTTCCTTGGTCTCGCTAGTTATAAGCTGTGCAGGAAAGGTGTACCATTTTGCTGGCAACAAGAGCAAAAATCTGCCTTTGAGGAGCTCACGCCAGCCTACACCTAGGAATTGGGACAATTAACGGGTGATTGCGTATGGCAGACATTCTTTGAATGGACACGAGAACAACAAGAAGCACCGTCGGTTGGTGATACTTGCTTTGGTGACTTATGCCGACAATTTCAGTTACTATTTCTTCGGCTGGAAATTCCTTATACGGACTGACCATTATTCCTTGAGGTGATTGATGTCCTTTAAAGAACCACGAGGGCAGGTGGCTGGCTGGCTGGAACGCCTCCAAGAATATGACTAGGCAATTCAACATCGGCCTGGGAAGTTACATGGAAATGCAAACTCCTTGTCTCGGCGGCCTAGGAGACAACTTGGAGAATGCCCGTCATGTGTGCCTTCCGCAAAATCAAGGGTATCAGCAGTCACTAGCAAGTATCCATCTGGGTAAAGCAGATGCAATTAAGGAGGGATGTGGTCACCTGAGCAGGTAGCACAACCTCAAAGTGAGCATCCAGTTGAAACTCTCTACTGAGGAACCCAAGGTCTTGAGTCGCGCTACTAGGTTAGGGTTAGTTTGAACTGTTCGAACTGCAACAAGGAGTACTCTAACTGCCGCAAGGCGAAGAGACCTTAAACGTAAGGAGCAGTGTGATTTACCCGAAAAGGCGCATCAAAGAAGCCCTCAAAGCAGTTTACGTTGGCCCTTCAGGTGTTCAGTTAGGAAGAAGGAAGACCTCAAAGAAGAAGAAAGCAAGGTTTTGGACACTAGGCCAGACGAAGGAAGTACATCAGTATTGCAATGGTTGTCGAACGTGTGCTAGGTGCAAGTTTAGACCTAACCCAAGAGCACCCCTGCAGCCAATACCATCTGGGAACCCCATGCAAAGACTCCATAGTGATATAGTTGGTTCCTTACCGCGGTCTTGAAGAGGAAATCATTACATCTTAATAGTTCAGTGTAGTTTTAGAAAGTGGGCTGACGCGTTTGCAATCCCTAACCAACGTGCTACAACTTGTGCAAATAAATCTGTTAAGCATGGGATTTGCAGATTTGGTCTGCCCACAGTGATGAAAGCCGTAACTTTGAGTCCCAGGTCTTCGACGAGATGTGCCGCTTGCTGGAAATCAATCAAATACGCTCTACTACATATCACCGGGAGGTCAATGGACAAGTCTAGAACCTACACAAGACTCTGCTCTGAAGAGCATTCTTAAGGCAAGAGTTGAAGATAATTCACAAGACGTGGATGAGCACTTAGATTACTGCATGATGACTTTCAGAAGAAACGTCCATTCGTCTACGGAACACACACCATTTGAGCTAATGTTTGGAAGGGAGACGAGGATACTCGTGGATGTGGTTATGGGCAGAACTAAGGGTAACCAGTGACGATACCCTGAGTTTGCTGCTGATCTTCAGGATAACCTAGAAGCTGCGTACCGGTATGTGAGACAGAATGTGATGGTAGCCCAACGACGCCGGAAGGATGCGTACGACAAGGGTGTGAGGCACACGGTTTTTCAAACTTGTGACTTGGTCTTGCGCTGTACTCCTCAGCTTAAAGGGACAGTCTCACCTAAGCACATGGACCAACTCCTAGAATCAAAACGTGAAAAGTTCAGGCTTAATTTTTTTCAAGTTTGCAGTGCCAATTTCTAAATGGCTTCGACTAGTGGCGGCGGTCACGGTGGATAACGTAGAAACTCGGGGAGGAAAAGGCAATTTAGAGAAGAGAACGAGCTAGGACGAGGCTGAGAAAGACGTCAGAAGAGGATATCTGGGAATGGAAGTATATTCAGTCGTGCTTTGTGGTATAACACTTCTCAAAAGATGCTGATTTGCTGGAATTTGTGGCCGACGATCAACGTTGCTTAACGCAGTTTGCGAGAACGTGTGCATTACATGTACGTGGTAAATGAGGCTTTTCGCCTCGTTTGTCCTTTTCACTACTCTTCCCGGTCTGGCTTTATTGGTGATTCACAGTGGTAAAGAGAACAGTTCTGGGAAACGAAAGTAACAAGGACTCGAAGGTTACCACTGAAATTATAATCAGCATACTTGAGAATTGCACTTCAAACCGGCGGTAACTAAGTGGAAAAAGGCAAAATGTTTGGTCAATTTGAGGGCTTCTAAACTGCAAATCGTCATTTGCAGTTAGATCTACAGTCCCTTAACGATCAAATAGTGTATTATCCTCCATTGAGATTTTGAAGAAAACAGTATTTGTGCGAGAGTTTAGCATATTGTACTTATAATGAATTTAAGTTTTAGGAGCTTTCAAATGGCGTGGTAAACTTAGCAATGGTTTGAGATATGTCGGAGAAAAAATATTTATGTCAGACGTTTGCTGTCCGAGAGTGTAATTACTAACGGCTCAAAATCGGTTCCGGTAGCGTTACAATGAAGCTGGCAAATGGTGAGTAAAACGGCATAATTTTTGGCCTATTTAACGTCGCCTTTGCTCTCCAAACCATCGCATAGAAAAGAGACTACATTCTCTTCACTTTCAAATTACTTACTAACCTTAGCAATTTTTCGAGATATATAAGGGAAAATAATTTATTTAAGTCTTACTTAAGTGAGAGGTTAGCAAATCAATTATGTCAATACCAAAACTATGTGAGTATCGGCGCTGGATCGTGTTACAACCCGGTGACTGAGTGAAATATGGCGTAGTTCAGTGGCTGTCTCACGTCTCTTGACCTCCAAACCATCGATTTGCAGGACATCGTTTCGGCGACTAACATACGACTGAATACGCAGTCCGAAAGAGTTCCTGAGAGGGGGCAGTACTGCGCATGTCATCCCGTGACAGTGTCCCTTTAAGGCAGGCGAAGCTGGAAAGTTTCATCGACAGTGAATATGATATTGTGGCTCGAGTTACCGATGTAACGTATCGTGTGAGGAAAGTTGAGGGACATTCAAGACGGTCCAAAGTAGTCCATTTAAAAAATCTGCGGTTGTACGAGAGTGAAGAAGAAAGAGATGAGAAGGAAGCAACTGCTGGGGGAAGAGAAAGTGGACCTCAAAGCGAGGAAGAAGAAAGAGTAGAGCCAATGCTGAAAGAAGTGGTGGAGACGGAACCCGATATCCAAGGAATGGTAGCCAAAGAAGAGGTTACCTGGGTTAAAAGTGGAGGTGAGAAGTCCTTTAAAGTTGCTGATTTGCCAGAAGAAAGAAGGTATCAGTCCTTCCATGGTGAAGTTTCTCAGACCAGCGGGGTTGACGGTGAAGTAATTAGGTGGCAGTTATACCAGATACGTTTGGAGATAGATGCTTGGAGGATGCTCTAAAGCATGGGAAGGACGAGTGGGAACAGAGAAGAAAAACGCCCGGGTAGAGATGTTGAATCATTTGATCAGAGTCAAGTGCGCTTGAGAAGACCTCCCGACCGCTATGGTAAATGGATTGTATACAATGTTCATCGGATAATAAACCGTTTGCAGTCGTTGGACGATAAGCAACGGGCAAACAAGGATCGGATAAACAAACTTAAACCAAATTTCGCTAAAGAAAGGCAGAGCCTTAAGAGGACATTGTGATATTGTTATGTGAAATTAGTTTCTGTTAAGGCTTGTGCTAGAGACCTGAGTGGACTAGTAGTGACTTTTTACTGTGTTAATACCTGCACATTGACTGAAGGGGAATGATGTAATGGCAAATTTCGTATCATATATAGCGTAATATGGGTAAGTAAACCACGTTAGTTTGAGCGTGGATCGAGCTTGTACATACTTTCGTCTTGTGTGGAGTAAGGTTGTATAAATGGCATTCTGATAATTTGAAAGCCAATTGAAAGATTCTGCGAGGTTTTGATGAAACTGTAAAATCCAAGATAGCAGATGCAACATGACGACTTTGCAAAACCAATGGCGTAACAGACTCACAAAGTTTGACACCAAAATAGAGATCAGCTAACAGAGATGAACTGGAGGAGCATGACAACAAATGTCCAATCGTCAAAATTTTGCGGTAAACATGTGGCACTTTTTTGCTCTCAATGACAACGTTGGCATTTGGATGGAGTCATCAGAGACTTAAAGTGCCCATCTTTAACCTGTAAGTTACAACAGCCCTAATTTTGGGGAATTATTGATTATTGAATTTTTTTTTATTACAGAGAACATTTCAATTTAGCACGCGACAGAAAATACTGCAAACATCGGGAATAAAAATATTTTGCCAAGTGAAATCGCTCAGTTGTTACTAAAACGGGGAATGGGCAACGGAGAATGATGAACGAGAATGGTAAAATTTAAATGGGAAACACGAGAAATGGGAAATGAGATAACAATACATTACTTGGAAGGAATATTGATGGCATAGTGGACAGGTGAATATCCACCCTCTTTTTAATATATAAAAAAAGACATCCATTGCCACAAGAGGTAACACAGGTGAGCAAAAACTGAGAATTTCAGAGTTTCTAAGCCACTTTCATGGCCTGGTAGTGACTGTGAACCCAAATAATGATGGCTGGTGTTTCAGCTGAGTTAATGAGATGACCAGGCAGGGGTGATACATACCATATCAACGATTTGGATAAAACTTCACCACATTAAAGTAGCCATCGCTGGGTAGGCCATCTTTGCGACTTTTTTCCCTTGGGAGTTCCCAAACGTTCCCTTTAAATTATTATCCAAAATAATCTTGGCTTCTGTTTACAAAATTTGAATAAAGACTGGACCATTTGTAGCTTACGGTACCACTTTCAATTCATTCAGAGTGAAGGTGCCAATCAACGCCTGTCAATACTTACCTATGTCACTAAAGAATTAAGAAAGAAAGAAAAATAAATTACCTCAAATTCTGATCCATTTATCGCCAAAGTTCAACATGCGATTTCAAACCAATTTGTACCACGGTTCAGACCCGTCCTAATTTTCATACAATGCGAATAAATTTTTGGCATCTGTAATGTTTGGGCGACAACAGCTGCTCAATTCACATAAATAGACTGTTTTTAGAACTAAGAGAAGGATCAAACCTTGGGAAATAAAATGACAGCGTAATTTATGCCCAAAAGAATAAAAAGGCAAACACTCCTACGAAGTCTACCGTTGACGGTCCTGTTACAACGGCTCACATTATAGCCATCAACTCTTTCGTCCTGGTAGGAAATACTCCCCTCCACCAGCCAATCAATATGTTAGTAATTGAAAAGAATATGAAGCTCATGCAGATGTTTCAATAAACGTTTAACATCTAAGCTAGCCATTCTAAATCTGCGACCCTTATGAATTATAGAATCGGGATTGTATTGGGCTCTAGGTGCATTCAAAATGATATCAAGAGTAACCCGCAAAGATAATGAATGAGAATTAAATCGGTGGACGATGTGACCAACTAAGGCACTTGCTAAAATGGCGATACCCTTCTTGTTACGATGGAGCTTGTCATTGTTAACGTAAGATTAATCAATCTTGGGGTACTTAAAAAAGCTCCACCAATTTTTATTGCGAAAGGTTTTGATGACTTTGTTGCAATCCGTTACCCTTTTGCGAAGAGACTCCTCGTCATAGCGCTGTGTCAATGCATAGATCGTCACTTTGGTGTCAGGAAAGGAAGAAAAAACTATTTTTCTAAAGTCGACGTTCCGTTCATCAACAACACGTGAATAATAAGTACCCTAAGTTCTTATCATGAATCTTCCAGTTGGCAAAATCCCTTGTCAAACCTCTCACCACTGCCCCATTAAGATACTAATTAGCCCAGATCTTGTTCTTTATTTTGTCTGATATCATTGACCCCATGGGGACAGAGATCGATATAAATGAGTTCTTACTGTTTTGCTGGTGGTCCTGTTATCCTCCAACCAGGTGACCTATGGTACTGCTCTTTGGTCCTCTTGTCAGATTACCTTTGATCTGGGTTGAGCTGCTGCTTGAATGTGTTGTAGTGCTTACTGGGGCTGGGACAATAGTGCACCTTGATGTCGTGGTAGCTCTATTTATTCGTCTCAAGGCTTTGTCTACAGACTGTTGTACCACTTCTGCTGCGCTATCAGTTATAAAATGGATTTGGGCTTGTTGTTCCTGGTTGTTTTCTGTTGACTCACTATTGTTTTTTATCGCGATATTGACATTTTGTTGGAGAGAGTAGACGGATAAAGTACAAATCGTGCGCTCATTAAACGAGAAATTCGTAGTTCACTTAAACGGTAGCCATGGTAATATCCGTGCGCAAAATTTTTTCTCGGGGCGGGTTATTTGAATTTTTGGCTTTAATTTTTACGTCAAAACAAAGAAAATGTAAAACTTTACAGGCCATAAAGCACCTACCATTGATAAAATAGACGAGCTAGTAGGTTTAGAAATTTTATCAGCAAATTTTATTGAAAATTTGTTACCGCCGAGATATAAACAACATGAAAACAGTGATGAATAAACCTCACAACCAGAGGCAACAATAAAAAGAGCAACCATACTGGTACCCAAAAACGAAAACATAGCATTGTTATCCTAGCTTAGATGCCGTGGAGATTTAGAAATTTGAAAGAAACCAAGCGGCAAAGATTACTGAAAAAAATTACCGAGTCTGCCGTTCGGCGCTACGACAAGAAGATCAAATTGACAAACCTGAGCCATGAAAGAGAACACAGCAGAGCTCTTGGAGCAATTTTTTCTAGAGATAAGAGACATCAGCAAAGAAACAGATCCTTTTGCTTTGAGAATGTCCTAATTTATTTGAATTTAAGCTCATTGTTAACATGGCCGCTTTCACACTCAAGAAAGTCTTTTAAGTAAATTTCTCTTCATCGAATTTATAATCACTTTTTTTTTCGCTTACCGTCAAGAAAAAAGTTGTATCCGCTGTATCATGGTGCATGTTCACCACAAAACAAATATTATAAGTGGTCCTTGAACAGTGTCAGAAGCTTTGCAAACTCAAATGAAAAGAAATAAACAATACCATCCAACGTCGCATGTTCATTCACAGAAGTAAAATTTTGATCTGTGCGCGCCGAACCCATTTAAGTGCTGTGCTGTCATGCTTACATGACAGTTTTTGAGCCAATCAGAACCGTCATTTTGAGACGACATTATCGCAAAATAACGTCGTCTTAGCGCAATGGGAGGATCCCCCAGGATCGCGATAATGTGTTGTAACAAATGTATTGCATCTGTTGAGATCAGTATTGTGAGTCAGCTTGGGCATTTCTTGTTCAGGACTATTGCAATCAATTTTTAATAATACCTTGTATATTGTCTGTGTTGTTCAAATTAACTTAAATAAAGAGGCCGGCAATTTGCAAACAAGAGCCAAATGCCGGGTGAGGTCTAACGAGAAGGATCCCAAGGTGTACCAGTACAGCCAGTGCACGTCTTTGGCAAACCGTCAGATTTAAAAGCCAATGGCATAAACGTACGATTGGCTCAAACACAAGTGAATGACCTTAAATACCATACTAGCCATAAATATCGCTGGTAAACAGCGAAATACAGCAGTAGCAATAATATTTTAGTCAGCTTTTATAAATGTTTCAAAACTCATTAATAATTCATTAGCCCATTGACCTATTAAATGGTCGATAAAACGTCACGTGCAGTGGTTTTAAAACGCAATAAAACCTCCTCCTTATTAGTATGCGGTGTTTAATGTTTTTCTCGTTTGTTAATTTCCAACGTTCACAAAAGTATCATTGTTATGAACTCTCTTGAAATTAGCTTTTCCAGGAATGTTTTTGACTAAGCCGTTAAAAAAACTCGCAGCACGCGTTGTAAACATTACATAAGTGTGTCAATAACATGTATATGTCAATTGAAGCCATCACAACCATAACATTAAACTTTGCATAAGGGAAATCAGTAATGGAAATTATGTCTTCCACAGTGTTAACGGTGTAACTTTTTAATTGCGTACAATATGGACCCTCGAAAACCATTTTGCACAGGCCTTTGTGCACAATGTTGTTGGATGACGCCATAATTTTGCGTATTCGACGTCCCGTAAAGCATGTTTGAGGTACATATTAAATTTGTTCACGATTTCGTTGTAAGATGAATAAGGAGGTTTCTTTCTGTGTATAACTTGGCACACGATGATAAACTAAACTTCCGTTTCCTCATATTTCGTAACATGGTGTGCCACTAACTGTGGGCTTCCTCGTGGGTCACAGATGTCATTAGATCCGAATTCTAGCACGATAATTTTCCAGTTAAACCAATTGAGACAGCCGTATCTTTCGTTTAAATTTCCTTTACTCTCTAATGAAAAATGACGTTGAAAGAACATAAGCTGATGTTGCCTTTTGCGTAAGAGTGGTTTGTCCGTTTTACACTGTGATTTATTACAATTATTGAAATTTAGTCAGTTATTCAGTCTTTTCTTCTGTTTTAGCATTGTTGTTTTAGTTCTTGTGGTTAATTGTTGTTCTTTTTCTTTTTCTTTTTAGATATTTAGACCACAACAAAATAACGTCTCTATCAGATGAGTTATTCGCTGGACGTACGAGGCTGCTAGTTTTGTAAGTATTTTAGGAATGAACATTATATTCATTATGTCACAACCAGCGGACAAAAAACTAACACGAAGTCCACGGAGGAAAAAAGGAGGTTCTCAGGTTTACTAGTGATCGGAAAATGCCAACGAGGCCAGCCGTCATTTTTTTCTACATTCCCTTCACTTTCTAATGAGAAAAAGACGTTATAACAAAATAAGCTAATGTTACTTTTCGCGTAAAAATGGTTTATTTGTTTTAAATTGTAATTTATTAGAATTATTGAAATTTGGTATTTTCTTTTGTTCTGGCATTGTTGTTTTAGTTCTTGTAGTTGTTTTTTGTTTTTTGTTTTTTTTTTTGTTTTTTTTGTTTTTAGACGTTTAAACAACAACAACATAACGTCTCTATCAGATGAGGTATTCGCTGAACTTACGAGCCTGGAATATTTGTAAGTATTTTAGGAATGGACATTATATTCATTTTCTCACGACAAGGGGAGTTAAAACTAACACGGAGTCTAAGAAGTAGATAAGCAGGTACTCCGGTTTACTAGTGACCGGAAGATGCCATCGAGGCCAGTATTTTAGACACAAAAAAATGTCACATTGGGCAATACTGGAAGTAAAGAAAGTCCAACGGGTAATTAAAGTTGTACAGGACTGAAATTGTCAGCAACAAATATTGTTAACATAAAATTGTGGCGATAAGATTGATGAACTCATCACGCTTTTTAGACGTATTAAATTTTGCTCACATTGCCACGGTGTGATAAAAGAGAGATTTAGAATTACGTTAGCGCAAACGGCAAACGAAAGAAATGACCATGCGGTCATGTTTATCGTAGATTTGCCGTTCGCTGTTTTTAGTTTCTCTGAAAAACTGAGTAGTTTTATATTAGTATCAAAGGCCAGAATTATTGAGCACTATTCTCTTCTTGGACTTGTTATCCAAGCAGTCATAAACGCTATCGCTATCCTGAATCTCTCTAATGAGATTCGCGGTGCCAAAAGTACGGACGATAAATCGTAAACGACGGTCGGTATCAGTGGGACAATATGGAAAATGGATGAAAGTAGGGTTGGGTTTTGGGGGTTGGGCAGTACCTCATTTAGCGGACTCTACAAGGAGGATCCGCTTAAAACGGTTTTTTTTTTTACTTTTCTATTATGCGAAAGCGTAGTGGAATTGAATTTTTAGCATTTCGAGGGGCCGTGACAATGAAGCGAAAGGTTAGCAACTGAATTTAAGTACTAGAGGAGGATAATAGGCAACAAAAACGTATAGGTGTGGAAAGTCTTGATCTACCAATAGTCGATGAACACTCCTCTTCCCCTGGCATATTTTGGACGTATGAGCAAGAGTATTTTGTTGTCTTTTATGTATATAAAAGGTTGTAATTACGCCAGAAGTAGGCTGGGTTAAGCCTTGTAAGGTTGAACCTCCCAGTGGAGTCTCTGAAGTTTATTGAGTCCCCCTACGCCCCCCTCAAAGCCGCTTACTTTTGTGCACGAGAACAGTTGGCTACAAGTTTAACTTGCAGACATACAAAATGGTCAAGAACATTTATACAGCAGTATCGAATGTTGGTCGCAGATATTGCTGTAAGAATTCTTTTATTAAGTGATTTGCAAGAAAAGGGTTACGTTCCAATATCTATAGCAAGCTAATAAATATTCTGTTTAACTTCAGGTTTCTTCAAAACAATTTAATTTCCTCCATTTCAAATGATGCCTTTGCCAAACTTGGAAGTCTTCTGTACCTGTAAGTACAAATCCCTTTTAATATCATAAGATTTCATGCAAACATTCGGAACATTAATTAATATCGCAATGAAATGCGGAAGCGCAAGACGCCCAATGACAAGCTGCTCAGTTTTTCGCTTTGCCACAGTTTCCTCTTACAGCTTGCCGTATTTGTTATCACAAAAGTTCTCTACAGTCACACTCAGTTTTTTCCCGTCATGCAGGGTTTTATGTCACCGAATTTTGTTTTTCGTGTTCTCGTTTAAGAGTTTTGTAAAACTGCAATGTAACGTTTCTTCCCTAGAAGTCATTTTCGTTGGAGAAATATGCGGTGCATAACGGTATTCCGCACATTGCAGTAGTTTTTCTTGGGGGAAGCATGGTCGTGTCCTTGTTTGTGATAAATTGTTGCGTCGTTTTCTTTCCTGTCCAGTCATAAATTTGTATACCCATGGAGATTAACCCATTTACCGATCTCCGTTGCCCTATTGACTTGGAAGGTTAATCATAATTATTATTTCATTATTTTCCCACAATCGAACTTGGCATTTGATTGCTCACGTGACGTAATTTTCCATGGCGACACTATTTTGATGGGGATTGTTTCCTAAATGAGAGTTTTAGACCTTCGTCTAAAGAAGAATGCTGGTTTTATATTTCTATTTTTTCAAAGTTAATTGAAACTTTTTGGGAGGTTTCTAAGAAATTGTAAAATTGAAGGAAGAAGGTCCAACATGGCGGCTGTGTAGATCGAATGACGTAATAATAGACTCACAAAGTGTGACTCCTAAAAAAATTTGAATTTGGGAAGTAATATATAAAACACGAGAAAGCGTGTTTTATCAGACATCCAAACACAGAGAAGTGGGTTGAAAAAACAGGCGCAGCCGAGGGTTTCTAAACGACGTCGGGGTGTTTGATATGGCTTCTCAAATGATTAATAATTCTTCGAGAAATCCAAGGCTAATGTTGGCAAAATTTTATGGTAGTTGCGAACACATAGCCAAACCACAGTCACAGTAGTGGTTTTCTTTGTTTTCTCTTGATGAATTATTAATGAGTTCGAGAAGTTATGAGATTTGCTAAGATATTCGGGAGGAGCATGAACACAAATGTCCACTCGTCAAAAATTTATGTTATTTTTTTTTTTCGTGTGCGTGATATTGGCACTTATCTGCTGTGAATGACTACAAACTCATTCGGATGAAGTCATCAGAAACATTTAATTTCTAAAATACAAAAGCGCTAATGTTTGCTTATTAGGCATTTTTCATCATTGAAGTGTTTTTTTGTTATTAAAGGGAACATTTCGGCTTCACACGCGATGGAAAATACTGCAAACATTGGGAATAAAAGTAGTTTACCGTGTGAAAGCGCTTGGTTGTTACTAAAACGGGGAATGGGTAATGGAGAATGAAAATGGCAAAATAGAAATGGAAAAATTATAAATGAGAAATGAGATGATCATGACGAGAGAAAAATACTTAAGTAAGTGGTAAATAACCAGACACATTTCAAAATATATTGATATCCATTGTCCCCGGAGGTAACAAAGATGAAAAAAAAAAACTGATATTTCCCAAGTGTCTCAACCACTTTGAGAAGCTGGCAGTGACTCTATGCCAAGATAGTAATGGCTGGCGACTAGGCGAAGGAAGTAGCGAGGAATGTTGTGAGCTTAGTAACCGCTCCTTCAGTAGTTTTCCAGTAGAACAGTTCGGATGAGACACGTTGTCCACGGTTAGAATTAAAAGCAGTTGTGTTCTCTAACTCTGGCTGGTTGAATGGACTCAGTACATTACATTGGCGACGAGGAACGGATCAAAACATGGCATTGATCGGAAAAATCGAGGGATACAACGAGAACGACAGCTGGATGGAGTACACCGAACGACTCGAGCATTACTTCGCGGCGAATGAAATTACGGACAACAACAAGAAGCGAGGGGTACTGCGCATGGGGAGCGAAAACTTACCAGTTAATCAGGAATTTGGTAAATCCAAGGAAGCCAACCGACAAGTCGTTTACAGAGTTAGTCAACCTAGTGAATAATAATCTAAATTCAAAACCCTCTTCAATCGTCTATCGGTTCAAATTTAACAGCCGTTTTCGCCAACCGGGAGAAACAATACAACAATTTGTCGCGGAGCTGAAAAATGTATAGGAGCACTGCGAATTCAACGACCAACTGGAGAAAATGCTTCGCGAACGACTGATTTGCGGGGTGAATGATGTATGCATACAGCAGAGATTGCTGGCGGAAAGTCAACTGGAATTCAAGAAGGCACTAGAATTAGCCACCGCGATGGAAACCGCCGACAGGAATACACGTGATCTGAAGTACGGGAATCCGAACGAAAAGCCGAAAGAACCACAAGTTAACCGCTTGACCACGGAGCCACCGAAACAAAAACAGCCGCCAAGGAACCCGAGGCAATCAAAAGAATGCTATCGTTGCCGAGGTCAGTTTCATAATGCCAATAAGTGCAGGTATAAAGAAGAATGACGGGTCACAAAGCAAACAATTCAAGTGTCGCAGTAAACGTAAAACGAGTTTTCAAAACAGCAACAAGTTTGGAAACACGCATCGCTTGGAGACAACAGAAGAAGCAGAGGAAGAATGCGAAGAATAAAAGATGTTTCTGTCAACTAGTCGCAAAGGAGAGAGAACTGTATCGAGTCGACCTACAACTAAACGGAGTTCAGACGAGCATGGAAGTAGACACCGGCGCTGCAGCTACGATCATCAATAAAGAAACTTATAAGAGAGTCATTGTTGGAAATTCTGAGACGAATCGACCGCTGAAAGATGGGAACCTCTAAAGTAAGGCTCCGTACGTATGAAGGTGAATTAGTCAAAGGTCTTAGGAACTGTGAACGTTGTTGTAAAGTATGAGAAGCAAGAAGTGGAACTGCAAACACTCGTAGTGGAAGGATCAGGGCCTAACTTACTGGGAAAGGACTGGTCGAGAGTTTTGATAGTCAACTGGAAGAAGCTGTTCAAAATCCAAGTTGACGAAAACAACCAAGAGTCTTCACTCGGCAGATTGATCGACCAGTACTCGGAAGTGTTTCAAGAAGGACTTAGAATGTTCACAGGCCCGAGGGCGAAGTTGAAACAGAGGCAAAACCGAAGTTCTTAAGGGCGAGACCAGTGCCATACGCCGTGACAGGGAAGATTGAAGCTGAACTCAAGAGGCTACAAGATGAGGGAACAATCAAACCTGTTCAGATTTTTGAATAGGCGGCTCTTATTGTACCTATCCTGAAATCAGACCGCTCCATTCGTACCTGCGGAGACTACAAAACAACTGTCAATCAAGTGTCAATAAGCAGGACAGTTACCCTATCCCGAAGGTTGAAGATCTCTTTGCAACTCAGGAGGAGGTGAAAATTTCACTAAAATAGACATGAGTCAGGCCTATCAGCAGTTACTTCTGGATGAAGAGTCCAAATGGTACACCACCATCAACACACACAAAAGTTTGTTCCAGTACAACCTTCTGTCCTACGGAATATCGTCAGCACCAGGAATATTTCAGCAGAACATGGAGAATCCACTGCGGAACATTCCTTATGTAATCTTCCGGGTGGATGACATCCTAGTCAGCAGTGACGGAGCCTGTGACGAAGATCACTCAAACAACCTGGAAGAAGTCTTGAAACGACTAGCAAGCGCAGGCTTACGACTGCGGAAAGACAAGTGTGTGTTCATTGAACCTCAATAAACCTACCTGGAGCGCAAGGTAAGCAAGGTAGGCATTCAACCGTTGCAAGACAAGGTCGGTGCTATTACCAGTACACCAGCACCTAAGAATGCGTCAGAGTTCTGATCGTACCCGGGCATGTTTAACTAACACCAGAGATTTCTGCCCAATTTGTCAAGTGTGTTGGCTCCACTACATGTGTTGCTACGTAATGGGACTTGTTGGAATTGGGGTAAAGAGCAGATGCACACATTTCAGAAGTTGGAGGAATTCCTGGAGTCCTCTAAACCCCTGGTCTAGAGGATTTGGAGTAGAAAGTGCGTCGGTATAGTCCTTGCCAGGAAAACAGGAGGTCATTGCCAGAAGCTCCTTTACATCGGATCCCTAGCAATGGCCTCATAAACCTTAGGTCCGAGGAGTTTTGAAACAGTCGACTTGTCCAACTTCGTTTGTAGTTCAACTGGAAGATGGACGACTGTTGAGAAGGAACCAAGACCATCTGATACAGCGGTCCTGTGTTCTCCAAGCGTCTATTCCTAATCAAGAGGAAGTTCCACCTGGCCTCATTCCAGCATCTGTGGAAGTTGAAAAGCCAAAATTGCAGGTGAAAGAAACCCCGACCAGTAGTCAAGACACCCCAGCAGCAGTGATTGAGCCTGTGCAGTCTGCTCCCCTTGGTGTCCCAGAAAAACGCTACCCTAGGAGGAACAAACACTAAGTGATTACTACTAAGTGATTTGTTTTCGGTTATCAGGACTGTGACACTTAAGAACTGCAAAGCAAATTTGATACTGATTTATTGTGATAGTTTTCATGACTTGGTGGGGCAGTGGGGAATGTTGTGAGCTTTGTAACCGCTCCTCCGGTAGTTTTCCAGTAGAACAGTTCGGATGAAACACGTTGTCCATGGTTAGAATTCGAAGCAGTTGTTTTCTCTAACTTTGGCTGTTTAATGGACTCGGAATATTACACCTTTCTTGTTGTTTTACACTTCAAGTAGTCTCCTACTACTCTTAGGGATAATTTGAGCCAGCAAAACACTCGAGGAGTCACGCTATGTAAATAATTTTGCATCATTCAGGGCTTGCGACTGATTTAAGATATATTACGAAACCATTAAGCCGACCGGAACGACAACAAAACAAACAAGGGGTTGATTTTCAAAACTGTTCTTTCTCTATGCTATTTAGACTCTTTCCAATCACTGTCATGACGGAGTGATCATTTTAACCCTTTGTAAACCGGAGGGTGCGCATAGGGCGCGGATTCTGCCTACGGCGACTTTGAACCTGAATAACTTTACGCAAACACTGACGCCATAACACATAAAGTATTTTCTGAAATTTAACTCTGATGTAACCATGGAAAATAATTATCGTGAGGTCAATAGAAAAAAAAAACCGCTTACTTCAATGAACAGTAATTATCAGCACTGAGACACACGTACCATCCCCGTGGTATGGCCAATACCGTACGCATGCGCACAACCATATCACCCGGGCAGTGGCAGCCATGGACGCATTGCCGTGGGAGAATTGTTTTGCGGTTTCCAACCAACAGCTACCACTTGCCTACGGTGGAGCTGGCGCTTAAAGGAGTGCTATGCACTCGCCTCGTCAGTAAAGGGTCTCCGATACGCGGGTTTACTCCCGCACCTTGACCAGACGGATATGCCATGCTGATGAGCCCCAATAAGGGCGAAACAGCTGTCCATGGCTGCCACTGCCCGAGTGATATGGTTGTGCGCATGCGTACCGTATTGGCCATACCACGGGGATGGTACGTGAGTCTCAGTGCTGATAATTATTGTTTACTTCAATGAATAAAGATTATTTTTTTCTGTAACTTTTATGTTTTTAGCTCATATTAGTATTCTTCCAGTGGCTTTGATTACTTTTCGTTCAATGTTCGTCTTTCCTAAAGGTTTGGAAAATCCAGAAATCCAAGATGACAACCATTTGTTAATACTGAGATAATTATCACGTGATATCACATCATTACTTCTCGTTGCTGACCTTAAAGAAAACATCTTCAGACGTACTATTTATGGCCCAAGTGTCATTGGCATGGTTAAGTAGTTGCGGAGTTATGGGGTTGGGCCGGGGTGGGCGGAATCCGTCCCCACCCTCCAGGGTCCCGAAGACGAAAAAATGGCCCATTCCAGTTAGGTTAAGATGAACGTGGGCATAAGTCAGTAAATTTTCCTTTTATTCTCTGAACTAGAACACACGTCAGCCACATTAGACAAATTAATCGAGTCCGTATAATTTCGAAATAGTGCAACAGCGCGTTTTCCGATAAGTGCATATGCTTTGCTTTTGTACTGTTATTACCTGTTGCTTGACATATAGCGATTTGGGTGGGGAGTAGAATTTTCGTACTTGAAGGAAAAAATACAAACGATTTTTGATACCAAATTACTTAATCGAACTTATTTTCTTGTTCTGTTCTGTCTTGCGCGGTTTCTAGATATTCGATTCATTCTCTTTGCCCCTCTAAATTGTTGTTTAATATTTATTATTTTATTCTCTGTAAAGGTTTTGAATTTGAATCGACTAAAAACACAGACAAGACGCAAAATAGTTGACAACCAAAAGCGTTCCCTTGACCTCTGTTTGTCCAAAACTCGTTCTGTTTTTCAACCACAAGACCGAGGAAAGAAATTTTTTACAGATTTAGAAATGTTCTTGAAAAAAAAAGCCGTAAATATGATCGTTTTGGCAATCAAACCTCTTTTGTAACGTTTTCGTTTCCCTCACCGCCGTAGTAACTGCACTCTATGAATGGACTACATTTCTCTGGCGAGACACTCCAGGGCACGTTAACATCGCCTCACGTGGTTCGGGTCTATCAGTAGGAAGCGATTTTTGAGCGGCGTACTCTCGTGTTTTGGATCGTAGATATTTTTAATGCGATATGCTGTACTTTGTTTGACATGGTTTGGCCATGTACTTGTGAAGGAAAGTTTTGCTTTTCTCGTCTTACTTATTGCAACAGCCACGTGATATTTTACTCTTTTTGTTCATTGTTCGTAGTCATGTGCTATGACATGGACGGATGTCTATATTTGGGCCCATCCAAAATCACTGCCACGTGCATTTGGTAGACCACTGGACTCGCGTTGGTTGTTCTAATTTTTGCTTTGCTACACCGTGCTGACGAGAGCCAACCAGCACGAAACAGCTGTCCACGGTTGCCGCATTCTGTTGATTCTCGGTTTGGTCACTATCATGTCGCTGTCGAGTTTAGTTTCTACGCAGTCCGATCAGCCTTGCAGAAATTTGAGTCTCATGTTTCACAAGCTCTAATATCTGCTTGTGAATATCTCTTAGCGAAATAAGAGCCCAATCGCAGTGTAGAGCTAAACAGTAAAGGCTTAACTGTTTGCTCTCTTCGCCACTCCCTTTGACTACCCACCTGCCGCCACTATTTAACAATTATCCTGCGAAATCGCGCGGAATATCGCCTGTTATTATTCAACACATTGTGACACTGCCCAAATATGATCATGATGAACTCAATATATGTCGTCCGCACACAACAGATATTCTGCGATATACGTAGTTTTCGTGAGTCGGGGAGAAAAATGGCAGACCACTTTCAATAAGTATAAACGACCTCGCAAGATCACCAAACTATTAATAACGCTGTTTTATACTAAACACATAAAAGACAACCAAGGTTGCTGTTAAGAATTGTTATGGTTCGTGCAAAAACTTTTATTGCTTACCTAGCTTTCTGTTTGTGAACGGGCAAATTTTGGTCCAACCCACTTTTGCTAAACTGTAAGCTTAATTTGCATGTTCATAAACAGAAAGGTAAGCAGTCGTTTTTACACTAACCATTACAATTCTTAACAGCAAACTTGGTTGTCTTCTTTGTGTTCAGGACAAAACAGCGTTATTAATCGTTTGGTGTTCTAGCGAGGTCGTTACTTTTTGAAAGTGCTCTGCAATTTTTCTCGATCCCCGACGCACGAAAACTACGTATATCGCTATTTAACAATTATCCTGCGAAATCGCGCGGAATATCGCCTGTTATTATTCAACACATTGTGACACTGCCCAAATATGTTCATGATGAACTCAATATATGTCGTCCGCACTCAACAGATATCCTGCGATATACGTAGAAAAAAAAAGGAAAAGAAAGAAATACAAACAATGCCATCTCAATATAACAACAATAAAAGCCACAAAGTTCGGTATGACACTATTTAATGGTACGTATCTCTGAAGTTTCCTTTAAAATATTCAAAATTGCAAGATTTTACGATTTTTTGGATCACATAACAACAACAATAACAACCGGTTACCTTCAAAAATTTCAGGATGGCTTGCAAATCCTGGCGGTAAGAGGTTAGAGCCAATCGAAGAAATTTCTCAGGAAGAGCTTCATGCCTGTCTTTATGTTTTTACGAATTTTCGAGGACTTCAGATGGTTCATCTATGAAATCCGTACGAGCGGCGGCCATAATGTTCGTTTCCGTCGCTCGGCACCACTCAGCAAAACATTTGCACTAATGTGCACAGCTCTTACGCTTCTCAAATAAGCTTGAAGTTTAAAAAAACTTGCACTGAATGCTTGTCTCAATGAGGTTGTACTTCGTACACTTGGACTTGCCTGAAGTGTTTTAAATCGTCCGCGAGGAATTCAATTCAGCATTAAAAAAAGCCGTCCTTGCCCTGATCTCTTCCTTCGCTCGGCATCACGCAACAGAACATTTGCTCAAATGTGCACAACTATTACGCTTCTCGATGAGCTGGAACTTCAACAGCACTTGAATGCTAGTCTCAGAAAGGTTATTTTTCGTACATTTAAACGTTTCTTGAATTTTAGATATCCGACTGTGTCCGATTCTCTTCGCTTTCGATTTTTCATTCAACTCCGTTTGCAAAGCGCTTCGCGTGTCATTTGATCATTAGGTTTCGCGCGCTTTGGTCGGAGGTTGCCTCAACATCAGCTCGTTCAAATTTGAAAGAAATTTTTTCTTAAAATATAAAAATTCAGTAAATTTCAACAGCAAAGTCCAAACGCGGAAAATTTAATAAAACAATTATTCCATTTGCCCTTGTTGGATATGAGATTAGTTACAGCCAACTCGGCGCTTCGCGCCTCGTTGGCTATTTACCATCTCATATCCAACGCGCGCTCATGGAATAATTGTTAAATACAATCACTGCAAGGTTCTGATAGTTGTTGAGTAACTTGGTAATTTTCGTTGTTCGCTCCCCTTTGTTACCTTTAGTGACATGGATGTTAACAGGTATTTTTGAAAAGTCGCGGATAGCCACCGCTCACCTTAATTATCTTTAAATCCCATCAACGAGGTCGTGTTTTTATCGTAATTAGACAAGTTTGGTAAGCAACTAAGTATAATAAACAATTATTCCACGAGCGCGCGTTGGATATGAGATGATAGATAGCCAACGAGGCGCGTAGCGCCGAGTTGGCTATAATCATCTCATATCCAACAAGCGCAAGTGGAATAATTGTTTTATTAAAAACAATCAAGAAATCTTGCTAGATCTTACTGATTTTGCTGTGCAAGAACAACCAGCAGACAATTTAATGGTCGCCATTTCTCGGCCATGGTATAATGGCTCATATACCATGGCCGCTCAGCCAATCAAAACCCTGGAATTGCATTATACAATGATCCAGTTTTTAATAATACTGGTTATCAGGATCCGGATGGTGTTACTGAAACGTGAATTATATGTCAGCCAATCGGCTGCAAAATGGCTCCACTCGATTTCACTTTACGTGGTTTTTAACTTATCCTTATCTAGACCGGGCCTTTATTTGCACTTCTGGGACTTCATATAACTTCATATTGACATCATGATTTTCAAATAGCCATTGAATTTCTGGATTTCTCCAAAACTTCAGGAAAGCGCGAACATTAAGCGAAAATTTATCAACAAGAATATGAGCTAAAAACATAAAAGTTACAGAAAGAAAAGTGACTTTTCTTCATTTTATATAGCGATTTTCCATTTTCTGGAAAAAAACGGGCTGTCAAAAGTTGGTTGCCATGGAAACATCAAAGTCAGTAAACAGTTGCCGGATGAATTTCCTAAAAAGTCCTGAAGTTTTAGACCGTTTGCTCAGGTATTAAAAAAAGTATTCAGGTTCAACTCGCCGCGGGCAGAATGCCCCTTCCCCACAACCCAGTCTTGATAGAGTTAAATAAAATACACATGTACTGATTTAAACCTCTCAATTACAGATTCCTTAATGACAATCAGCTCCAGAAGATCGATGCACAAACTTTTAAGAACCTGAAGAGTCTTAAAACTTTGTAAGTAGTAAATGTAATAAGACGAAAATAGCATTCCTGGTCAGAGATTCACATGTAGAACCACCTCTTTTTAATTAATGGCTTCTATAAGTACTTTAATGTGTATTTCATACGAACACGTATCGTTCTTCTAAGTGAAGATCTGACCTACAAACTCTTGCTATTGTACATCGATGCCAGAAATTTCCGTCCGACCATCCGTACGTAGCACCATAGCAAAACCAATGCGAATGGCACAGTCAAGTATGCGAGGCTGTGCTGCTGTACGCGTTTGTTTGGTGGGAAGTTGTATCGCCAACTGCGTTTAAAGAAAAACAAAAACAAATGTTGAAGACAACAAAATACAAGTCAATTTATGTTACCAACAGCGGGAGAAAGAGCAAGCCGACTAGTGGTGGGAGAAACAAATCAACTCTTTAATAGGCGGCACATCGTAAACAGCCTTATAGCTAATTCCAGCCGAATCTTGAAGTGAAATCATTTTACTCCGATCTGGCGCGACGAAACGTTGAATTTTTCTTCTTGAAGTGAAACTTTTCGAACACTTAACGTGGTAAAACGAACGGGATGGTTAGTGTCCAAAGAGGCGCTTACTCATGTGATTTTGTTGACAAAAAACTTGGCTGGTTTGCTGTTTTGCAAGATATTGTGTTTCTTGCAGGGTTGACACGACGTTTAACTCAATACTGCTAATTTCAGAGCAGCCTTTTGAGCTCCTTTTATCGGTCCATGGTCAATATTTCCCTTGGAATTTATTATCTTATCTCGTCCCATTTTGCTTCATTTAACAAAATTTGATTTTTAGCTAAAATAGTCTCGCAACACTGTTTCGTTGCTATACACGACTGACACGTTTGTCTCGCATATTGTGATTTCTAATTTAAGCATTTATTTGTGACAATCGTGACGGAAAACAAACAGGAATACTTTAAAACAATAGAATATAAGGGCAAAGAGTAAGACGTGTGAATATTTTTCACTGAAAGTCTTTGCACAGAACATTCTTTAAAAGCGGATGTAAAATTACAGTGTGATTTCATTTTCATCAAAAGCAAAACATTTACTCGCTTGTTTGTGCGAATTTTCCAAAGACCGTTGTTTAGTTTATTTCTGTCATGCTTGCTTCCAAATATTACATTTTTTCCATTTGTTACGCTAATGATATATTTGAAGTCTGTTTTATAGTTAGTCTAGCCTCTTTTTCTGAGGCCTACGTAAGACTAAAGAGTGACGGTGCAAGTAGCGCGCGCAGACTTTTCGCAAACCGGTTTTTCTCGATCATCAAAAACAGACAGAGAAAGAGATGTTATTGGTCCCAGGCCTTCTATAAATGCAATTTAAAAAGGAATTGTTGAGCTCCGCTTTTAGGCTTGACTAAATATATATATATATATATATATATATATATATATATATATATATATATATATATATATATTATAGAATTAATAATGAACTAAAAATTAACTTCTAACTGCTATAAAGGTCCTTAAAATGAATAATTAAGCAGATCTTGATATATATCATTTTTCATATTAAAATAAAACTTGTGGCGAGCTTAGTTTGCTACAAACGGCAGTGAAATCAAATTTCGGATATTGGTTTAAATCGTAGAGAAATTTTACTAGGTGTTTGCTGGCGACTCTTTAAAAATCGCCTGTATGACGGCGATTTTCACCTATAACTATAAGGGGCGCATAAAATCCAGTATGTGTCTCTGGTTTACGCCAAATTTTAACCTTCTTTTAGATCGCTTGCTAACAACGACCTCCAAGAAATTCCTGAGCAGGTTTTCAAGAATCTAAAGAGACTCGAAAGAATGTACGTATAACCTACTGAAGGAATATTCGGTTGGTCCTTTTAAATATTTACATATTTTGCTTACAGTCGTGCTGCATATAAACGGTTTAACAAGTCACCAGTGACTATCTAAATGAACAATAAAGGTGACAGAGTCGTAAATAGGGGGATATGGATAGCTAATGATTACGTATCATCAATAATTTTGAACTACATTTAGCTATATACGCTAAAACGGAGGACAATAATTGAACTTAGACCAACTGAATGTAACGTAAAATCTGAATACCTTACAGGAGTTGAGTTCGGGAGACTTTCCGCACAACAAGTTGGTTGCTGTAACAACAGGGACATTAGGAAACCAATATATAGCAAACTATATCATTAATAGATGGAGTAACACTGGTGTAAACTTCCAAACTAAGGGATGTATATAAACTATAGTGCTCGTCATTTCTCTCCGTAATTATTATCCTCAACAACAGGGAATCGTAACACTAAAAACTGGAAAGTAAAAGCGGAGCAGGTGTATTGCATATATATTTTTATATCTATTTTTACTAGACTGCTTTCAGATAACCCTATCAAGACTATTGGATCACAGGCCTTCACCGTTCCATACGGAAATTTATCAGTGTAAGCATAAAGTCAACTGGTTAATTAACAAATTTCAATTGTTTGTTCATTAAAAATTAAAAGATCGTTATATATTGTGAAAAGAAAAGATAATTGGCGATTTCCTTATATTTCAACAATGAACTGCCCACCAAGTTATTTTCATGACGTGTTGTAAAGATCTAGCTTTTATAAAACCATCGTGTTTGACTGATCTCAGTAAATGGTGGGCGTTTATTATCTTATTTTGTTCATTTACGCACTGCACTTACCTTAACTGACCAGGTCCTCGCTTACGGGATAAGTGATGCATGGGGGGCGGGGGGGGGGGGGGGGGGGGGGGGGGGGGTCTTTTAACTTTTCAGCTTCAGTATGTCCGCGCCAAACACATCTACTGAATACAGAACTATTTCCTTTGAGTTCCTCAATATCGAAAGATGGCTTCAGATGACATCAATCCGGCAATTAAAGTATTTATTCTGTAAATTTGGTTAATGATGCTACAGTCTCATTAAAAAATAATGGTGATTTGACAAAATACAATTTGGCAAACTTTTGAGTCACCAAGTTTCTTTCTAAAGCAATATCCTAGATGTTTTATTTGTTGCATGTCGTGAGGTTTCTGTCGAGAAATGTTACTGAGGCGAATCACCGAAATAGCGTGTCTAAAGAAGATGCGAGTGTGAGTTTAAATAACCGCGGAACTGGAGATGCAACTGAAATTCCCTGTTATTTCTTATTTTACGTGTAAATTTCTATTTCATTGTTATTAAAATGATCTTTAACCAGTTTTTGTTTCCTTAGATACATGATACGGACAAAATTAAAGAAAGTCAGCGTTCAGTCGTTCGACAAGGTTGACAACTTCACAATTAGTATGTAAGTATCGATGATCAAGTGTCCCAAAAGGAGATGATTGGAACCCTGCAGGAGTCTGAAAAAGTTTGACGTGAATTCCGAACCTATTTGATACCCAGACAAAATTGCTAAGTATGGCTAGATGGAACAATGGAGGAAAGTCATGGGGTCCCGGAGCCCGGAATATTTGTCTTGGAGCTCTGAAGCTCTCGAAATTTCTACCCGGAGCTCTGAAGCCCTAACTCTTCTTCGAACCCTGAACGCCAAAGTAGAAGTTAGGTCGTGAGCCGGAAGGCTTCTCGCTTAAAAAAGCATTATTAGCATGTTTACCAAAATTTACATTCAAAGGCAGGACATTTCAAAATTAAAACATAGGCAAATACTTTCCGGCTATCTCCAACAAAGATAAACTGCTATTGATTTAACCAATTCTTTGATCTTTTAGCAATTAGTAAAAATTTCATGTCTTTCAATAACATGATTCTTTTAACTAACAAACTTTATTTTCCTGTTGTCAAAAACACATTGCTCCAAGGCTAAATATATTTCTTCTGCAAACTTAAAAATGTTGGTCGTAGCTAAACAAGAGAACAAAAATCACCTATGATTCCCCTTAAAAATTAGCGTCTGTTTGTCAATCCACTTGCTAAGTAAGATCCTTTCATCTACCCACCTATCGACCTACCTACCTACCTACCTACCTACCTACCTAACGTCCTACCTACCTACCTACCTACCCTCCCACCTACCTACTTACCTACCTACCTACCTACCTACCTACTTACCCACCTACCTACTTACCTACCCACCTACCTAACTTCCTACTAAACTACCTACCAGCCTGCCCACCCACCTACCTACCTACCTACCTATCTACCTACCTTCCTACATACCCACCCACCTATCTACCTACCTACCTACCTACCTACCCACCTACCCCCTACTTACCTACCTACCCCCTACTTTCCTACCTACCTAACTTCCCTCCTACCTACCTACCTACCTACCTATCTACCTACCTACCAGCCTACCCACCTACCTACCTATCCACCTACCTCCCTACCAGCCTACCCACCTACTTACCTACCCACCTACCTACATACCTACCTACCTACCTACCTACCTACCTACCTATATGTATTTCTTTTCAGTAGCCCCCTCCCACCAAATATCTTTGTATTTTTTCTTCCACTTTTCTTTCCCGTTTTAAATACATGATTTATTTTGTTTTATTCTCGTTACCTTATGAATGAGAGTACTTACCACAAAATCAACAAAATCCGTATCAATTTAGATTATTAACTAAGACATTCTGGGCCTGCTGCCCCTACCCCTCAACCTCTTCACTTGAAGAGCATCAAGGCTTATAGAAGGAGCCTTAGAGAGCATATAGAGCGTCCAAAACGTTTTCCTTTAAATTCTTCAAAGTGAGATGATAACTTCATATCACGTGAAAATTACCTCATTTGTTTTCCGTAGTGGCCATCTTGGGCCCTTTAGCTTGAATTTCTCGTTTTCTCTAAAAGTATGGATTACCAGCTAAATTGATTCATTAATCAACCCACATAATATTCCGACATAACTTGGGTTATTAATGCAGCTATAAGGGAAATCTAAACATTTTCTCACAAAAAGTAGCCGTAAAAGGCGTCCTGGGCTTAATAAGGTTCATTCACAATACAACCAGTAAGGTCTATTTTGCTATATGAGAGGCTCGTTATTTTTATATTTGGTAGTTTCTTTCTATTCATTTTATTACATGTTGTTTGATTATGTACAGTTCCAAAAGGCTATAACAGCGACACGGTTAAAAATAACGTTTAATGACGGCACCAAATTGGCAAACAGACGACCAGTACCTAAAATGTGTTTTTCAAAAGTTAGATAATACGGGATTCGCTTGTTTTCTTGAAGTTAAAGTTATGAATGGTTTAAAGCATGCTTTTTTTTCGCTCCTTTGTTTGTCTTTTTCTAGACAAATAAGTTGGCAGATTGTGATGTTGCTTAATCTTTTATATTTTTCCGCTACTTGCTGCCCCTGTCCGTGCTTGTTTTTTTTTTTTTTTATAATGACATTCGTTACACAATAAAATGAGTGCGCACGTTTTGCTTGTTTTAACTAAAAGACGCTTTTGAAATCCTCGGATATCTCAATTTGAAGAAAAGTTACGTCTTCACTGTTCTTTTAATAAATTAAATTTGAAAAAGCAAATTTGGGAAAAGAAAAAGTGTAACCTTGTACTAATAGCCAGGAAGTGCAAGAAATAGTCACATTAAAATTGTTTGATTTACCTAGAACTTTGGATGAAGAAAAGATCGGAATCATGAGACTTGAAGATGGGAATCATACTTGCACGGTCCACCTGTAAGTACTTCACGTATTTACAACTAAAACAATGTCGGGAAACCATAGTCAAGATTTTCAGCGACTAATAATGATTGTGTTTTACTTTCATCACTTCCATATTAATTTTGTGTCTCTAGCGGATTAGGCCTGGATGATTCTGAGTACATCGACATTTCGAATGAAAGCCCAGTCTTGCGTAAGGCTTTTCTTCGATCTGGGTTTGCCCGCGCTTATTCTTCCAATCAAGACCATTTGCTTCCGTGTCCGTTGGGGACATTTGTGAATAAATCGGTCAGAGATTCTGCTGACCTTAAGTGCCAAGAATGTCCAGCTGGTAAGTTACTTCTTAAGCTTAGTGTGCATGTGACTTCAAACGTCACAATTTAAAGTAATTTAAATTTGTGGCCGGCGGATTGTAGACATAAAACGCGCAATAAAAATATAACATATTTACATATATAGTTTTAATTTGAAGACACTGAGGCTTATTTGAAGTTAACCAAAAAAAGGTTGTGTCGTCGGATCTCACAATTAACCAAATTTTCCCTAAAATGAGGCTCAATTCTTTGTTAGTGTTAGTTTTGCATAGAGAATAAAAGAAAGAGATAAATAAAATAAAAGAAATAAAAAAAATTATTGTGCCAAAGTTCAAACAAATCAGCTAAATCTTTTGCGCTAAAAATCGGAACTCAGATGTAGGAAAACGCTTATATACCGTATAATTCAGAAAGTAAGCCCCCCCCCCCCCCTCTCACACACACACAAACACACGCCCCGAAGGTAACGTTCATTTTTTGCCTTCGTATTGAACTCCGTAAGTAATGTTTCTCCCAAAAGTAACGGCCCACCCGAAGGTAGCAGGCTCTCAAAAATGACAACTCAACAGCAATAAAATGCCGTATTGTATTTGATGTAATATTTCAAGTAGTAGACTCTATAACACCATCCTGCGAATAAATTGTGTCCATTTCGATCGACTTACAATGCGGTTAAAGTATTTAGCGTAACATAAGTAACTGAAACACGAAAAGTGTCCCTTTCTTACTAGAAAATCACCAATAGGCTCGTGCCCTCGATCGTAATTACCGTTCAACTTGTATCAAAATTGCATTAGATAACGTAGAACGGCCTTTCAAATATAAAGAAGTCACTGACGAGAAACCCTCTGCTCTCAAGCGTAATGCGGATAGAATAGCCTGAGTGTAAAACTAAACAAAATCAAAAGTATTAAGCTGCATAATAAAGATTAAAATACTGCGCAGCGAAGTTAATAAATGAGTATTTTAAGATTATAAAATCGACGCTGTTCCACTGCAGTAAAATGATATCATATCACTTCACGGGTATCATTTTTAGTCACGGCTGTTACGCCACAAAATGTAACAACTGACACAAAATGTAACAGTAACGCAAAATGTAATAGTAACGCAAAATGTAATAACTTTTGACGCAAAATGTAATAACTTTGTTAACGCAAAATGTAACAACTTTTGACGCAAAATGTAATACCAGAAAGTAACGCAAAATGTGACAGTATTTCAGTCGGTCTTTACAGTATGTTGGGAGGGGAGGAACACAGCATCTGCGATGCTGCATTTTACCCGGAGGTTGACTTTGATTATTTGTCTGCAGATATTTGATTTCTGCTGATTCAAAAAGAAGTACGCGATGATTGACCATTTTAAAAGTCATTTCCCACGCTAAATAAAGCCGCAGTAAATTTTACCGTTGTAACATGCGGTTACACGTGAATTGTTTATTATGGTAAATTAGTCGCTCTTACGGCTTCATTTTTTGCCCCATTCTACGCCTTTCACGGTACTGAGTACCGTGGTAAATGATCCTTTTCCCGTGAGAAATTTGGTGTGGTGCATGTCACCGTACTTTCCCGAGATAAACTTACCATGGAGAATATGCATTGATATGTCAAAAAGAATAAAAAAAGCCCCCATAACATTTAACTTGGTAAATAAATAGGGTTTTTCGATACCCAAGGCAAGAGAGCCAATCACGATATTTCATTTGAAACCAACACGAAGCCGCAAAAAAAATGTTAATTTAAACAAGTCTCTTCTGCTTCGCGCTATTGTCGATATATCAGATTTCACGTTAAGATGGAAGTTACAGGGAAGAGAAGAAGAATTTCTTCAACCTTCCCATTTCATGTTACTAGTTACTCCCCTCCCCCCCCCCCTCCCCCCCCCCCGCCACCACCACAACTTGGAAAATGATCCGCCGTCCTTGATAACATTAAATCTTGCCATATCGCCAGCGATTATTTCCCCTACAGCTATTGTAGCTCAAATGAAGCCGTAAGAGCGACTAATTTACCATAATAAACAATTCACGTGTAACCGCATGTTACAACGGTAAAATTTACCGCGGCTTTATTTAGCGTAGGAAATGACTTTTAAAATGGTCAATCATCGCGTACTTCTTTTTTGATGCAATTTGAATCAGCAGAAATCAAATATCTGCAGACAACAATCAAAGTCAACCCCCGGGTAAAATGCAGCATCGCAGATGCTGTGTTCCTCCCCTCCCAACATACTGTAAAGACCGACTGAAAATACTGTTACATTTTGCGTTATTACATTTTGCGTCAAAAGTTATAACATTTTGCGTCAACAAAGTTATTACATTTTGCGTCAAAAGTTATTACATTTTGCGTTACTATTACATTTTGCGTTACTATTACATTTTGTGTCAGTTATTACATTTTGTGGCGTAACACACGGCTTTATCACACTGATATCCACACATAATATGTAATAAATATAATCTGTTACTCGCTGGCATGTAGTGTAATAAGGATTTTTAATTCGATGGTTTATTTTATTTCATTTGAATGCTGTAACATACCATTGAAGGATTGGAAGTGTGTTATTGAACTGTGTTACAAACTCTAACTTGTAACACTCTCGCTAATGACAAGATTCGGCAATATTTTTATCATTATCTCTTATAGGCGGTTTCTACTCGGACACTGCAGCTTATGTAAACGATAGCTGCAAAATGTGCCCTACTGGAACTTTCGTTCCCTATGACAAAGCGCCTGGAACTAGCGCAGGGGACTGCATAGCTTGTCCACAAGGTAAATGATATCAAACGACATGCACGTGGTATCAAGAAGTTCACAGACAATCAAATCAAAACCGTTCAACAAATCAGTCCCCCTTTTAGATTCTGTCATCGTGCCTTATACCTTATTGAATTCTCAACAACAACAACAGAAGAAATAAAGCACAGAAAAAAAATTAGAAAGTAATAGGTTACGTCGATATGTCAATACTTGGGGTGGATTATCGCATCACAAGCATCTGCAAATAACGAAAATTCAGCTTCCATACAAAGAGTTTAACACCTCCCTACGATTTCCCAATGCAATCTTTTACCTTTATTTTCCGTCTCACTTTTGCTTCAGTGGACAAATCATGGAAATACCTGTTTAAATTAAAGCAAATTTCCTTTGAAGTTCACAAACAAACCATTTCCTGATTAAGTTTTGAACCACGTCTGTTGGCAAAGCAGCTTTAGTCATCGGTTAAGAGCTACAGCTTATTGAAGTTGTTTACCGGTCCCTGGTATAATTTACAATTTGTGCAGCTAGGTTTTGTGCTCTTTGAACGAAAATGTACCTCAACGGTTTCGTTGCGCCACTGGAATTCAACTGATTTTTCAGTGTAACACAGTTTGACAGCAGTCCAGTATTCTCAAGGATGCTACAAAATGTTTTTTTGGTAAATGTTTAAGCAAGACTCGAGTTGTTGTTTTCAACTAAAATTTAATTAAAGGCTCGGAATTCCGAAAATACGGAACTAGACTTCTGTTTGTCTCACCCCACGTCGACTGAGTCAGCGGCGTGGTCAGTTTCATCCCTTGTCTCTTTTGTCCCCTTCTTCAGAAGTCCTTCAGACGACGATCAATTCTCTCTACGCATCTAAATCTAAGGCCTGCGTCAAAAGTCGAACTTCACATGAAACGAACTAAACTAACTTTACTTAGCTCATGATAAGTTCTGTATTTGACTCATGATAAATTGAGCTCGTTCGACTCAGTTTTGACCGACCAACATGTTCTATCCGTCTAATTTAGACGAATAGAACGTGTGAAGATCGACTGTGGGACAAACGATAGTTAAAATTTTACTATGAAAGAGATTTTTCTAGCTGGACAAGTGTTTAATCTTGGCAAATGTTCTTTTTTGATTGTGCAGGTACAAATACTAGTACGTTTGCCGAATTTCGTGCCTGTAAATGTTTAGATGGATTTCACCGTTCTCATCTCTTCGAAGAATGCATACAGTGTCCCAAAGATGGACTGGAATGTAAGAATGACTATGCTACTTTGAAAGAAGGTTATTGGTGGAACTGGCCAGAGGAAAGTCCAAGACACAAAGAACTTTATAAGAATTTCACCAGAATCCTTGGTAATTCTTCGTTCAGTCCGAAACTACGCATGAATAATTCGTCGCCTGATTATGTCCCTATATACTACCGACACAAACTTCCCCGACTGTATAAATGTCCCAGACACGAGTCGTGTCTGGGAGGTTTAGATTCAACTTGTGCCGATGGTTATGAAGGTCCATTATGTGAAGTATGCAGTGCTAGACATTACAAATGGCTGAAAAGATGCGAGGAGTGTCCAACCAAGACATGGACGGCCGTACAGCTCTCTCTCATAACAGTAGTAATTCTAATAGTCGTTCTTGTGGTGGTTTGGACAAGCAGAAAGAAAAACAAAGACATTAAAGAGCGTTCCTCAGTGGATATCATTCTTGGGAGGTTAAAAATTGTGATTGGCTTCTATCAAGTAACCTCTGGAATTCTAGAAGCCTTCTCATACATTAAATGGCCGGACTCTCTTGCTTATGTTGGAAAGTACTCTGAGGTGCTACAGCTGAACCTTCTTCAGATCGCTCCGGTGCAATGCGTCTTTCCAGAGTTGAAGCGCGATACATATAATGCATTTGCAAGCTTATATGTCACCATTGCAGTAAATGCTTTTGCTACAATCGTGGCGTTTGCTTGTTACGGCCTTAGCAAGTTCATTTTATCACGGAAACCTTGGAGCCAAGAAAAGAAATTGAAGAAAACCTCGCACGCGAAAGAGTTGATTTACCGAAACCTATTTTTCTTCCTCTTCGTTACATACCTGACCACATGCTCAAAGACAGTTAGCGTTCTTCCCTTTGCTTGCCGCAGCATTTGTTATGACCAAGCGGAACAGAATTGCCGTAAGTTCCTTAGAGCTGATTACAGCATTGAATGTGCGAATGGATTTAACCAAAAAGTCATCGTTGCATACTGTGCAATGTTTTATGTCATCTTACTGCCGACTGCATCGCTGGTGTTCATTTATAAGCAACGAAGAGCGCATCCCAGAGTTGAAAAAGATTCCGACAAGAACGCTCACAACTCGGAGATTTTCGCTGGACTGAGATTTATTTATGAGAATTACAATGATCGTTCGTGGTATTGGGAACTGATAGAAACATTTCGAAAAGTGGTGTTAACATCTGGGTTGATCCTCGTGGAAAGCGAGAGCAGATCTTACATTGGCCTAGCCTGTATCACATCAGGTATCTACACAGTGTTCTTCGCTTATAAGAAACCAATGGTGGATCCTTTCGAAAACAAACTAATGCTGTCATCTCTGACCGTCACCTTCGTTAACCTGGTATTAGGAGCTGTCAGCAGAATTCCAAAAGAAATTAAGCCTTCTCCAATTGACCAATATGAGGACAACATCGTCTTTGAGGCGCTGGTGTTTGGAGCCAACTCTTTAGTCATTGGTTTTCTCGTAGGTGAGCCAAATGACATTTTTAACATTTTTTCTTTTTTTTTTCTTTTCTATAAATAAAAATCTAACGTACAGGTAGTAAGGGCACCAGGAAATCTCAGGAAGTAACCGGTGTCACTTGAGTGCAGAAAAGGGGAAAACATGTTATTACTAGAGCGATTACTATTACTCGATGGCCCCTATTAAAATAAGTGGCTATTAAAAGTGAACATGCCTCGAAAGCGCTATTAAGCTTCCCGTTTGGAGGTCTGATTATGTGATTAGCGCCCTTCTGTGATGCCTCTCTACTCCTCTCCTATTTTAGTAAACACAAAAGACATATTTACGCCTCGCCGGGTATACCACTGGCCAAAATATCAGTCAGTTGGTCTACAGTGTAACTTATTTTGATCTTCAAGTATCATGTCATCGATGTGACGTTTTCCGAGCGTCAAAGGACTTCACTAGTTCTCGTTGTGCACCTGAAAGGAAACATATTTGAACGTACTATCTATCCTCCAAGACTCATCGCCATCACTTTTATAGCTGGGAAGTTTGGGAGAGCTTCAGGATTCTCTCCACTTCTCCTCCGCCCCTCATTGCCAGAGAAGGCAGCAAAAAAGCTACATGGGGTTAAAAGATAAAATCAAATGAGATTAAAGATACAAAACGCAACCCTGCTATACGTAAGTTACTTGTGTCGTTAGCAGTCCCTCTCCTCACCCCGCACTAGCTAATTTCCATTAATTTTCCATTTGTCAAAAAAACAAATTTTATACCAACACTATACACTATTTGCAGATAGTAGACATCTAAAAAACGTTGGAAGGCAGTTTATTTTTCAAAGCCGAGGGGTTAGATGCTAAGTACAGATCTCCCCAATGATAAGAAGGTGCCGACCGGAGTAGGTTACCGATTGCAGACTTTTAACAACATACTATTTTGTTTTCTGTCATTAGTTCAGTATATCACCCACATTTACAGTTTCCTCAAAAAGTGGCGCCACAATCGACAATGGTCCTTGTCTTGTTGCTTGGCTTTGATTCTGCCTCTTACTAGTTTGCAGAATGAAATGCTTGGTATGACTGGGAAAAATGTTCTAAGGCAGCAATTGGCATCTGGTAAATTTGGTAAGCCGACGTTTTCCGGGGCATTCAAAGACAGTGGAGCAGCTGACATTGAACTTAAAGAGAATGAGATCAGCCAAATGGAAGAAAGTGATCATGGCGGAGTGGCAACCGACTTTGAAGATGCTACTGAAGAAAACGCTACTACACGCGTCAAAGTCACCGTTCATGAACAGACAAGAGTGACATATGAAACTAACTTTTAAACGCCAATTGACTTACTTTAAAACGGTCATTAAACCGAAAGGTAGATTATTCAAAAAGAAACACTCACTAACAAGTGCTGTAAACATAGAAGACCTTTACTATCCGTTCTTAGACAATATTGATAGCAAGTATGAGTTTGACCTGTGAATAGCCACAATGTTTTAACCTTGAATATAATTAATCTTTTTAATTTGTCTAGAGGTTTGCGCCGATATTCTAATGATTTGTTGATTGAAATGGGTTTCAGTATAGGGTGTTTACGTTTCAGCTCTAAGAGTTTATCAGTCAAAAATGTCCCGTTGCTTCAAATCAAGTCATTGTTGCAGGATTAGTTAAGAAAGGAAAAAAATTCAGGTAGAATGAAAATAACTTTTCAAAACAAGAAGGTGGTAGATTTTTATAAGAAATGTATTTGACACTCAGGTTCTTATATAATTGCATTTAGCCTGGAGTAGAACTATTATTATTATTATTATTATTATTATTATTATTAGTAGTAGTAGTAGTAGTAGTAGTAGTATCACTATTATTATTATTATTATTATTATTATTATTATTATTATTATTATTATTATTATTATTATTATTATTATTATTATTATTTCTGTGATTGTGCCTCCTCCATAACTTCGAAAGTATAAAAGCTATGACAGTGAGACTCAGAGAATACCGTAGATACTACGTCCAAAAATGTCTACCTTGTCTCCAAGTGATGGCGTCGTATAATGTGGCAATTGCGTTATGATTGGCAAATGGAGGCCATCTTGGTCCGCCATCTTAGATTTCTGGATTTTTCCAAACCTTCAGGAAAGTGCCAACATTGAACGAAAAGTAACCGAAACCAAAAAAGGAACAGTGATATGCACTAAAAACATTAAAATTACGGAAGAAATGTGATTTTCATCATTTAAAAAAAAAGATCTTCTTTTTCCTGAAAAAAATGCTTATCAAAAATCGGTAACACCAAAGTCAATCAACACTAGCCGACCACATCAATTTTTTCCTAGATAAAATCTGAGGTTTGCTCAAATTAAAAAAAATAAGGTTATTCAGATTTAAAGTCGCCGCGGGCACAATGCCCACCTCCCCCTCACCAAGTTTAGATAGGGTCAAATTGTAAATATGTTAATATGCGATGGGACATAGACCTCTCTTAGCTGGGATGAAAATTCGGGGTAACTCCAATTGTAAAATGCTGATGGTCAAAAGACTGTTTCTAATATGTATATATATAATACCTAAAAGCCTAAAAGTGGAGCTCCACAATTACTTTTGTCATAGAATTTATAGAAGTCTTCTTATCGTATGAACGCAATATTACCTTACAAATTCCTCATCCTTTGTGTAGTTATATCTTTTTTTAGTGCCTATGCAGCCAACTGCTTACCAACAATAACAATTACAATGTTAATAACATAGACGCAAAATTACTGAATAAATGCTGATTAGTTGGACCAGTCGGTAATTTTTTCTTAATTTTCCTTTCACCGAGGGCAAAACTACTCAGCCCTGATAAGTCGAGAGGCGAAAATACTCGCTCTTGGTTGGTTGAGCACTCCATTTCTTCATTTTGTGCCCAGCAACAACCAGTTTCTTTCAGGTTCTTAAGAGTTCGAACAAAGCTGGGTTGTTTGTGTCAAAAATACATGGAAATTATTTGCTGCAGATATAAAAAAAAAATTCCTAAAGGTGAATTTTCGTGTTTTAAGGTGGCTCTATACCATTTCTTCAGTTTTCGCTGGTAGTGATATATATATATATATATATATATATATATATATATATATATATATATATATATATATATATATATATATATATATATATTTTTTCTTGATGTTCCGATTCTTTCAACTCGGGGAAAATATCTGTGTTAAAATATACTTTCTAGTAGCTCAGTCCTTATGCTTTGCTGAAAACACCGTTACAACTGGTAAACCCCGTTTTCATGGAAACCAGCGGATGATATATCTGTTAATTCCTTCACCCCTAGCTAGTTTCAAAGCGGGTTTGTCCGGATTTCGCGCGGTAAAATTTCGCTATTTTTTGTATAAAGAAGAGAGAAACTCCAAAGCATCTCCTCGTTAAGTCAAAATAAAGTCTGCCTATACGTTTGGCCAATTTCTGCAATCTTCTTTTTTGCAATTTACTGCAGTTGTGCATGTATAATTCACCCTTAGATTTTTTGGACTACAAATCCTGACATTGAGCAAATTTTCAGAAATAATTCACCGTAGAAAACTCGTTTAAATAGCCTTACTTTTCAGGCTTAAACTGGCCTTTTTTCGCGCGACAGCATAACGAAAATTCGCGTACCAGTTAGAAAACTGCGCGCGCTCGTGCCATTTCAGTACCCAGTCGCCGCGCGCCAAATGACTGTATGGAGTCACCTTAAAAGAAACAGCAAAAGGTTATTTGTGTCAAAAGCTAAGAACTTGGATTGGATTTGTTTGGTTGAAAAACTTAAATCACTCATATCGACCCAGGGCTTTCACCCAGTCTCGCTACTTCTTCTTCCAACGAGCGATAACCGAACGTTACAATGTCCTTTTGATGGGAGGAAGAAGAAGGTCAAATTCAGTGGAAGAAATTACTCTGGAAGTTCCTTCTTTGGATCCACCGCGTACTATTTTTATCGATCTGTGTCCGTGTGATTTTCAAGTTGTAGAAAGCTTCACAGCGCAGGTGAATCAATTAATTGATGCCTAACATTTGGTTTAATCGTTTGTTTTATTAGTTTGCTCCTGAATTAAACTTTCATTTTCTCGTTATTATAAGTGTATAACTATCAACTTTTCTCATCAGTTTTGTTAATTTTATACGTTACGAAACAGTTAAATAATTTGTTTGTTTGCTTTGCTTTCGGGCGATTATTTTTACTCCGGGCCTAACTGTTTTACGAAGTATCTCGATGGCTTTAAAAAACTTTTGCCTTAATTCTATGTTATAAAACCGAAATCGCAATCAGTCCTTCCATAACTGAGGATTTAAAAATAAAAACTTTGAAAGCACCGGTGAAAATTAAAGTTTTCGCAAACTGCCCTTGTGATCGCGCAACTTTGGCAATATGGAGGAAAGAAAGAAAGCTAAAAGAAAGTTTCCGTTAAAACGTTCCGGCCGTTCGTTCTGAAAAAATAGATTTCGCTCATTTCTTGTATGTTGAGAAACTTTCATGTACTTATCTCCTGCCATACGGAGCTTGAGCCCGCAGTACGAGCGGCAGTCAAAACTGGTTATCCTACGTCATTAGCAAGTGACACTTCACTGTCGACTAAATGACAATACTATCGAATTTGTTGTTCGATCACCGCTCCAGCCGCTCCAGAGTTCTCGAGAATGGCTTATTTCTCCAACCTAAAACAAACGAAAACCACTAGATACCTTTCCCCAACATTCTGGAGCTTTCCACACAGCCACTTAGCTTCACTTAGTTAATAACACCTCACAGCGTTGAAAAGAAGCAGAGCGAAAAACCTTGACAACCGCGGCCGTCCGACGCGGGCAGTGCTTTTAAATGAGGCACAGGCAGCCCAAGCTCACTATCAGAGAACCGTTGAATAATAAGGATTTCTATCGGAATACAACGGATTTGTGTAAAATGGTAGAAAATAACGGTGTTTTGTCAATAAAGTCAACTTACCCTGTTTCTTCTTGTATTCTTTGTCATTTGCCAGCTTTTCAAGCCGATTCGGAGCGATTTCGGCGAGTTAGCGTCATTCGTGTTTCTACTGTTAAGTGTAACGAAAGGCAAAACAGTATTTCAGCCATCTCCGAAACACGAAACGGAATAAATCCGTTGAAATCATCCCTGGTGTCCCAATTCCTTCATAGGATCAAAGTAGAGATAAATAGCTTTCCTTCCATCGCATTTCCGACTCGATTGAAGTCGTATCACGTTTGCTAAAAAGTTTTTCTTTCAAGTCGGCTCGCTTCTGAAATTTCGAAAGACCCGCGGCCAGAACGCCATGGACACATTGAACGCTCGGACAGCACGCTGGGTAACAAAAGTTCCTTGGCACGGAGGAAACAGCGGCCAGTTGTCCACAGGCAAACAGATTTGTTCCCGGGGTCCCCTCGTGTCCTTTTTGTCAAGACCGTCAAAATTAACTTTTGTACTACCTCTGGAGGTTGTCCTTTTACCCGGAAAATTTGGAAATACCAGTTTCTTTAACTGTGATTACGACGACGTCGTCAACGAAAACGGAATTTAAAAATTACACTCGCGTTTTCTGAATAAATTTGCGATATAATTTCTACTCATTTAGTTTGAGTAATGTGGCCGAACTATCCAGGAGCTAACGTCGTAGGGGCGACTTTAAAGTTCAGAAAGAGTAAGGAAAATAAATCATCATCGTTCTCCATAAAACGTTGAATGTGGTGATGCACGTCCGTAATTGTTTGAAGAGGACGACAAACAAATGTACCGAAGTTTATAACGCACGTGCTGAGCCAGTGTTTTACTAATTAAAACTTTTATCGCCGTCGCGATAGTTACGATAGCTCGCACGTGTTGTTCGTTTAAGAAGGTTCAGAGCACGGAATTTCTTGGGCTGCTGGATTATTTGTTGGCTTCACACTACAAGCTAAGTTAGTTTGAAGTAAGCACTTGATTCAAGTGCACTTGAAAATCTCAAGTCGCACTTTAGAAAACTTGGCTTCACACCTGGTGACAGAGTATACACTTGAAGCACAAGCTGTCAATCATCGTTCGCGGTAAAATCAGAAATGCAATTCCTCGCCGGAAAATCATGGAGCCTTTGCAACGGAAAAACGTTTTATGTTGTTTACTCTTTATTTTGTCTTTAATTTTAACTCAGAGAGTTTTAACATTACAGGAAATGCATAGGTACTTCATTGTTTACTAGTATTTGGCGACAAAACAAAAGAACAGGCGACATCTTCTGAAATGAAAATCGATGGTTCAAGCTGTCTGTAAAGATGAAATTAAAATAAGACCGTAAGTTTAACCAAGAGAAAACCGGCTTTTCCTTCTTTTTTGTTTACTTACATAAAAGACTGTTCCATGGAGTCCTCAAACTGCGAGGCCTATCACCAGCCATCCATTTTTATTGTTATTTTTTTTTTGTTAATTTTAGTTCACGGCAAAATGTTTATCTGTCCTGGCACCGCAGCACGTGGCTTTCAGTTGGTTTCTCTTTTCCTATTGGTCAAGTACGTGCTCAAGTGTGGTGTTGGCCATACTTGGCGGCGTACTTCGGCTTCTTTGAACTACGAACGTTTCCATGGTCACTAAGTAAAGTTGAAGTTGGTAGGTCTTACCCCTTCACACTCAAAGTAGGTTTCAAGTGCACTTAGATTATACTTACAAGCTCTAGTGTGAAGCCCCCAATTGAGTCCGCCGTTTCTGTAGAAGTTAACTTGCAAGCTAAAATAGCCGTGAGCTAGCACAAATGAAATAAACTAATACTTTCAGGTCATGCCGGTTCACGTTGTTGGTAAGACCTGCAAAGACGACGACGACCGCAACAAAGAAATTCAGAAAATAATAGTTTTAATAAGTGAAACACTGGCTCAGCACGTGCGTTATAAACTTCGGTACATTTGTTTGTCGTCCTCTGCAAACAATTACAGACGTGCAATCACCACATTCAACGTTTTATGCACTGCACGAAAACTTGGATTTGCTCTTTTTTTGATTCGTATCAAAGATGAGGTCAAATATAATAACATTTTTGACAACACATTTGATGCGCATCAAAAATACGTCAAATATGTGACGCCTTTGCATATACCTTTGACTTGAATCAAAAGTGAGTTCAAATGTATTAACAACTTTGACCCTACCTTTGACGCGCGTCAAATTGAAATCAAATATGTGAAGGCTTTACTGCACCTTTGATTTGAATCAAAGGTGATGTCAAATGTAGTACAACTTTGACTCCGCCTATGACGCGCATCAAAGGTGGATCAAATATGTCATATCTTTACAAATATCTTTGATTCGAATCAAAGGCGACGTCAAATTTAGTACAAATTTGACTCCACCTTTGACGCGCGTCAAAGGTGGATCAAATATTTAACGGCTTTACATTACCTTTGAAAGATTTCAAAGGCGAGGTTAAATGTATAACAACTTTGAAACACCTTTGACGCGCGTCAAAGGTGAGATCAAATGTACGACGGCTTTGCTATACATTTGATACAAATCAAAGGCGATGTCAAAGGCGCTCCAATAACTTTGACTCCACCTTTGACACGTACCAAAGATGAAATATATGACGGCTTTACATATACCTTTGAAAGGCGAGGTTTAAAGTATAACAACTTTGAAACACCTTTGAAGCGAGTCAAAGATGAGGTTTAATGTACGCCGGTTTTGCATGTAAAGACTCATATACCTTTGATTCTTGTCAAAGCTGCGGTCGAAGACGCCAATGACGTTCCTTACATATATTTAAATGTTCGCTAATAATAAGAAATCAAACACAAGGCAGTTATCAAATAATTGTTTGGGAAAGGAACTTTATTCTATATTATTTATGATGTATCCGCACTTGCCTTGGCATGTTTCCCAGCAAAAAGCAAAGAAAATAGAAAATACTTTGCCAGCAAATAGTTGCCACTACAGTTGACACCGCTGGTAAGAACTCTTTTACTATAATGTTCATCAACTATTGTTTTGTGTCTATAATGTTATGTTTCATATATCTCATACCTTTAAGACCTAGACGTTTCCTTTGCTTAATTAATCATCTCTGTTAATACACGCTTTCTTTGTGCTATAAACGGCATCATTACCCAATACCCCCTATTCTGTTTGTTTTTATAAAATAGCCAGGGTCAAGCTGAAGCATACGTATGGTGCGTGCATTATAATTTGAACATATGCACGGAGCACACGTCAGATTTTTTGCCTGTGAAAAATCTGAGAAATTCAGAGACAGAATGCGCTGTCATTCCAGCGATTCGCAAAGAACAGTCTGTTGTACTGATGTTTCCAGACTTTTAATTAACCTCAACTTGTCTCTCAACACCTTAAAACTTAAACTTGACTTGGAGTTAACTTCTTGAACTTGCTTACGACGTGACGAAAAACTAAAACAGTTTTACTTTTTACTTGATTGCGCTGTCGCCTGCCCTGTCGTGATCGTGTCGTGATCGGCAAGAGCGAGCGCTATTAAATTACGCGTTATCTCGCGTAAGGAGAAACTTGATGTTGATTCATTAAAATTCGCACTTGTCTGAGGAGTTGCGATTGTTTATATTTTATAAAAGAAACAAAAAACTTGTTCCTCGTGCATTGTTGAGTTATATAAGCACTTGGGAATTTTTAAGAACACTCGAGAAGTGCCTTAAAAATTCCCGCTTGCTTATATAACTCAACAATGCACTCGGCGCGTTTTTTATTTCTTTAAATAAATGCTATTCAGGAGACATTATAAGTTATTGTCACCCGATCACGTTTGTTAAGTCACATTTTGTGTTACGTAAGCAATCCCATTTATGCCGTGCGCACCCTGTTGAGCACTCTAAACTGCATTAAACTGTAAGTATATTTACCTGCAGACAAGAATTATTCCTCCTCGCATTTTGAGACTAATCTTCATGTTCGCAAGAAATAGAAAACGATAAACAAAACAAATGGTATTAGCAGTAACATGCAAAATAGCAATTGCTGTTACCACACTGCAGTTTCAGTGTGTTACAAAGCTACGCACTCGGGAAGTCAACTTCTCCGTCATCACATTTAACTGACTAAGGATAAGCAAGCTGATTTCACCGATTTATTGTTTGATGCAGACTGCATAAGAGGAAAATTCTTCATCTCTGCGACTTTAATCTTAGTCTCCTTCGCATCCGCTCGGACCGGAGTCACGCATACGGGGAGCGTTGCGTGACTCCGGTCCGAGCGGCTGCGAAAGGAGACTACATTAATCTTAGCTGGCAAGGGAATTTCTAAACAGTAAGCTTTATGTGCATCGGCAATTTGGATAAGCTCCCCCGATCGAGACTCCACAATGAAACACAAAAGTAGGTTAGCGCCCCAACCTATTTAAAGCAACAATTTAACCCCACTTATAAATAACTGAATCGACTTCGGAGTAAGAGACAACACCATGCGCGGTAGCAAGAACTGGTGGTGCGCGCAGACTCACGTATTTCCCTACTAACTCCGAAAAAGTGTCCTCCAAGGTAGGAAGGAAATACGAAAATCTGCACGCAGGCTAAGGCCCTCTTCATACGATCCCGGTTGACCGGGCTGGCCCGCTTACCGAGATCTCGCCTCACTCCTATTTCCTTTGCAAAAGCTTTGATGTGTTCATATGAGAAGGCGGGCCCGGTTACCGAGATCTCGGTTTCTGCTGGCTGGAAATTTTCTCATATTATAGTTTAGAGGTTTGTAGAACTGATAAAAATGAAAATTCGCCCGGGCTTGTTCGCTTGAATGACCGCGTCACTACTTTCCATCTCGGTAACCGGGATAAAAATTCCCATTTCAGCCATATGAACAGATTCGAAACTGATCGCAAAATTCATCCCGCTAACAAAGCCATCCTGGTACGTAACCGGAATCATATGAAGAGGTGTAAATCAAAAAATATAGACAAAACGCCAAGTAACGTTTTATGTGATCGGTGTTTCTCATGTGTCCGTGGCGTGTGTTCTCTTTAAGTCCTCCTCAGCATCTGGAAAGGAACACAAGTTACACTGAATCACTATTAAGCACAAATAACTCTTCAGTCTATGGTTAACAGACGAGAATTCTTTACCGGATCCAAAATTATATAAACGTAAGGTTGAATTGTTTATTTCTACCGATCCTCGTGTATGGCTCAGAGATTTGCGGAGTTTATTGGGAAAAAGATAGTTGAACGAACACGTGTTTATTTCTGTAAACTTTATTGGGAGCCAACGAGCAATTCCCAAATGCAACATGTAGAAATGAACTCGGCATATTATCATTAAAGGGAAACATTGACATAAATATCATTACATTTTTGTTACAACTGGAAAGCTTAACAGGAGATAACATTGAAAAGCAATGACTCTAACCGTCCAAAGGGCCAAATGCAAAGAGTAAAATTGTATATTAAACATTAACAAGTGTATTAATAAAAATTCAACTAATCACCAACTTAACGCGTACTCCACGTAAACTCAGTTTACGCGTACTCTACGTCAACTTTACTCGTACAGGGCTCAAAATAAATTTTTACTGTTAAAACAGTAATTTACTGTCGTCTTATTCAGGCGTTACGGCAACGCTACCCAACTTTACTCCCCCTTAACATGAATTATAACATAGCGCGCGTGCATCCTAACCTAATTCCTATTGGCGCCATCATGGTACATTTCTCAACATACGTACGGCCGTGCGTCCATCCGATGACGTCTGCAAGTCATGTGAAGGAAGCATGCGCGCGCTATGTTATAAAAAACTTTTTACAGAGAGACAACACCATAAAAAACGTATATTTATAAGAGCTTGTCGAAGTTAATGAAACGTTAAGATTTAACCGATATGAAAAACCACTTTCACCTTTTTTTCAGAGAATTTTGTAATTAATCAGGAACAAAACCTGTTTTCCAGGAATCGCTTACTTTATTTTCACTATGTTATAAAAGAATTGGTTCATGCTTTTAGCTGTGCGTATATCGAGTTATGGATGCACTTAGGAAGTTTGGAGAGCACTCAAGAAGCTAGAGTTGCTCTCGGCTACGCCTCGAGCAACTCTTACGCTTCTCTCGTGCTCTCCAAACTTCCCGCGTGCATCCATAACTCGATATACGCACACTAAGCATGAACCAATTCTTAATTGTACACCAACTTTACGATAACTCTACGCCATTTTTATGAGACCTCTAAACCAACTTTGCGCGAACTATACGTTCACTTTACGTGAACTCTGCACCAACTTTTCGTAAACTCTACACTAACTTTACCCGAATTCTACGCGAACTTTAGACCAACTTTTCGCGAACTCTACGCCAACTTTTCGCCGCGAACTCTATGCTTACTTTAATTCAGTTTACGCGGACTCTCTACCAACTTTTCACGAACTTTACTCTGACTTTACACGAAATCTACACTAACTTCTCGCGAACTCTGCGCTAACTTTTCACGAACTCTACACTAACTTTACACGAACTCTACACCAACTTTTCGCGAAATCTAAACAATCGCGACCTAATTGCATAAATCGCCAGTTGGCGTCCGAATGAAAAAGAATATGACTGCAGAGACGTATCATATGTAACAATTGCATTAAACATTTGGTTGTTATTGTTTATTCAGTTAGTACGTGACCGGTCAACATAACCTGCAATGGAAGATTTTGTCCGGTCAAGTTGCAATTTCTACCGTACATTGCCCGTTGATCGGCCGTTATTTTAAGCCATGCGCGTATTCTACGTCAATTTTACACGAACTCTACATAAACTTAACTCTGAACTCTACGTCAACTGTACGCGTACTCAGTTCCTACATCAGCTAAATTTGACTACGCGAATGCCACCTTTCTTGGCAGAGGGCAGACCACCATAACATTCTCCCCTTTAACCTTGTCAAACGCAGGTACAAATTTAGAAACAATACGCTCTCAAGCAGTTTAAGGCCTGGGTCAAGGGCTTTTAAGAGGAAAAATGGTTTATTCTAGATAACTTTAACAAATTCAATGGCACTGAACTGAAATTTGGAAGATAAAAAGGTCTTATCATTCTGAAAATTTCTAAGCATAATAGGTAGTGCTATAGATCACGTGACATGTCACGTGATCATTTTTGTGAAAAAAGCAAAGATTTGACAGGTAGGCGACGGTTTTAAGAGATAACATCAAACAAAAACGCGTTTCTAATAAAGATTAAATATCTCCATCGCTTCACGTTTGGAATGATCGTCCTTTGTTCTCCAGAAAAAAATTATCAGGGCAAAGGTCATTTTTTAGTCCACAATTCAACCTTTGATCGTTAATTTCTCCAATTTAAAAACTTAAGGACAGTCATTCCAAACGTAGAAAGTTAAATATTTAAAATCTGCTTCGGAAACACTAATTCAGTTATCATTATAAAGAAAATTCGCCGCCATATCGCCGATTTACGAAATTCTTATTTTTTGGTCACGTGATGTGTCACGTGATCACAATTATACATTAAGGCAAAAGAAAACATCGAGTTCAATATTCAGGGAAAATTTCATCCTGTTCTAGGCAGACAAACCGAAGATATAGGGGATCATTCATAATTTCTGAACACCCTTCAAACCCAGGCCTTAAACTGCTTGAGCTGTACTGGAATGAACGAAGCTGGTCCCAGTTGCTCAAAGAGATCTTTGCAGCAGACTTGTACGGGTTTGCCAAAATAAGACCTTTCTGGATGATTTTGGTACCATAACACGTAAGCTAACAAAAAGGGCTTGTATTCTCCGGCAACACAAACATTCTGACGCATGTAGAACTGCACGGCACCCGCTCTTGGCTCCACCCCAGTTGTGTCAACACGCCCACTTGTAGAAACCCACGAAGCTAAAACATACGAAGAACGTACAGATCTAGACGTAGAGGAAGCATATCGCTCACCGCCTACTTCTATACCAGAGAACCGTTCAAAATTCCCCACAACACTTTCCTCCTGTACCTCTGGACATAGCTGCTTGTACATGTCTCGAAGGTAGATGACTTCATGGTCTTGTAAGCAGTCGAACATTGATGGTGGGAGACAGCGGTACGCAGAAACTTCATTCCAGAGGTGTGTAGGTTGAGCAGGACCATGGCAAAGCGCGGCAAGAGCACGAAAGGAATGGACAGGTTCAAGCTCAGTTTCACCCAGTGTCCCTGTCTGTCCCACAGGTCTGATCAGGGGCTCAAACTCAGCGCGGAAAGAACTTGGGAGGGGGATTCCGTGCACAGATTGATCGCGGAGAAACTTCCGCATCAACTGAAGTTCAATAGAACGATTGTTGGTGTGGAAGCCTCCCATGATACCGTTATACCTTTCAAAAGAAAACAACCAAAACGCATAAACAGGACCAAAATCCAAAATACATTCAGCGAGGTGAGTATGCATGTGCATGTTTGGAGTAACGAGCTCGGTACCATAGAGCCTCTGGAATTCTACACAAAATGTTTGCAAAAGGGATCCTCCTCTGATGGCTTCCGCGACCGTAATACAAGGACTACAGAGTAACTGACACGCAATCACAAACGCTTTCCACACTTCTAGATGATCGTCAGGCAGCTCCCCTTTGAGAGTGTAAATCGACATGAGCAGTGTCCACGTTTTCCACTGGTCCGCAGTGAACCCACCAAAGCTGATCGCGATCTTGTTCGGCAGCCGACCAAGCCCAGATGGAAATTGGACGTCATCGACCTTCTGCTGGATAAGCTTTAATTGCGCATCGGTGATGATTCTATGTTTCTCATTGAGCCAAACATTCTGCATGACATGTTTTGCACTCCCCAAGAACATATTGTGCATCGGATCGACAATCGTAAATCGAACACAGTCAAAATAAGGCAGACGCAACAGCTCAGTATAACGTGTTCCGTATTTACTTTCTGCATCGTGTTTGTCTTTCATAGTTGTTTGATTTTGTGTTTCCTGGGCTTCTCTTCGGTGTTCTTCGTTTGTTCGTTTCTCACACGGATCAAAACCGGAGTAATCCCTCTTCTCACCAAAGGTTCCTTCGAATACTTTCTTGCATTTGCTGCATCCCCTTCTCGCTGCAAAGCTCAGAAATCCACTCACCTGTTTATTTGAAAGAATAATTATTATGCACAAAGTGTCTACGTTATTCACTCGTGTCTGTTTGTGCTTGCGCTTCATTCTCACTCCCAGAACCAGTTGTAATGACAGTTGTGAATTCAAAACAAATTGTAACCGGAAATTAACTGGTTACCGTATACGTTCAGAGGTAAAAAATGTTTTTTTTTTTTTTCATAAGGGACCGGCAATCAGTATTAGGGGGTGGGGGGCTGGCAGCTGGAAAAACGGAGACCCAGAAACATATGACTCACCGGCTGTCATGGACTGAATTCCACCCTATAAATTACCGGGTGAAATGTCCGATTGGTAAGGGCCTCAACGAGTGACATCTTCCAATTACTTCAGATGGAAATGTACGGATTTTGAAGTTTTGAATGTTTTCATTGTCTTCATTCGAATAGTCGAATACAGTAAACACCCATGTATAAAAACCTAGATTATACAAGTTAGCCTAAACAGGTTGTTGTGAATAATTGTAGGGTTCATATAGACAGGTTCTTATGTAAAGGGGGTCTAAATCGAAAATTTTAACCTAACAGGTTCTTATATTCTAGGTTCTTATACGTGGGTGTTTACTGTGCTCGACTTAACTTGAAATGGTTTTAATAGCCACGATCATTTGTAGGGTATATGAAATTACCTATTGAAAACTGAACGAAGTATTTTCCGATTACAACCAACTCTACCCAAACGTTTGTCAAATGCCCCACTACCACGATCTGAAGAGGAGTCAAATGCCCCACTATGCGGAACTGAAGAGGGGAAGGAGGGCCTGTGAAAGGGCGGCATTTCCCAGACCCCCATCGGCTTCTCGGCTCGCTTTTCTCGCCGAATTTTTTCCCATCCCCACTATTTTGCCCTATCCCCAGAACAAAAGCTAACTCTGAATGTGTGAATTTTCCCACTTAGTAATAAGCTTCTGATTAAACGTATAAATACCTTTCTAGCAGCCGGTAGATCCGAGGCAACACACAGAAGAACACCGCGCACAATTTCGTCTCCAACGTGCCAACCTTCCCACAACACGAGCAGTTCGTCCACCAAGGGCGCTAGGTAAGTGTTAATAGAGATAGATGGCTCGTGGGGTCCTGGGATAACACCAACCAGTATGACATTCTCAAATTTAAACCGTTCATTTCGAGGCAGGTTCATGACTACGAGATAAATCACTCCAACACTATATCTGGAAAGCTTGAACGGCTGAAACCAGTCCACATTGAGCATTAACCCGAGAGATCTGTTCCCAGCAAGAAATGGTTCTCCGCCTACAAACAAAAATTCCCGCCACACCCTTCCATCAAAAACATCAGTGAGTAGTTCAGAGGCAGTATCTCGGCCCATCTTCCACAAGTTGCATTTCAACCAAAAATCCTCCCGAGTCATAAATGCCTTTAAAGTGTCTAAGACACTCATGTAACTGTAGACTTTGTGCGGGTACAGTTTAGTGGTGCCATCTTTAAGCTGAACCTCCTTCAAAAGATATCCGCCATTCATTTCACCGCAGGTTGCCCGAAATCGCATCTGTCTGTGGTTGGGGAACGGGCGATGACAGCAACGTTTCGGGATTCTCCGACTTCCAAGTGTGTAGAAACAGTCGGAGAAGGGATACAAGGAATGGCAGTTCGGGCACACAACGTACTTAGTGAATCTGTCACAGCCTATTCCTAATGTCTTTCGAAGGAGATAAACCGAGGTCGGCATCAAAAGAACAACACCTCCAAACCAAGGAGCGTAACGCTGACAAACGGTAAAAAGAATGTTAAAAAACTGAAGCATAGTTTCTAGAGCGTTATCTGATATTTGGAATTGCGCAGTCCAAAACATCAGAAATAAACAAATCCACTTTACCAAAGAGAGCTGTTTTGCATACGTTTCTGTTCTCACTTCTACTTCAGCGTCAACAGAGAGCGATGGCGATCGTCCAGCCTCTAAGTTATCTTCGTCGAAATCAATCAATACCTCCTCGATTGCATCCTCCCAGAATTCCACACCTCCTCTTACTCTTTCAAGGTAGATCTCCATGTATTCTTCGTCGTCGACGTCTTCTGCCTCATCTGCGTATTCTGGAGATAATTCGTCGTACTTGTCATATTCTTTTGCCGAGGATTCTTCATCGGATGAATAACGTTCGCCTACATCCCACGATCCCGTTTCTTCGTTGTAGTAATCACGTTTGTGTCTCCGATAAGTTCTCGGTGCGACAAACTCGCCACAATGAGGACAAAAACTACCGTTAACTTCCATTTTAGTACTAGCACAAGCGAGCACAAGTTCCCGAGCCAACTGTCGAATAACCAATTTGAAAATCAAAAAGCTCGCCTTAGTCCTCCAAAACGACCCTCCTTCCCAAGTATGGGCATATGCCTTATATGGAACAGACTGCTAAAAGCGCGGGAAATAGATGGCTTCGGGAAGCTCGTTGAGTGTTTTTCAACAGAGCTAGCTGGGTTTTTTCAACACCGAGATTGCTTGGGTTTTTTTAACAATGAGAGGTTTACCCGTTTAATCGCCATGTCAGAGCATAGATCTCGAAGACCAGATATACAAGGGGCAAGGACCCTTTGCCATCCTTTACGAACGGCAGCTGCCCCCGCAGTCAGAAGTACAAGCCGAACAGAATCGGCACCGCCATCACTAGAGGCAGTTCCAGCTCCGCTTACGATTAATGCCGAGATAGCCGATATGCTAAACGACATTAAAACTCAAAATCAGAAAATCCTCGACCAATTGGACCAGGGAGGAACTGAAAAGAGGGCAAAACTAGTGCCGAAAAAAACTGAGGTAAGATAATAATTTACGACATGGAAAGAGCAGTAAACTAAACTTACGCCACTGTGACGCGGATCAGTAGATAAAATGTCACCTTCTATCACGATACCTATTATGATGTATTATATTATATTTCCTTACAAGAAAGAAATGGTCATTATCTCTCAGTGAACAACAGTTAAAATCCAACTGACAAAGTTACTCAAACGATTCACAAGCTCAGTCATATCGTAAAAGCTACAGCTTTGTGATTTAGCAGTACTGTCGGAGCGTTTTAGATTACTGAGAAAAAATATTTATATGAGTAAAAATAACGTTGACATTCTTGTTTCTGTTAGCTGGAAATTCTGTGATGATAAAGGATTATCAATAAGAAAGGTGTTCAGGAAACGCGTTAAACAATTTTCATAATTTCACGATTTCAAGTGAAGCGATCGTGTTGTGACAAGAATGAATATTCCCGCCATTTTGAATCTATCCCATAATGCAGTGTATACGTTTTAACACAACACCGTACGTAGATGAGAGGTACCGGTACATATAAATGCTAAATTAATATGCTCAGTAGAGGAACAATTAAGGTCAAAACGTAAAACCAGACAATGTGTTTACGAAAATATTCAAAGCAAATGAATAGCATGCAGAATCTTGAAAGTTCATAACATACATATAGTTATGGTCAAACTGTTACGATCGAATAGCTGGCCGGTTCATTAAATGCACTTTACATATATATATATATACACAAAGAAACAATATAATGATTGCTTCACTCAGTCGCAGGAGTGCTCGATGCAAAAACATGCAGAGCGAAATATAAATTTAAGATAGAAAATGTAACACAGTTACTCGAGTTTCACGCACTCAGTCTGATGATCGCTTAGTGCGTGAAACTCGAGTAACTGTGTTACATTTTCTATCTTAAATTTATAATTTACATACATATATATATATATATAACTACCAGCGGATAAACTGAAGACTTCATCTGCTATAAAAGTGCTCAATGGTAAAACCAGAGCTGTGAATAAAAGATGAACTTTTGGAGTCGGACTAGTTCAAACACATTTAATTGCAATTAAATGTGTTTGGCAATTAAATGTGTTTGAACTAGTCCGACTCCAAAAGTTCATCTTTTATATATATATATATATATGTATGTAAATCAATTGCATTGCTGAAGGAAATTATACAATTGCATAATTTAGGAAATAAAACCAGATGGGTGTTAAATATTCACCAGTTAACATCAGTACTAATTTCAAGTGATTATGTTTTATGCGCTCTCTGATTGGCTAGTCAACTTCAGGATAAACTGTGGCATTGACATCCGAGCTAAAACAGCAAAGCCGAGTGAACATCTTATACACTTACACCGAGGTTCAGTCTATTGTGCACCCCCTACCCATCTTTCGACGTCCATCTTTCGACTTGCTGTCCGAAATGAACCAATCACAATTGATGGAGACCGGTGCTTGTTTCATGTCACCTTTATGGAAATGAGCCACAAGTTCAAAAGGTCATGCTTGTGGACTGTGATCGGTGGCTTTCAATCCTTCTTGTTTGTTTAGCACGTCGAAAGATAGGCGCTGTGCACATAACACTGAACACAGCTGTAAATTGCCACAAATAATAATTATTACTTTGTCTACAGTGTACTTGATTTTCACTTTTGAGATATATGATTATTCATGTACCTTAAGTGTCAAAGAAAAGTAGCATTTAATATATTTTTTGCATTATGTTCATCACAGAGTCTAGTGAATATAGTTTTTTTGGCATGGTAGCTAAGCTAAGCCAGATTTATGCAGGGTAAAAGTGTTTTGTTTTTCATGTTTAGATCAATTTTTTGCAAATTCTTGTATCCACGGATGAAAATTATTCTAAAACAATTATATTCGCCTCAGACTCAATAAATATTGTTGAATATTTACCTCGACTTCGTCTCGGTAAACGTTTACTAATATTTATTTCACCTTCGATTCGGCGAATAATTGCTATGTATTTAAACCTTATTTCTCATGAGTTTGAACTTAATACTGCCCTCAAAAAAATGCTGCCTTTGAATAAATGCCACATAGAAAACAATGTTTTCTCAATGTTTAATAGTCAAGTAAATACGTTTACCTTGCAAATTCAAATCTCTGTAAATATATCTACCACTACTCACCATAAATTCAGTGAATTATAAAAGTGTTTATTTCACCCATTTTGAAATCACTGGTGATCCTTGCAATCTGATTGGCTCTCAACAGTGCGATTTATTCCCAAATTGCACCAATTTTTTGCTCTAAATCGCATACTTTCTTTAGCCCATCAAATTGGAAATGAAGTAACAAAAATAGAATATTAAAATTGACAGTAACACTCTGTGATTTCAAAATAGGTATAATAAAGTGGTAATTGTGAGCAATTTTGGTCTGAAATCATACTTGTGATTTCAAATCAAATTTGCGCTGCGCACTCGTTCGATTTTGAAATCATGGATATGACTTCAGACCAAATCGCACTCAACTCAGTTTAATTACCATTACTAATTACTCTACTGATCTAGTGATATTTATTAAAATCACTGACATCATGACTTACCTTCTTGTATTTTTTTTTTTTTTCAATTTTTAACAGAGAGCACTCCACCACATTGTTACTGGCCTTGAAACGCCATGGAACTTTGGGTAGGTATAATGTCACGTTCCTGTTTGGCATGAGAAACAAATGTGTTAATTGATAATATAAACATCATGTATTATCTATAAAGCCATCAATTACATTAAGGTGATTCCTCAGTATTGTGCATCCTTACTGTGCATGATTACTTGTGTTATGAACAGGCATTGAAAGCATGACAGTTTTCCCTACAAGGTTACGCATTGCAGAGATCAAATAAAAGGTAATTTCTCCTAAACAAGCACAGTGACCTATCCTTATTCTTCAATTCATCACGTCTCTTTTGTCAACTTTTATTTCCGAGGAATCACCTTAATGGTGCTATGAATGAATTTTAAAAAAATTATGTACTTTCTTGCTGTTTAAACAAAAACAATTTTCCTACAGAATGTCCTATTCGTCGATGGAAAACACAGCGGTCACCAGAGAAATATTTAAACGGTTTAGGGCCATAGATAAACATACAACGGGATACATACTGACAAGTAAGTAGTGACTTTATGTCATACAGTGTATATGCACTCATGATCATATATGTTTCCTGGTTGTTCAACAAATCAGCCAGGGCCGTAGTTAACCTTTGAGCCATCAAGCCCGGGGTTAACAGAAATGTCCAATTGGATCAGTACATGTGAGACAAGACCCTGTACTTTTGGATTGAAAAGAAAACACCCACCCAACATAAAATATGGATAAACATTTCCATGGTTCTGGTACAGAGAAAGCCAATACAGTGATCCAAAAAAGCTTTGCAGTAGATTTTTACGCAAAATCTCAGTTTTCATCCAGCCAGTATATATCTTTCCGGTGATTTTATTGATTTCAAACAAAAAAATTGGAAGTTAAAATTCAGGACAACGTCCACTGCAAATCGCCGAAACAAACACTTACACAGCTACAATTCCCAGGCTTAATGGCTCAAAATGGCTGGCTACACCCCTGTCGGCCCCTCTATATAGCTACATATCATTGGCTTGCTTAACAATATGACGCCTATAAGCCTGAGAACATTATATCATGTAAATATTAATATATATCACCTTTAAACCACAGTACATGTACAGTATATACACTGAGTATGTAGTACTCATATATATATGTTAGCATCAATCCGCTTTTAGAAAAGTTTTCAATGCCTTTATTTTTGCAAATTTGAAAATCTGGAGTTTACTGCAAACTGTCCAAAACTGAACTGGGTGATAATTTTCATTTGAGCAGGAAATAATAACAGCTAAAACATTGATCACTGTACTGAATGGCAGCCCTAAATGCCCGGGTTATATAAGGCTAATTTAAATGCTTATCAAAAAACTGAATTCAATCATCTTTATAATATTCTTATTTCAGAAGCGACGAAAACATATTTCAGAACTAAAGTAAGGGAACATAAGAGAAAACAAAGTGGGATTCAAAAGCAAACACTCTTGCGGCAACGAAGGTTGCAAAGACGAAATGAGGTGGGTAATATATAATTTTATGTGTATTTCCTAGCATAATTTACACATTATAATAGCTAATTAAAACCTGCCAAGAGTTGAATAATTAAGTGGTTTTTATATGCATACAGCATATATATAAGTTTTCTCAATTTCTCTCATTCCACCTATATATATAAACGTTTATAATTAGTCAAAAGTAATATCTCCAGATATTAAAGTCACTGCCTAATCTCTGTGATAGGGTACAGAATTGTGTCCATGCAAGTTTACAATTTACTTTTTTCTGTTTAGAATTTATCTTGTTTTATTTTGACCCAGCATGTGGATCTCTTGTGAACTAGAAGAGCTGTAGGCAGGGGGGTGAGGGGGGGGGGGGGGGATTCCCATACATTCTCTTAAATGAAACCATAAACGATGCTCAGCAATCATGGCAATCTTCTCACTGATCAGCCGAATAGTGCATGTACGTGGACATTGCAGAATCCAATAAAAAACATCTGGGAAATCAATGTTGCTTGGTGGACCGAAGACAAGATTAAGATTTATTATGTTTACAATTATAATTATGTCTCTGTTCTGGCATTTTCATCTTCTATTGGATCTGAAGAAAACAACAGGACGCGGATCGAACAGTGGAGCCAATTTAACGCAGGTTATCAACACAAGTTTTATTTTCTCAAATCCGCTGAAGTTGATTTGTTTTAATGATCGAGCTGGGATTGGGTTTAAGATACTGAGCTTTAAAATGATCACATGTGAAGTACAGTACTGAGGGGGGCGTAAAGGGGACCTGAAAACCGCAAAACCGCGCAGCAAAACGTAAAAAAACTGCAATACCGCTTTGAAATTTACCAAAATACCGAAACCGTAGTTACAAATGTGGAACATGCCATCATCAAGACTTTAGGTTCGGCATTCCGATCCGTTAGAAATGTGACCTTATGTATTCTGATGAGCGTGTTCGTCATTGTTAATCAACATAAGATCATCACACTGGTGATATAATATATACTGTACTGTTTCGAAGACTGTTCATTCTGCAAAAAAAAAAAGAGCCGCATACACGCAATCATGTGAAAGATTGATTATTGAAAAATTCCATCAAATGTATTAATATCCGTTGCTCTGATTGAAGGACCAATGGCTCCTTTCTTGGACTAACACACAAAAATCCATAAAATCAATGAATTTTTACTCTTTGACAAGTTACTCTCGACTCACGACAAGGTCTCGACATATCAGTCTCGACTCTCGACATGTTAGAGATGGACTATTAATTTTTAGTTTTGAGGGGGGGGGGGGGGGTTGAGGTTGAGCAATTTTGTCTTGTTAAGATTTTTTTTCTCACCTTTGTGCTGTGAAATAATTTTTTTTAGCATCTTAAGGTTGTGCTTGAATTTTTTTTCGATCGGTTTTCAATCTTCGTTTTACCAAAAATGAGCATTTTATGAGGTATGCCTTATACAGGTATGGAATAGAAAATGACTTTCTCTCCAGGCTGATATAAGCTGCATTTAGTCTATTCAGTGTTACACGTTGGGTTACAAAAATAAATGAGAAATTCTATTCAGCTGAATTTTAAACCTTTTAAAAATGCCTTGATGTTTTTATCCAATGCCAGGAAATCAGATTTGAATATCTTATCTGAAAACACAAATGTGAGTTATTTTTCTAATGATGTGTTTTAAAGAGAACACCTAGCCATTTACTTCCCACCCTCTTACAGTAACAAAGCCTTGACATAAATGCAGCTTGACAGCATAAAGTCATGTGGTGTAGATTTGCACCCCCCCCCCCCCCCCTAGTCTTAAGGTGGCCGAATACAGTTTTTTAGTGTACAGGTGTTAGAAGACATTATTTGGAAACTATGTAATTCTGGATTTCTTCAACTAAGAAAGAATGTATTTTCGTACGTCTTGTTGAGCTAAGTAACGTTTCGATGGCAACGCAGCGAACTATTAAACGTCCATACATAGTAGGTTTCCTTTATTTTTAGAAAATGCACTCATTAGATTTTTTCCATTTTTTGTATCCAGAAAAACTCACAAAACACTGACACAGTTGCACTATTTTCATGTAATTTTGACAGAGAGATCTCCTGCAAATATTGATTTTGCATTTCAATGTTTTGTGAAGATACCCTCTGTTAGATTAAGGTTTCTCTTTGTAGGCGAGTTACGCTTTTAGGGCACTATTTTCAGGCCAAATTTCAGGGAATTGTAATGAGCGGTTCCTTAGAAAACAGTTCATTTCCACGAAAACAACCAATCGCAATGTTTTGGTCAAATGCACATGCGTGGTTTAATTTGGGTTTCATGGCAAAGATGAAAAGCATGCGAAAGGTCTTGGTGAATTTTTTTTTTTGCTCGGAAAGAAAAGAAAAAGAGTCCAGAAACGAGAAACTTAGTTATTTAGGATCAAAACTTAACTTTATTATCCATTTCATGTGAAATTGAGGGATCACTTTATCAACCGCCGTATTTGCGTATCACAACCCTTAAGCACGCGCTTAATAGCATCACTTACACAATCTGTAAAGCACGCGCAAACTGTGTTCAGCCACCTTAAACCGCTTTTTGGCTGATACGTGGCAGAAGCAGAAGCAGGGGCAGAAACATAGCTTATAGTGGGCACTATCAGACACTATTTGGTTGTTTTCGTTTGTTTCAATTTTGTCATTTATAGCTGTATACATTCAAGACTGTGAACATTTTATAATTTAATTAATAGATACAGGCTGGTAGGCAGGTTTTCTGCGGGAGGGTGCGGTCCAACTAGGAGACGGACCAAACAAGAGCCGGAGGCGCGAACCTCTATGGGGAGTTGGGGGCATGCTCCCCCGGGAAATTTTGAAAATTAGGCCGGTTGTCTGAGACTGCATTTCGTGCGTTTTGAAGGCAGTATGATATGAAAACAGGCAGCCAAAAGCGAACTTAAAAACGTGGATATTACTCAAACTTTTGAACTTCAAGATGGATTTTGTTTGGTGTAGAGACTACTTTAAGTATGTATTTTACAGTTTTAGAGAATAATGTCACTATTTAAAAAGAACAAAAATAGAAATAAAGTTGAAAATCCGTATTTTTCCCTGGGTTTGCTGCAGTGCCGATCATCATGATCTTTCAGTAGTGTGCCAAGCTCAAGCCTCCTTAGGTACTTCTTGGCAAACATATCAATGTCTGTTTGATAAACTTGGATGTTTGACGTCAATTGAAAACATGTTTTGTGCGCCAGTGCATTCACGGGTAGATGCGAATATGGATGGCATATATTTTCTTTGCTTATTTATTTCATTTTTACAACTACACTAACAGTGAATCAGAAGGGAAGTATACTATCTATATTTTTTATCAATTCAGTTTTTTTTTTAATCTATGGTCAACAAAAAAGTGGACCTCCGCAGCCTGAGGGGGAGTGCAGGCGCACCCATCGCATCCCCCTTCCCTACGGGCCTGAGATATCAGATATGTTGAAGATAGTTGAAAATTGTATTTTGATACAAGAGATGGAAAGTGATATTTTATGACAAGAATTTTATATTATACCAGATTCAGTGAAAAGGTTCAAATTTATGTTTTAATAAAAGAGATAGATTGAAATGATGTATTTACAATGTTTATGATATGAAACACAGAGGAAAATTATTATACGAATAATTACACAGTATTTTTGTCTGCTGAAATTAAATTATGACAAAAATTACAGTTTAGTTTTTTAGTTGGTCTAACAGGATCCTAAGAGTAGAAAGGCTTGCTCAATTTTTTCTTCCCTTGGCCAACTGTGCATGATTTTTTTTCTCTACTTTTGCCGTGCAGGAATTTTTTTTGGTAATTGTCCAAAGCCCCCCCCCCCCCCCCTCCCTCAAAAATAAAATGGTCCATCCCTTATTCTCAACTCTTGACGGTCCTCGACCGAACCGACATATCATTGGATAAAATGGTTAATCATATCAAGTATTAACTGGAAAAGGCTGAAACAATAAACCGCAAGGCTTGCTTGCACAATAATGGTCCCTGATTGTGCAATCTGATCATGATGCACTGTACTTGTTGTACCCGCATACCTTGTAAAACGTAAACAAAACAACTGGGAACGAGAGGATCCGAGTGAAAATGAAACATCGCAGAGGTCCGCAGACACTTTTTTTTACCGATTTGCCCAGCCTAAAATTTATAAAAACCGCATACCGCAGGTCAAAATAACAATTTCCGCATCACCGCAAACCCTTACGCCCCCCCCTCAGTACTAATAGAACCATTCCAGTGAAAAGTGCATTTTATTCCGAAGGAAATAAATGGATATATTGAATTCATTTTGGCGGCAAATCTGTTGCATGTGAGGCACTGCAGTACTAGTGGCTGACAGTTATTTGTGGAGCAGAAGCAATGGATCCTGACAATCTCAATTAACTGGAAGCAAACTGGTGCCAAAGACGAGCTTGCATGGGGGAAGGTGTCAGGAAATTGGGGGTGCCACCAACCCTGGGTGCGTCAACCACCCACCTGGCACCCTCACACTGATAGGCTCAGTGTTAATACTTAATTACATATACTAACCAAACAGGGATGAGCAAGGAGTTAACAAGTATGCAGTACACAAGCGCTAGAAAGGGAAAAAGAGAGGGGGGAAAATTGGGCGCGCGCCCAATTTTCCCCTCTCCCTTCCCCATTCTAGTGCCTGCCATGCAGGCTAGCAAGCAATGTACCGCTAGCAAAAACAGTTGCGAGTACACAAACAATGTAAGCAAGCTTAAGCAATACGATCTAACCTGGCCCACCCCTAATGTCATAGGGAAACCACTGTAGCAATTTGTCTTGGTGTTAACTTAGCCTCAATTGCATTTATCCACATACATGTATAATCTGAAATGAAATTCATCTCAAACCTGTGAAAATAATTCTTATGGTCATATATGGCAAGCGATCGATTGCAACTCGTGTCGGCTATCCCGAATTCAAACACAGACATCCCCACTGTTTCTTATCATGTTGCATAGTCGGAGAAAGCATCAATCATTTATCGGCCCAAGCACCATTGCTATCCCCGAACATTACATGTTTAATAAATATCTACAAAATGTTTCCAGTCTGAATTTGCAAAACATTTACCATGGAAACTTTGAACAAGATGCTTCGGCCGAACATCTTTGGTTTGGAAACGCCATTTCTTGTTTTCAATCTCTAGTCTGCTCCCAGGGGGTACTCTGGTATAAACGTGATGGGGGTCAGATGTAGTTAATTAACACGCAGTAATGCGGGATGAACTGAACTTTTGCTCTTGTTGTCTAGATGTGACTTTTATGAAAAGTGACGGGGGTGCTCGACATACCTTTTAGGGGTAAAAAATGTGTTTTTTTCCACAGTTTTCATTGATGATGTGTTGTCATGTTGAGGAGTGCTCTAAGGCTTTCAATTCCATAGCATTGGGTTGTTCCAGAAAAAATCCACACCTCCCCGACGGATGGGATTCTGGAAATTCTCGCAGGAGGGGGGGTCAAAGACTCTGGAAATCCAGGCGGGAGGGGGGGTTGAACTTAAGAAAGTCTTCTGCAGGGGTCATTTCGACCGATAGTTCACGCGATTCGAACGTTTAGTTCGGTGACACTTCAGCGCTCTCAGACCCTGAAAATAGTGGAAATGTTTTGTTCACATATTTCTCACCTAAAATAAATGATAATCTAAGTTCCTTCGCAGGTCCTTTTATAGCAGAAAACGCAAACAACAAGGTACTAAAGAACGAGCTGTCGCAACATTGTTGCAACGAAGAGTTTGAAACGCCTGACACATTTCTACTCGTACCAGACCCAGCGCACCACCGTTGTGTAATTTCACGTTAGCCCCGTTGAAATCTCGGTTGTTTGGTCCGCCATTGCACTCTTAGCGTAGATTCCACTGCGTCAGGCAGAAGAATTTTTTACTTGTGCAAGCAAGTATGCAGAGCTATTAGCTGAAGAAGATAATTCCAAAGAATTTTGGTCCAAAAAAACATTCCCTCTTCATCGAAAATACTCGAGACGAACTTGTAGCCATCTGTACCTCGAAAAAACTTTTGGAAACGTAAGTTATTGCGAAAGCAACAAAAGGAGGAAGTTCTTGGACGGGTTCCTTCAACATATACAGTGGTAACCTCTCTGAAGTCCCATCTTCCGTAGCACAGTTAAACAAGCAGCCAATGCATTTTCTGCGAGCAGTTTTAAGATTCCACGGGTATTGTCCATACACGAAGGATGAACTCGTTCGCTTTTTTGCATTGTTGCTCCTTTCTTTTTTTAGTTCCACGCGATAGAGTTATTAATATTAGCCGAAGAACATCTTCTAGACGTGATTGTGCGTATTTTCTATTAAAAATAAATTAAATTTAAACCTAATATTTTTTTTCCGGAAAAGGGGGGGGGGGGGGGGGTCTTTTGTTTTGGAAATCCAGACAGGAGGGGGGGGTCTTGTGCTTCAGGAAATCCTGGTGAGAGGGGGGGGGGGTTAAAAAACGACCCCATCCGCACGGGGGGTGTGGATTTTTTTTGGAATAAACCATTTTTGGTTTGCACGTTATGTCACAGCAGCCATGTTGGGGGTCACTTTGCATAAGAAACAAAAGGTTTCTACTCAGCTTCTTTTGTTTGCTCCACCAACTTATGCAAATTGACTCCAACAAGGCCGCCAAGACTTTGTCTTTGTTTGCCTTTGCACGTGGTTGCAAACTAGCAAAGCCCGTGAATGTGGAAAGTTTCAAAATATGTGATTATTTCCTTAGGTACCTTTTGTTAAAACCGGCTAGATATACAAACAAAAGAATCCTTTCTAAATAAGCGGCCGAGTATTCTACAGTTTAGCCCAAAACTATACAAATGGCAAATAGAAATCACTTGGATTCAAATCAACAAATGATGGCAGGCGGGAAATCGCGTCTTCAATTAATCAGTGTCAAGAGTCAGGGTGCAAGAATGAAATGGGCACTCCCAAATCAATGCCAAATATTTGAAGCCACTACAGATAAAATCATACTTAGAACTATTAAAAGAGTGAAGTGATAACTCACCCATCCTTCGTAATCCTATGATCCTGCTTTCGAATTCTGTGATTGCGTCACCTCGTGGGATAAATCAAAACAGTCCAGCAACAACAAATACAAAACTTGTTCCGCCGACGTCAAATCAAGGATTAAAACGACTCCTTCCTCCATTACATACAAGCACAAGCCGTTACCGAGTTGAAAAGGAATTTGTGTGCTCTCACACCAGTCACAACAGACACATCCTCGGCAAAACGACGCGCGGTTTTGGTCGGACGGCCGACGGTGCAGTGCAGACAGAAATTCGTCATCAGTCATCAACTCGGGGTGATTTTCGCGGGAATATTGCAGTTCTTGCAATTTTTTTAACTGTATTGTCTGTGTGCTAACTCATCAGAGAATATATCCTTCTCTTTTGGAACTTACGCAACAATTGCAAGCCAGCAAGCAAAAGCATTGTTTCGAACATCGACTGTCGCTACCAATGGTGTTGTGATGCCTGTATGTTGCTAAACCGGAAACGGAAACAAAGAGCATGACAAAGAGAAAATTTGGATTGGACTAACAAGAACGGGAAACGTGGAACGTAGAATAATTTTTTTATAATTTTTATAAATCGCCTGTTACATTATAACACTTTTGCTCTAAAAAAGAGCGAGGCTGCGTTCAAATCAAAATTACACCTAGCAGTAATCCCAGATTCAGATAACGTGCGTTCGAAAATTCAAAATATCTGGATGGGAAAACTTCATGATGTCCCTCTCAAATTAGTCTAATACACGTGAAAATGTGCGCATGATTTTTAATTAACCCAAAGAACAAATCTCTGCTTTGTCTGTAATATTTGAATAGGGCCCACTGTTTGGTAGCATGTGCTATTCAGGGTAAAATTACTCAGATATTAATGTTATATTCCCCTTTATCTTATAGAAAACTGCACAAAGGGCAAAGGCTCTAAAAGGTAGTACCACGTTCAGCGAAGAAGACAAGTTGAAATATTCTGAAATAATGTTGACATCATATGTGTCCTCAGACGAATCAACAAGCGAATCAGAACAGGAGCCTGAAGATGGAGATAATGAGGATGTGGAAGGTGAACGAAAAAAAAAGAAAGTATTAAAAACCAAAAAATTAACATGGAGATCTCAGGAACTAGACGATTTAATGAAGCAGTTAGATCGCAAAATTCAACGAAGGAGGTCCCAGAGGGCTACAGAGATGATGGCCAAGAGGAAAGAGGCAGCAGTGGCCTCAGCTCGTCTGGCGCCACCAAACGCCCCAGCATTTGCCATTCGGCACTAGATGAACTGGGGATAGTTGGTGGTCAAAACGTCGTTCCTTGTTATCGTTTTTACTCACTATAATTTGAAAACAGCGGGAAAATAGTGCCAAATGGCAAATGCTGCTGTCTCTTTCCTTTTGGTCATCTTCTCTATTCACTATTAATTGTTTTAGGCCCGGCTTACCACCGTTTGCGTCGTTAGGCGACCATTCAACTCAAAACTCCCAAGTCAACTTTTCCAAAAAATTCCTTCAATCAAGCATTAAGCTGGCTTCGATAACAACAACCGCATGTACATTTACTAAAACAATATACGATAAATGGAGTTGTTGTTAGTGTCAGGAGCGAAATTCCAAGCCAGCTGAATGCTTGATTGACGGAAATTGAACTGGGGAGTTTTGAGTTGAATGGTCGCGCAACGATGCAAACGGTGGTAAACGCCGAATCTAACTCAGGAATTAAATCCATGTGAAGTTTGGAGTTTTATTTGTTTACCAGGGGCGTCGCCAGGATTTTTGAAAAGGGGGTCACACTGAGTCACACCCAGAGTACTTACCAGATTGTCATGTCGAAACCCACACTGTGTTTTACTAAAATTATTTCACAAGGGGGGGGGAGGGGGTCACGGGCACCCCAGGACCCCCCCAGCTGCGCCCCCTGGTTGCTGTAAATTTAAGTGCGACTTCATGCAGGTCTGGTTTAAAAGTCGCATTTCACATGTTCGGGATTTAATACACATTTGATTACTATGAAGGTGGCTCGATCGGATTTTTCCGGGACGATACCTTTCAAATTTGAGAAACTAGTGTACGAAAAGAAACAACTCAAAGAGAAATTGTACTGTTTCTACGATTATCAGTTGAGTAAGGCGTGACTGGGAGGTTGGATCACGATCATTTTGCCGTTAAAATTACGATGGACACGATGTTGTCATGGACAACTCTACTCGTTTCTAATGGTAATGATATCAAGAACCGTGCGTCACCTGTTGGAAAAAAACGCCAAAATCGGCCACTTTCTGTCGATCTTCGAACATCAATCGTTGATGAAATACTCAGAAATGGAGGAGATATTACAATGAATTTCTTCGATTCGAAATCGGCGACAACAAAGTTCGCAAGTTTCGACTTAATTATCGGAGCGACTACTGGCTGTTTCAGTCATATATATCTAGTCATTGCACTGGTTCGCTGTACAGATCAGTTACGGAATAAATACATTTTTTTCTGGAAAATATTTTGAGAAAACGACCCAGAGCTCAGAAAATAATTTGTTTTGGTGAAACAGCCCGTGATCGCTCCGCTAAATCGAAACTTGCAAACTACCTGCGAAGTTCGCGAAGTTCTCAACGGGAACAAATTTGACAACCGGAACTCCGCAATCTGTCTGGCCAAAGTAACATGAAATTCACTATAATATCTCCTCCATTTCTGATCATTATTTCATCGACGATTGATGTTCGAAGATCGACAGACTGTGGCCTGTTTTCGCGGTTTTTTTTTTTTTTCAACAGGCCTGACTCACGGTTCTTCATATCGTTACCATTGGAAACGAGCAAAGTTATCTATGACAACATCGTAGTTTTAATGGAATTGTTAATGCCATATGATAGGTCTTATCACGGTTTTCGACGCCATTTTGACCGATGAGGGTAAAAGACGGCATGAGTTTGCGGAATGGCATGTGGCATGACCTGCGACATAGCATAATTATGCGAAATACGATGCTCGCGGAATGACTCAACTGAAATAAATTAACTGAAGAGTGCGTCAGTTTTTTGCGCCAATTTTAAGAGCATTAGGTTTTTCGATTTTGCGGAAAATGTAACAGATGGGCTGCTTAGAAAATACACGCCTGTAGCTGGAATTGAACATGTCTGATCGGTGGTAATAGGAAGAAGTGATCGAGGGAGAAGAAAACGGTGAATACTGTTTAATGTTCTCACATTCAAGGAAATATGAGTACTATTCTCGGACACTTTTTGCAATTTTCTAGTATATATATAGTTCCTGCCCTTCCTTTAATACCTAAGCGCAAGTGGAATAATTGTTTTATTAAAAACAATCAGGAAATATTGCTAGATCTTACTGATTTCGCTGTGCAAGAACAACCGGAAGACAACTTAATGGTCGCCATTTCTCGGTCATGGTATAATGGCTCTTATTAAAGAATAAATCATTGTATAATGCAATTTAAGCAATTTGATTGGCTTAGCGGCTATTGGTATATGAGCTATTATACCATGCCCGAGAAATAGAGACCATGAAATTGTCTTCTTATTGTTTTCCAAAGCGAAATCTGCAAACTCTAGCAATATGCCTTGATTGTTTTTAATAAAAAAATATACAATGGCCGCTAAGCCAATCAAATCCTTCGAATTGCATTATACAATGATTCAGTTTGTGATAATTTATATTATAATGAGGGAAACATACTTGATTTCCGATGGGGGAAGCAAATTGACATCGACAGATTTTAACTAGTTTCTTGAACATTAACGAAGTTTGTCAAAGACAAATTGTATACCTTCAGCATTTTAGCAATACATGAACACATTTTTTATTCAAAAAAACATTATTTTACTGCCACCCTGACTGCCACTTACCGATGTCGCCGATGTCATGTTGACGCAAAGCGGCGAAAAGGTCAACCACGTGCGAAGTAAAGGTCATGTGTCTGCGTTATTGCTTACGTCATGCTTCGGGGTTGTTTATTTCAAGGTTGACGCTTTTCGAAAAGAATATAATAATGTCAATTTCATGGGAAATGATCTTGAAAGATGATTGTATGACGCTAGCGTAAGTTAAGTTGAAAAATTCAAAATGTATCCTAGGCCCGTATTTGGCGAAGAGGCGGTTTTGATATCAGTCTGCATTTTTAATACCCAGCCTGCCGTCTGCAGTCTGCAATTTATACCTAGTCTGCATTTTATACTCAGTCTGCAGTCTGCAATCTGCAGTCTGCAGTCTGCATTTTATACTGACCGTTCGTTAAATCAAGGTTCCACTGTATGTGGGTCGTGAGTAAAAATACCCCGCTGCCCTCCCCCGGCGCAGGTTAGTTCAATGAAACTTACAGCTTACAACTTGACCTGCCGGACCTACCCACCGAGAGCGCTTTCTTCGCCCTCCGTTTCAAATCACAAATATTTATAGCCAATTTTTGAATTTAATTTTTGAACTTTCCATACATTTCCCCTGTATTTTTTCCCGCGAACTTTTTTTAGTAGCAATTCACGGCTTTTTCGCTATACAAACAAATGTGTGGAAAGTTGAAAACACGACTGGACGCTTTCTGGCACAGCTACAACCCTCCAATTTCTTTTCCAAAAGATTTCAATTCATGAATTTTTCAGAAGCGATGTTTTATGAAAATTATGTGACACCGGATTTCCATACAAACACTGTTATTTCAAGCCTGTTTGCCTACCCGTCAAAATGGCGTCGGAAACCGTGATAAGGCCTATTATCCGCCATGTTTGAAATAGCTAGCGAGGGAAAAGACCTCGTACCGAAACTTTTCAACTCACTCCGACTCTATAGATCCTTCGTACAAATCAAATGTTGAATTTAATTTTGGTTCGGCCCAAACAGATATTAAAATCGGCACATGTGACTAAGTGAGAAGTTAAACGGGCCTTAGTAAGTTATCAAAGTTGACATTATATACTTTCTTTGCAAGTTCAGTTTATAGCCGAAACTAGTGATATCTTATTTACTGATCATGAACTGAATGAATAAGAGATCTTCTTTTAACAAAGTACCATTTAGGGGGATAATTTTAAAAAAGGTATTTGTAAACTTTACGGTAAAAATAAGAAACTTGAAACACAAAGTACTACGTCATCATGCATAAGAGGCATTTTGCAGATTATTGGCAATCTGGAAAGCCTTGTATCAGTGACAAACGACGGATCGCGAACGAAAATGTTGCGCAGTGGTATACGCGTATCAGGAAGTTTTTTGTTGACTATCCTTTGCGTTGTTTGTCCTTTTTATTATTTAGGACAGTATACAGATCCGAAATGTTGCGTATTTTAACAAGGTTTGGCCATGTACCCTATGACGGATACTTTGTCTATTGTCATCTACTTTACACGTCAGTGACACGATATTCCAAGTGCTTTGTTAGCTTTTGCTCATTGCTGGGCACAGTCGCGCACTGTGTTCATGGGTCATGGGTAAACATTTGGTTTCGAGGTCATTATTGGAGTCTGAATCATTTGAACATTAGCAGAGAAATGACATTGTCAAGTCTAGTTTCTCGAAACTTGTTTCTACACCATACTGACGAGCAGGAAAAACAACGGCAAAAAAGTTGTATATGATTGCCTTTGGACTTCTGATTTCAGCTCTATCGTGCCACTGTTGTGTACAGTTCCCTAAGCAGTTTGCTTTTAGTCGTTCTGTAGTAGTAGTCGTAATAGTCACTGGTGGCGGTTGTGGTGATTGTAACGATAATAGTGATTGTAGAGTGTAGAACACTACATGTTGAGGCCCCCGGGGGGACTCCCATATAAAAGTGACAGGGATGCTCGTCGGAAACTTTGAAAAGAACCCCTGAGAGGTACCAAGATCCTGTTTTGTGGGTGTGGCTCCAAATTTTTTAGTATCACCCCTAAGGGGTACTAATTCCAGCATACTGTCAAATAGTTCCTGTCATATTTTTTGGCTCAATACCCTAAAAGGTACCGCGAAAGCTCCCGCTGTGGACCTTTTGAGGAGGCTGAACAGCATAAGAGGAACCAAAACAGCATTTTTAACCCATAAAAATACGGCGAGCACCCTCGTCACTTTTATATGGGAGTCCCCCGGGGGGGGTTGTGCCGGCTCTAATCTGCCACAATTTAATCCTTGTAGAACAGACCGGCCTCCCATGAAAACGTGTGTCGTCCGGGATTACTTACTTACTTACTTACTAACTGACTGACTGACTGACTGACTGACTGACTGACTGACTGACTGACTGACTGATTGACCTACTGACTGACTGACTGACTGACTTAGGCATTTCGTGCCATACGGAACATAAAATAATTCCATTCTTAAGGCCTGATTATACAGAGCGCGAACGCCCCCTGTGCTATATTTTTCCACGAATTTAGTCGTAATAAATGTAGTGTTTGTCAACAAAGAGCATTTCAGTTCTGCCCAACATGTGGGCAACCGGTGCTTTTTTGCCACACGTATTGCTGCGTTTTCAAAGGCCAATGAAAATTGAGGTTTTTGCGAGCCTCGTGGCTCCACTGTCGGGGACGAGCTATAGAAAAACAACTGAAGCCGCACTGATTGGTTGATAATAAATAGTTCGTGTGACCATCGCACAAAAATTCGCTCTGAAGGGAATCACCGTGAGTTTTGGCACGAACCAGTTTCCTGCTGCATTCGTGGTCGCCTCTGTTATAAACATTTCATACAAATTGCTTAAAGCAATCCAATACGAACGTAGGCTCGATTACCAGCCGCTGTTCGGGAAAATGAGCCCGCGCTCGGGGAGGAAAGCCGGACCCGAGGGAGCGGCGGAAATCGAGCCTAATACGAACGCCGCGTTCGCGTTCCTGGTATATAAACAGGTCTTATAATTAGATATTGACGCTTTGTTCTTGGTATATCTGATATAGCCCATTTATTGCCGTTTCTTTGCTTCAGATGATATTTATTGCAACATTCGCTAACGTTTGACCCATTTAATGACTTCATCAATTAGTTATGTAAATTATCTTTGATTAAGATTTTCATGTGATGGGTCAATTTTAAAATGCCCATTTCTACAATTATCTTTAAAAATTGGGACCTATATCCCAGTTGCCAATATTGATGTACATTATTTTGAGGAGTAGTCTTTATATCATTTTATTTCTAATATGCAGATTCAGATGCAATTAAAGAACAATTTGAATGATCTCTTTGACTGGTATAAGTGATTTTCTTTAGTAAACTTTTAATGCGAGTCAAAGGTAAATTTGACAACACCTTTGATACAACTTTGATGCGAGTCAAAGGTAAATTTGACAACACCTTTGATACAACTTTGATGCGAGTCAAAGGTAAATTTGACTACACCTTTGATACAACTTTGATGCGAGTCAAAGGTAAATTTGACTACACCTTTGATAAACCTTTGATGCGAGTCAAAGGTAAATTTGACTACACCTTTGATACAACTTTGATGCGAGTCAAAGGTAAATTTGACTACACCTTTGATAAACCTTTGATGCGAGTCAAAGGTAAATTTGACTACACCTTTGATAAACCTTTGATGCGAGTCAAAGGTAAAATTTGACAACACGCGGTACGACGCGGGACACCTTTGATGAACCTTTGATGCAAGTCAAAGGTAAATTTGAGTACACGCGGGTACATCTTTGGTAAGCCTTTGACTCGAGTCAAAGGTAAATTTGACCACGCGCGTGTACACCTTTGATGAACCTTTGATGCGAGTCAAAGGTAAATTTGAGTACACGCGGGTACACCTTTGCAAAACCTTTGACTCGAGTCAAAGGTAAATTTGACCACACGCGTGCACACCTTTGATGAACCTTTGATGCGAGTCAAAGGTAACTTTGAGTACACGCGGGTACACCTTTGCTAAACCTTTGACTCGAGTCACAGGTAAATTTGACCACACGCGTGCACACCTTTGATAAACCTTTGATGCGAGTCAAAGGTAAATTTGAGTACACGCGGGCACACCTTTGCTAAACCTTTGACTCAAGTGAAAGGTAAATTTGACCACACGCGCGTGCACCTTTGATAAACCTTTGATGCGAGTCAAAGCCACATCAAAGATCACCTTTGACGCGCGTCAAAAGTGTATGTAAAGGTGAATCAAATGCGGCCTTTGTCACCTGTGATTCGAATCAAAGGTGAAATCAAAGATCACCTTTGACGCGAGTCAAAATTAATCAAAGGCGTGTCAAAGGTGGCCTTTGACATGTCTTTGACCACACATTTGATGTTGCGCAAAGGCGTTTTTTCGTGCAGTGATGGAGAACGATGATGATTTATTTTCCTTTCTCTTTCTAAACTTTAAAGTCGCCCCTACGACGTTAGCTCCTGGATAGTTCGGCCATATTACAACTGATGAGCTTAGGTGAAGAAAAAAATGTATGCTAATGAGCTTACGGTGAGTTGAAATCACCAATGGCTTATCATTAACTGCAACAAGAGAAACCGTTTTGCACCTTTGCGTGTTATAATTCATGGTCGGAATGGTCTTTTTTCACACGTGCGGAGTTCCAGCAGTCACACAGAGAGAAACAAAATCCCAGACATCGTGGTTTGCGCAGATCGAACGCGCAAGGAATGCTTTCCTTTTATCCACGCTAACGGTAACAAGTAACGAATGTTCTTACGCTTTTTGTAAGACATGGTTATTTTGCTTGAATAGTAACTCCAGGGCACAGACTTAATATAATATGAACCACTCAAAATAGGCAACTGGGCGATTTTGCATTTTAAAAGAACATCGAATCAAACAACAAACGCAAACAATTCCTGCCAAAAGCAGTAGAATCGCGGAACAGAGTTTGGGACATTTATTTACTGCACAAAATGTAACAATATTTATTGTAGCACAAGCCGCGCAAGACACTGTTTTTGTGAACGTTGTAATCACATTAAACAAAATTCGGAGTCTTTTTTCCACAAAAGAAAAAAGAAAGAAAAGTGATACAATTGTACATTGATGATACAAAGCAAGTGATCGCCTCCGCGCGTTGCATTCGGTCGTCCCTAAAGTGGAAGAAAAAAGGAATAGTTGATAAACTGGAGTGCGAGGTTGGTATTCCTCTCATAAAGAGTTATAAAGAATTGGGACTACAAAGCAGTGTTACTGTATACTACATTTGTACTCGACAGAGCAGCTATGCGCAACGCAGAAGCAAAATATTACAAAGCAGAATATTACACTAAGCTAGATCAATATCCTGCCCGACAGATAACAACAGCTCACTGATCATGAAAAGAAAGCTGACTACCCAAGTAGAGCAGAATTGGTTATTGCGATATTAATTAGTGGAAGCCGAGCATTCTGCTCGATAAGCTAAAGTAGAACCTAAGTTAGTGTTCATAGCGCGAGGTTAGCCGGTTAATGTTCTGCTCGACAGATAACAACAGCTTAATAAAGAACTGACTACCCAAGTAAAGCAGTTTGCTCGACAGATAACAACAGTTCTGGGAAGAACTGACTACCCAAGTAAAGCAGTCTGCTCGACAGATAACAACAGTTCAGTAAAAACTGACTACCCAAGTAAAGCAGAACAGGATTAATATCGCGCGGTGATGGTTGAATTAATGTGGCGCGCGGTAGATAAAAACAGTGCAGTAAATAAATGACTAAGAGCCAAGCTATGCAATACAATAAGTTCAAAAAACAGAATCTTAAAATTGATATAGCCTATTTACAAATTTCACTACTCACCAATGCCTTGCCTTTATATGATCGTGAATCCATGACGAATACGCGCGAGTTTCCCAGCCTCGATCAGTTTCCCGCCATAATAACAAAGATTCAACAAGACTTCGACTCTCGGCAATGGTCTGAAGAGGTACATCCTTCTAAAATATCGTTATAATTCCTAAACGTATACGTTGCTTTTCGAGATTTCAATCCTATGATACTTGTGTTAAATGCTGAGAGGAAATTTGTTAACCAAATTCAAAGACAGAGAAAGCTGGGACAATTCACACTAATACAACTCAATTTCAGAAGTACATTATTTTATCGAAGCTGGCGTCGATTTATCTGAGCATCACATTCCCAGGTGAAGAAAATAAAAACGAATGACCCAAGAACTATTTCCTCGGGTTTATGGTAGATACAACTTACCAAGTCGAATATGCATGTGTAAAGGTCAATCCTCGAGCAAGGGAAGTGGTCTGCTGTTATTCAATAAATTAAATTGCTGCCCGCCGCAATTATCGATAAATACAAAAAATTCCATTCCTTTGTGACAGTCTGGGCTGGGAAATGTTATGAAAACGAAGGCAAACCAATGGCAAAATCGGCAGTTGACCGTGGAAAATATATCATACAATACCACTCCGGAAAACACTGCGCGTCGCAAGCCACGAGTTTGTCTCGAAAGCGCAAGATGAAACTGCGTGACTGCAATAAACTGTGGCTGTTTCATGTTACATTTCCAGGTATACGATGACACATCGCGTACAATATTAAGAGGACCCCTGGGTGGAATTTTTTTCCAGCTCAAAGCTGCTCATGAGTGAATGAGTAGAAATTATATCGCAAATTTATTCAGAAAACGCGAGTGTAATTTTTAATTTCCGTTTTCGTTGACGACGTCGTCGTAATCACAGTTAAAAAAAAAACTGGTATTTCCAAATTTCCGGGTAAAAGGACAACCTCCAGAGGTAGTACAAAAGTTAATTTTGATTGGTCGATGGAGACAATGGTTCATCGACAGTCTTGACAAAAAGGACACGAGGGGACCCGGCCGGGAACAAATCTGCTTGCCTGTGGACAACTGGCCGCTGTTTCCTCCGTGCCAAGGAACTTTTGTTACCCAGCGTGCTGTCCGAGCGTTCAATGTGTCCATAGCGTTCTGGCCGCGGGTCTTTCGAAATTTCAGAAGCGAGCCGACGTGAAAGAAAATCTTTCTAGCAAACGTGATACGGTTTCAATCGAGTCGGAAATGCGATGGAAGGAAAGCTATTTATCTCTACTTTGATCCTATGAAGGAATTGGGACACCAGTGATGATTTCAACGGATTTATTCCGTTTCGTGTTTCGGAGATGACTGAAATACTGTTTGGCCTTTCGTTACATTTGACAGTAGAAACCCGAATGACGCTAACTCGCCGAAATCGCTCCGAATCGGCTTGAAAAGCTGGCAAATGACAAAGAATACAAGAAGAAACAGGGTAAGTTGACTTTATTGAAAAAACACTGTTATTTTCTACCATTTTACACAAATCCGTTGTATTCCCATACAAATCCTTATAATTCAGCGGTTCTCTGATAGTGAGCTTGGGCTGCCTGTGAATGAGGTACTCCTTAAACAGTTTGCGCTATTCTATGCCTTTAAATATAAAATATAGCACTAAATAAATTAATAAATATGTATACA